>NC_057868.1:21509098-21862777 GCF_019740435.1 Gambusia affinis | reverse complement strand
TCTGTCTATCTGTCATTGTTTTGGTGATTCTCTCTATCTTTCATCTGATTGGCTGTCGACCACGTCTGCCCATCGTCCGGTCACGCCCACTGTGCCAGCGGCTTCCGCTTCAGTGTACAGACAAGGCTTCACACAATTCCTGCCCATCTTTCTGGGCTTGCCGAAAACATTCAGAGAGGAGCCACTGCGGAGGTAAGAAGACAGACATTTTAACGTCCTGATTGTGGACTATCTATTTGTTTTTAGACCATGAACTCTTGCTTTGCCTGTTATCTTCAAAGAATACTGCTAACTGTGCTAACTAGCCATATTTTTTTCGATATAGCCCGCCTGCTAACTCCAACAACGCTAGCTGTCAAAAAAGAAAAAAAAAAGCTTTCAGACCTCCGTCAGTCAGGACTTTGAATACCAGCTGGATGTCTGCTTTTAGGGAAAACCAACGAGTGTTGTGCATTTTCTTATCCTCGTTTTTGTTTAAAACTCAAGCTGGGATTTTATACACGCTTTAGATTGGCTAGCTAGATCAATTTTCACTTTGTTTGTGCTGGTAATATTCGCAAGAAATAAGCTTAGGGTGACATATTTGGGAAAAGTCCCCACAATGGGTGTCTCTTTTGACATATACTCTTGTAAATATATTGCTAAGCAGGAAACATTAGGGTGTATTTCTAAGCGTAACTTCCACATACAGTGTTTTTGGGATTGAATATTACTCCCAAAACGTGATGTAGGGAAACCTCTAATAATGTGTCCTTTCGTGTTTAACTTCTTAGTAAAATGGTGGGAATGTTCCCCTGCCTGTTTGACTTCTCGCCGCTTCGGTCACCGTCTGCATCTGACTTTAGCTTTTTAACCCGGAGTAAACTGCAGGTCTTTGATACCAACATTTTCCCGTGAGACAGCAGTCTTTTTATCTGCCCTCCCTCACCAGGGGACAAATTCTCAGTGGCAAACACTGCTGTATCATTGTGTGTTGCATTTTGCATAGTACTAAAAGACCAACATTTCATCATACTCCTACTCCTTACATATAAAGAATTAATATCTTAGCAAAAGTGTTTTTTTTCATTTTTTTTTTTTAAATAGTGCAATTGTATGAGTGGACACAGATAGAAGTAGGATTATGTAGTAGTACCAGAAATATGTTGGTCTCTGGAATGAAGAAGACTGTTTCTTGCAAATTCTTAGATGTTTATGTTGGAAAGAAGAAGAAGAAAAACAAGCCTTTCATTTGACATTATATTTCAACATTGGACCACTCTCTGGGGATTTACAGTTGCAATCATTTTGTTTTGCGTCTTCCTCCCTAAGGTGCCTTAATTACCCCCTATGGGGATGGTCTCCATCTGAAAGGGAAATTTGAGTCTTTAGTACCAACGTTCTCGTAACAACAGCAATGCCAGGGACTTTTTCATTTCCTAGCACACGCTGAAGAATAATTTAGTTGTGAAATGTGTATTTTGTGATCTGTGGTTACATTTAAAGGGAAGAGGAAGACAATGTTGTAATTCGTGTACTTAAAGTCTTGTTTCAACACGGCAGTGTGGAGCGTTGTAGCGTTAGCATGGACCAGGACAGGACACACAGACGTAGTGGTCACATGAATTACTGTGTCATTAAGTTGTTGGATTTGAATCTGAATTAGCTGCAGCCTTTTGTTGCCATAAAATTGTGGTAACCTTTAGCTTTTTCTCCACGAGGACTTCATAAGAAGATGTTTATAAGCCACTTGCTTTTTATAAAATTAAAAAAAAAAATACTATTGCTGTGCTGTGCCACTTGAGAATAAAAGTGAGCTTGAGGTAATGCTGCTTCTACTAGGCAACCCTCCCGGCAACAAAGAGATTACTGTATGTTTAATTTATGGCTGATAAAGAGAGCCAATCAGGAGCCTCTCTCACAAAGCCACTATGTTAACTTACTCTGCCTTTAATGGCTTGCTGTCAAAGGGGAAGCTTGCTGGTCAGCCAGGACTAAATATGAGACCAACCCTCTATCATTATGTAAACATGCTGTCAATGCTAGCCAATATTGCCATAATGGGTACTTAAATATTGATCTGCTTACTCTTTGCAAGGAGTTGACAGCCTTCTGTTAAATCTTTCAATAAGTCCACCAGTGCAAATTTTAGTTATTTCCCCCTCAGCACAGATGTGTTTTGGATACTCTGAAACACTGGCACATGATGTGTGGAGCTGTTGCCCTACTTTAGATTAAACTGTTAAGTTACATCATAATGTGGTAACATTGAGGAAAAAAAACACCCCTTTCTTCTTTGTAACAAAGTATTTACACAAAAATGAAAACTAAGCATGATCTAATTGCTTTGATTTCTGCCACAAAAGTATCACTTATTGACATTGCTGCTTGTTATGATGATTGTAACAATTCTTCATCAGTAAGGAGGATTAAATAAAAACATGAAAGAACTAGAAAGAACTGATAAAATCGTGTAGTGTTTGTTGTGCAGAAGAAAACCTCTTACTGTTGTGCTTTTTTATGAAATGATTTCCAGTATTGCAAAGTAAGTTTGTATGGTATCAATAAAACATGTAACTGTAATGCTGTTGCTCAAAGTTGTGGTGACGGTGTTGTTGATTATGACTGGGCTATATTGGGCCAATTCATCTGGCATTTTGCAGCAACAGGTGGGGGAAGGGCAATGGTGGATTGCTTCCTTTAATGTAATAGTATGACAAATAATTATAGCATCTGTGAAATTTGCTTTTTACAAAATTTTTTTATCCCATTATTCTGTCACCAGTTTAAATCCACCGCCATCATTTTGGTATATTAAACTGTAATAGTGTCACAGAAATGGTCCTAGTTGTTTTGAATTCATTTGAATCTAGAATCTGGTAATTCAAAAAAAAATATTTGCAAAGTTTTGTTTGGTAATGCAGATTGTTCTCCGTATGAACAATCTTTTTGGGTTAGTGGGTCACCATGTGTTTTTGGTCAGATAAGTGATGGTGGAGATTGGCTTTGTTCTGATTGTCCTTTCATGCTTCCTATCTTTTGTTTACTGATTTGTTTACTGATTATTTCTTTAAAGCAACAGTAAACATACAATTAGTCAAACTAGTATGACCTCGTGAAATATTTGTGATCAAAGCTACACACCAATGAAAACACAGTAAAGGCAGTAAAGTTTTGCACACAGAAGTCGACTGGAAAAAACTCAATCCCAGCATTTACAACTCGGGGAAGGGAAAAAGAAAAATGATTTTCTTCTCCAACACAGTTCCATTCAGCATGATTTCAAACCGCGATGACCTGAAGGTTTCTGTCTTTTACTCTCAAAATTATTGACATGTTTGGTATAGAGAGCGGACACGTTTAAACCTCAAGGCGCTGAGCCAGTTTAGTGTCTTGTGATTTTGAAGGTAATACTCATCCTAGAAGGGTTTCCACTCCTAACAGGTATCGCCGGAATGTGCTGAGTCATGCTACGACGATTGCCAAGTTTTGTATGCGAGTATTTGTGAGAGAAAGACTTTCGGCATCCTGAACCGAAAGCTCTAGTAGAGGATCATGAAAAGTTGATACTTATGTTTGTAGAACATCAGAGGATTAATTAGTCTGTTCTAAATCCCAACACATACTGAGTTAGTGCGTAATGAATATCTAGGTATTAATGAACAACCCATAAATTTTACTGTTATCAGCACGGACATACAATGCTTTCCCCCACTAACAGGTTCCATATGTCTATGCCTTGTTATTGAATTGTAACAAAGGGCAAATATTACCTGAGGAAAGACAAAATTAAGATTTCAATAGATAATTTCATTTCTTAAGGGGAAATGTTAAACTGTATTTCTTTGTTGTTGTTGTTTTTTATTTTAAATTTTACTTGCCACTCTCAGGCCTGATTACTACCAGACCTGCAGAATCAAGAAATCACCCAAACAAAACTTCTCTTGAGTACATGAAGGGTGCTAAAAGATCTCAACACATGATTTAAAGAAATTGAAAAATGTTTACATATTTTATTCTGGAAAGAGTTATGAAGCAATTTATCGTGCTTTGGGAGAACACTGTGCTAGCTAACATGCAAAAAAAAAAAAAAAAAAAGGCATATTCTTCATTCGCAACCAACTTCCTGTGCTATTGGTCATTCAACTTTGGCAGCTGTGTTTCTTCGGAGCATTGATGTTTTTCCAGCCTTTCAAGTGTGATGCAATGTAACCATTTCTCATTTCTCAACGCACTATGAAGCTCCCCTTGAAGAAATGCTTGTGGGAGGGTTTATTGGCATAGTTGGCTTTCAGTTTGTTTGCAATTTGAATATGTAGCCATACTAAACATT
This sequence comes from Gambusia affinis, assembly GCF_019740435.1. Taxonomy (NCBI): domain Eukaryota; kingdom Metazoa; phylum Chordata; class Actinopteri; order Cyprinodontiformes; family Poeciliidae; genus Gambusia; species Gambusia affinis. Next base: position 21,858,465 of record NC_057868.1, on the reverse strand, counting down.
TTATCTTTTTTGGTCCCATGGCTCTATCAAACAGAACAGAGATGAGGAAGGTGGATGGAAATAATCACAAATTACATTTCAGGACAACGTTCTCTTTAGCCACTTCTCTCAATCTGATCTACATTTGGTAATCATTGTTTTCTTTCCAGAATGTTTTAGATAACTTTCATCTTTAAAAGGTTGTATTTATTACACAAATTTTTATATATATATATATAAAAAAAGAAGAAAAAAACACATTTATTTTGTAGGAACATTTGACACAACAGAAACAAATTCATGCTTATAATCTAATTTCTTGCTTTATGTTTTGTAAAGATAATCGCATTGCAAAAATGACACTGAACTTGATTAAGACTGAACTGACAGGCACGTCTAAATCCTGTGTTGTGTTTATAAATGGATTTCAATGCTATTTTAGAATAGAAGCAGCTTCTTGGCGTTTAAAAACTAATCAGAACTTGTTTGTGCTCGAGTTCAGAGCAAATGTAGACTCAACTCTGCGGCTGCTTCCAAGCAGCTGCTGTCAAGTGAATGTTTTTGACCGAGTTAGTCTTGTGATTGAGGTTGGATGAGTTTGATTTTATACTTGTGGTTGTTCTATTAAGAAGTCATTTGACGTTTAAACTTATTCAGTCTTGTGATAAATTCATCTTCCTTAAGTGTCCTATTGCAACAACAGTGTTCTGAACACATGGTGTGATAGTGTAGAAAAATACTTGACGTTCTCTGTAAGTGCACTTTGAGCGGAGGTGTCATGATTTGTAACATAAGTTTGCATGCTTTTGTTTTGTTACGTAGTTGACCAGCTGCCTTGTACTAATGCTTGAACATTTGAAATGCTGCTTTAATAGGACTTTACTTCGTCAGTTCAATCCATCAAGACTAACATTCAGTTTATGGCTTTATTTTAGAAACAATGGGTCGCAGACAGGGAATTAAATTCTTGATTTATAAACACTTCTCTTATTTCAGTAATTCAAAAGCCTGATGTTGAACTACTTCCTCAGTGACGAGATACTTGAACAAGGAACTCCTCTATTTCCATAGCAACTCTCCTCCCGACTCGGTAGCTGAGGTTTTTTTCTTTTTACAATTTCTGCCCAAATTAATGCACCATAAGTCCCACAGTCAAAATGCTTTTCTGTTTAGACCCTTTTCAGAACTCTGTGCATCTTCTCAGGCTGCACTGACGATCCCTTTTCACAGTCAAGCCCTTTTCTTTCCATCCCAACCCTGTTGATGGCTCTTAAAGCCAAACCCTTTAGCAGTGAGGGATTTGACACCAGGTTCTTCAAATCCTCCAGGCAATAAGTTATTCTCCTTTATGAAACACTTGTTTTCTCTTGTGATTCTCCAGTGACTGGATCAGCTTCCACCCACCTCTCTGTAGCTGCGTTTGCATTGACCTTAAAATTGTGCAAATTGGAATTACGAAAATTAATCCGCTTAATGGAAACCCCCTACACCAAAGAGACACCAAAGTCTCCTCTGATGGCTGATGACGAGCGCTAGTGCTGTGGTCAAAATACGAATGTATTTCACCAAAGTGTATCCATGATTTTTAATGACTTATCATGCGAAGAATTTTATTTACGTTATAATAGCAAAAAAGTTTGGCGCGCATTTGTAATGGAAACACAGCTTGTACCATCTTTGTGATTTGTAGTGTCAAAACTGGACATGTTTGGGGTTTTCTCCCTTTGACCTCTCCAGCAACTTTAAACTGCAGATTTTGCAGTTTGAACTTTTTCAGACCATGTCTGCCTTGCAGCCTTTGGCTACTCACATGACACCCAGTTTTGCTGCAGTCTGATGTAAACGTTGTACAATAGCTATTGCATTCTCGAGGCTCGTGTGATGTAACCTCAACACACCCGTCCTTACTGGGCTGTCATGGCCATTGAGGGACAACATGGGAAAGGAAACTGCTGTCCAGCTGGATGGTTCACTCAAAGGCTACACAACGTGGTTGCTCAGCACCATGTGACAAAACGTTTGATGTAAATCCATATTTGGTTTGTTTGCCTGATATTTATTTTGAGTGTTCATCTTATTGTTTGCCTTCATTTTTATTTGAGTGTGTGTTTGTGAATACTACCCCCCTGTACGTTTCTCACAGCATACAGAGGTGTGTCAAGTACTCATGTTGGTGTGTGTAGCCAGACATCTAGAGGTGGGTTCAGTGCCAGGCTTTGTGTTGAACTGTAAAGGCATCACTTGGATTCTCCCTACAGTCAGTTGACCTAGGAAGTGATCAGGAGGTCAGTAAGTAGATGTTTATATTGTAAATACTAATTCTGTGTTCAAGTGGCCATGAGGTATGAAGGTATACCAAGATTTTGAAGCTACACATTGATAAACTGCTTAATGTATAGTCATATTTTAGTCATTTTGTTTATTTTAAGTTGCAAAGAAAGCACAAGAGAGTTGTCAGCTGACCGGAAGAGGACTTGTGCACTTCTCTGTATTACAAGGAAAACTTTGGAGGTAGTTCCAGGAGACAGCACTACTAAATTTAGTGAGTCGTCTATATTTCAGGTTATGAGTGTTTTATGCATTCATAAAAATCTAAATTCTCTGACTGGAACAGCATTTGTATTTTGGAGCAAATTGCAACTATTTTTTTCTTTAAAAACCCCCCAAAAAAACAACAAAAAAAACAAAGACATCCACATTTGGTGATACCAAATCATATTTTATCCTGAATAGATTCTTTTGTATTTAGATAATCAGAAGATAAAATAATATATCTGGAGCAAGCGTGCTACTTTTAATTGTGTGCCAATAGAATAAATAGTTATGTTTCTTACAGAGTAATTTTTGTAAAAAAAAAAAAAACAAAAGTCCTTTCAATTTTTAATCCTAGAAATTTTAAGCTAGAAATGCGTGTCTCTCGGTCTCCAGTGTTCCAGTGTGGAGTATTTGGGTCATTTGATAAGCTTTTGTCCAAGAATGGAAGCTTAATTGTGATGTGCGCATGGTGCCATGTCTGTCACAGTTACGTAACGACTCGCAGACATCTGAGAGAGAGTGACCGATCTGATCTGAGGGTCTGCTCCGGCCAATCAGATAGCTTGTCTCCACATCCTATCTGTCAGTGGGTGTGGGTGTGTGAACCTAGTAAACTTATCAGCACAGTTATGGAAGACCTATTTGCTGCAACTTTGAACAAAACATCTGATAAGATGTTGACTTGACATTGTTTACAATTGCAAGGATTTAAGCTTGATCTTCGTCTACAATCACAAAAAAACATTGTGTTCCAACGTGATTAAGTTTCATAATAACAACTGCATTTATTAATTATTGAACTGCAAGATTAATCATTTATCTCAGATTTATTCTCAGAAACTGACAACTGTGGTTCCTTGCTGAATAAATAAGTCTATTGAAGTCTTAGTGGAAGCTCTGCCACCTTAACTGTGCTTGCATATATTTTAAACTGAGGGTAATGTGTAAATAATTGATTTTAATACTCTCTCTTGTAAAAATAGTTTTCTCATAATAGAAATAGTTTTCTTGCCGTCTTATATAACTCAACCTTTGGAAATGAGCTTGTAATGGAATGTGAAAAGGGAGTAGCAACATGTGAGCCTGAGGGAAATTAATGAAATGATACACCCTACAAAAAGTCACAAACATAGATTTTGTTATTTAATGCTACTGATCTACAGACCTTAAATTTAAATGACTTTTTTTACAGACTAGACATTGTTGAGTTGTTTCTAGTAAAGCCTTCAAAAGACAGCAGTCCAGAAAATACTGAAGAAAATATGTATGATGAACTATTCACTGCATTATTAGAAGAAAGAGTTGCCTGTGTTACTGTGCAGTACTTTGTGATTTTGTTTTGTAAAAAGTGCTTTATAAGTAAACTTAACTTACTTACTAACTACTTTTGCTGTTTTCTGGCCCATTTCTGGTTGTTGTTTTTTACTTTTAGGTTTGATCTGGCAATTTTAATCGACCCAGCTTTATTTTCTAGGTAAAATCAGGTAATACAGAGAAATAATTCAGGTTGCTCTGAGAACAGAAATTATTTTTACTCAACTCAAAGTGCATAAAACACACACATGCTACTGACTTATGCTTTTATAGAGTAGAAATGGAGACAGTTTTAAGTTTGAGATATTTAACAAATGAAGGATAAAAGAAGATTTTTGTTCTGTGTTTGATCTGTTGATCACTGATCAAATTGGTCAAGGGCAAAACCATGAGATTTTGAAGATGTAAACTTAGGAATATTTAAGCCTTTGTTTTTCAGAAATAAAGTATGTCTTCTGCCCTTTGAATCAGTCTGAGGTTTACAAACTTCCCTTTTTTCGCAGTTTTATCTCCTAATATCTTAGTTGATTCTCAACTTTTACTCTCACAATGTCTAGAAATAGTTTCCACATCCGTTCTTTGCAGATTTCCGGTAATGAAGCGTTGGCCTTTCTGCACAGCACAAGCTTTTTAATTAATTCTCTGTGATGGGTCCAGTGGCTTATTCTGTAAAAAGAGATTCTGTAAGCCCTCTTTATTTTAACAGGTTTTCTTTCTCGTCCAGTCTTCTTTAAATAGAATCTAAACTAACTGAGTCATTTTAATGAATCTGCCAGTTTATCACACTTCATCGTCTTCGCTGCATCTCAGCTGCTAATAAGTTGCTAATGACTCAATGGGACACTGGGATCCATTCTGTCCACCTTATCGATCATGGACGCCGAGGCCAAAGTTCAGTAGTGTGATGAAGGCGTTGCTGGTTTCTGAGAAAGGTACAATCCCTGTACTTAGTGGAACAAATGGAGAGTGAATGTAAAGGAATCAGGAACAAACTTTGGTTCCTGATTCAATGTTTTACCTTCAGAATTGATGGACTTCATGAAATGAATTGTTTCAGGTATATAAAGATTTTTAGTCCACGTCTAGTTAAAACAGAACTTATTATTCATTACTTATATTACTTTTAAATTTTGTTGTGCTTTATTCATGCACAATGACTATAAAAGCAAGTCTGAATTATGATAGTAGCTGCATTTGGGTAAACTGTTAAAATGAATTGTAGATGACCCTCTGTGCTTTGTTTACCGTCGCTACATTATTTCAGCTAATGTATCAGACAGTGCTCTACTTTAGAGACATTTCAGGAAAATATAGTTTTTTTGTCTGTTTTTCACATTTTAATTGTTCAAAATTAGAAACACAATTGTGGCTTGTGTTTCTCTTTGCCCTTTCAGCCAATTTTCTTATTGAGCTGGTAAGAGGAAGATGTTCAATGGTTTAGTTATATCAGCAAAAGCTGACATGTTTCCCACTTGTCGGCCACACAAAGTTGTTTCTTTGCACTTAATATTTATTTTAGATGTTCATACAGTCTTTGACCTATGACCTATACCACTTTATTGGAATGATGCAGTCATTGTTGCTGATGTAGCCTTAAACACTACTACTATTATATTTCAGACAAGCTACTTTTATGTATTTCGCCTGCTGCGAATGAATTGACTTTTCAGTCAAACACTTGTATTTGCTTTGTGGACTGTGTCATTGTGATGAAAATGTTACCCGTCAGTTTGGCTTGTCTGTAGTAAGATGAGGCGTGTAGATTACAGCAGTGAAACAATCAGGCATACAGTAAAGATCATGTCTCTAGGAATTCAGCTCTTTCATTGCAAAATGTGGTGCAGTGTGTGCGGTGCAACGATTTAGTCATCTTCGTCTGGGTGTCGTGTTCTCACTAAAACCAGGAAGATAGAGCACATAACACCAGTTTTAAAGTCTCTCCACTGGCTCCCTGTCGCTCAAAGAATAGACTTTAAAATACTGTTGTTAGTTTATAAATCACTGAATGGTTTAGCACCACAATACATTAAAGATTTGCTGCTGTTGTATCAACCTTCCAGAACTCTCAGGTCTCAGGTTCTGGTTCTGGTTCTGCTCTGCATCCCCAGAACCAGAACCAAATGAGGAGAAGCAGCATTTAGCATCTATGCACCACAAATCTGGAACAAACTTCCAGAAAATTGTAAAACAGCTGAAACACTGACTTCCTTTAAATCTCAACTAAAAACCCACTTGTTTAGAGTTGTATTTGAAACGTAATAAATTGCAAATTTATTGACGGAATCTGACTTGATGTTGTGTTTTGATTGTTGATTCTATGTTGCATTGTGTTTTTGTGTTTGATTTGATGTAAAGCACTTTGAAATGCCTTGCTGCTGAAATGTGCTATACAAATAAAGTTTGATTTGATTTGATTTCCTTGGCAATACTTTTTTCTGCTGATATTAAAAGTTTTAAAAAGGCTATTATTTGATCTGGCCCACCTTAACTCTGGAGGAGCTACGGAGATTGGGAGCACAGGTGGGAAAATCTATTTATAAGGGAATGATCAGCTCTAAATAATCTGCTTAGATGTGAACAAACTTGAAACCTTTGGTCTACTTGCAAAACACCACATAGGGGCAAAACTTAACGCTTCAAATCTTCTCTAATGCCCAATTTCTGCAAAACAATGTGGTGACAGAACCAGGACAGTGAGGACACTTTTCTTTAGCATGAACTGGGAAGTTGGATGGTATTGAAGCGAAGATGGATTGTCATAAAGAAAAACTTGTTGAGGATTATGAAACTTGATACTGAGGACATGGTTCACCTTCCAGAAGGCAGCACAACTTTGTGCTAGTTTTGAAAGTTTCCTTTATTGTATTAAGACTTTTACTGTCTTTCTCTGATTCCATCAGTTTAACAATTCTTTGTTTCTTCCAGGCTAATCATTTTCCTTGGTGGACAAAGCCAAAGCTCTGAAGTCAGAACCATCAACCTGCTGTTTGTTATTTGAGGAGCTGTATTTGCCTGGTGGTCGTCCTCTCTCATCCATCTCCAGTAAATCTGAACGTGGCAAATTTTGGGACCCCCGTCTCGACATCTTGCATTTTCCTTTGGCCCTGGTGACGTTCTGGAGGACACATCTTCTACTGCTGTCCCTACAGATGCACTGTTGGGTCGCTACCAAAAGGAATATGTGCTAGAAACTGAAATCTGCTCTAAACAAAACTGCTCACTTTGAGTGTAGAAGATGAGCAATGAAGACGAGTTTTACGACGCCGTCACAGGTAGGGAGGTCTCTTTTCTCTCTTGATCTCTTTATGTGTTTGCTTTGCACAGATGGAAAGGATTTTTTTTACTCCAAACTTATTTTTCCTTGAGCTGCTCCCTTTCAGAAGTTCCTAAGTCGAATAATTTCCCATCATCTCACCCTATCTCTAACATCCTCCTCAGTTTCAACAATCATCTGCATATGCTCTTCCTCTACATCCATGAATCTTCTGTGGTCTTCCTCCCGTCTGTCTCCCTAGCAGTCCCTTTCTTCAATATGTTCTCTGTCTCTCCTTTGCCAATGTCCAAACCATCTCAGGCTCTTTTCAGATTTGGATTATGATACACCCTGACACATTCAGGTATGAACAGATAAAGTAATTCCATTCACACTTGGCATTCAAATGTATCCAGAATGACGCCGACTTAGGAGGTAGATTGATAGTAATCTCTTGATTAGCTTAAATGTGCACCTTAACAGAGAAAAAGAGAAAGGTTGGATAAATAATGTGGGACTTCAAAAAGATTAGCGACGGCACAGATTTTAACCCATTGTAGCTGCATCTCTCTAACATCTGATGGCATGCTGGCAGCCATTATCTGCTTTACTGTTGACAGAGCGCCGTCTTATCAAGTGACTAAACATGCCTCAGGGTCTCAGCCTTGCCTGGCTTCTCTAATTTTGTCTCCAAATCCCTCAACCTGAGCTGCCCTTCTGATATGCTCGTATCTAATCTGATCTTGTCTTTAGATTTCAGCTCCACCACCTCCACGTCCATTCACAGAATTTGTGATGTTGTATACTAGACATTAATGAAACTCTTACTATCCTGTAAATCCTCATGTTGCCCCCGACACTCGTCTCCATTCATGAGCGTAGTTTATATTTTGGTTGAATCTCACAGTCTTTAGAAAAAAAAAGAAAGCATTACCCTCCCGGGGTCTTGGCGTGATGCTCAAGAGTGCGGCAGATCTCACGGTCGGACAGCAGGGAAGCAGAGGTGTCCCGTCCCATCAGAATGTCAGTTCCTGAACCCAGACAAAAATAAAACCTCATAAACACGCTTGTGGGGTCAGTGTGGCCCCTCCGGACAGGGCACAAAGTTACAAAGCTCACGGGGTCCAATAGACCACGTTATTTGAGGAGCTGTATTTGCCTGGTGGTCGTCCTCTGTTGTCAAGCCGTCTTCAATAAATCGGATCTCAAATTTCGGAACTGCAAGAGGGTTAAAAAATGTTTTAATTGTTTTGTTTTGCCTTGTAACTGATATTGTTCACTGTCCTCTCGCTCGAAAAAGAAAAGAGAAAAAGAGAAAAAGTTTCCGTGAGCATCCAATCCTGAGGCGGTAATTCAAGCTACCTGTTATTGAAGGATAATACTATTCACTGTTATCCAATTTGTTTCAGCCTGAACATGAGTTCAATAATTCAGAGGTAGGTCATCTTGTGGTCATGATCACTATTACCAACAACAAACCCAAACATTATTGAATAGGATTGAGGTGAATTTCGCTTTCTTTAAAAACACTTACTCCAAATATATGGCTATTTTTACAGATTTTTATTTTTTAATTAAATGCGTAAACGGAGAAGATCAGATATCAGTCCTCGAAGTCAATATTCAAGATTGGGTGCATGCCAAACACAATAAGAAGTGTAATAACCAGGTATTTGATAATTACACAGTGTATTTCTAAAGGGATGTAGATAAGACCTTTTGGTCTTATCTACCCTTTAGATAAGAGATTGACATCCTATCATAAAACATTTAAGGACCTCATTTGCTGCAGAGTTGAGACCAGAGGTTGTCCTAGAGTTTTTTCTGTCATCTGTCATTTTGATGGACTGGATGAAAAATAATCTAATAATGACAAATTCAGCAGTATATATATATAGTGTGTATAGACTATGAACAAGCTGGCTGTCTACACATAGACAATCAAATTAAACAATTGCAATTAAACTATGAACGATTCACCTGCTGATGAGAGCCTCACAACTTCCTCCTGGTCTGCATGGACCGAATGTCTCACGGGGGATTGCTGCAAAGGCTTTATTGTCATAAGGTTTATTGATTTTGCCTTGAACAGACGACGTTTCATGGAGGCTGACTTCGATCCCAGCTGCCCAAATGAAGACTGGAATTTCAAGCACCATTCCAGACAAAATTTTGAAATCAGGAAACGTTTCTCCAATTGAAGCAATTTAACATTTCTCCAATTGTTCTCGTTCTAAAGAGCAAAACTCTTTTGTTTCCTGTTCCCTAAGCAATCGATTCAGCGGGAGAAAATCTCCCTTCATACACTCTTTCATCTGCACTAGTTTGACTCGTTGTAGTCACACACACGCTCCAAACCTTGTTGCTCATAAATGTTCTATGAAGTTAAGTTTTCAGCTCTCTTTCCGATAGAGATGCATTGACTACGGTGTACAAATTAAACAAAAAGCTCTGATGGGAATCTTTTGTAATTGATATCCGCGATGTAGATTGGCACATTTTCAGACCTGGTGCAGAGCTTTGGACTTCTACAGTAATTCTTGTTTCAGAATTTTATCATCATTCATTCTGCTCACTTGTAATATCACAAGGTAATTTTGTTGATGTGCAATCATTGATAGTTTATTTTGAAAGTATTTTGTATGAGTGTGTCATCCCTGTAGTGTTAGTATTCAAAATAAAATAAAAAATAGCCATTATTTCCTAATACAACGTTTCCCATAACGTTGGACTTTTCAAAATAGAAATACTTTGCTGTAATACTTTCAGCTTCCATTAATCTGCTGAGATCTATTTCTGTTTCTTAACAGCCCGAGTAAATACCTGGCCTTCCTCTGTTGAAAACAATTTAAGTTTTTAGCTTTTTATTGGGTCTTTTATGAATCCCTTAGCAGCTAAATACTACTATAATTAGCAAAATTGTGTCTTGTGTCACTGACATTTATAGTTTTAACTGGTTACCCAAAATATTACCACAGTCGATGTTAAAGGAGTGGGGTCAACATGGACTGGATAGCACACGAGAAACAGAGTCTTGTGTTTATTTTAATATTGGGAGATCTTGTTCCTTTCCTAAAAAAAACCCCACCTGTTAAATTTTTCTGTGATAAGTAATCAGTTTTTTTTGTTTTGTTTTGTTTTGTTTAAATTGACCTCTGTGTGTCCAACATGATGATTATAGGGTCCACACCTTGTACCTTTTGATATAATACAAAAGCTGAAACTCCTTTGTGTATTTAAAGTGAAGGCCTCACCTTGTTCTGAACTCCACCCTGCTGCATATTTTAAGAAATGCAGCAGGCCGGCGATTACAGCAGCATTCTGTTAATTCACCATAGCAGCTTTGTCTTTAAGATTTTTATGGTTTAAATATCTTCACATGATTCATTTGGCTTTAAAATTAGGAGTAAAAAACAGAAAAGTTGGCTTCTGGAAACCACCACTGCTGTTTTCTAGAAGAATTTAATCGTTCGATGAATAAAATTTGCTATTCAAATCTGAGCAACAGCTTGTGATGCAAAGCAGTTTGGACATTGATGTGCATGGCTATAAAGATCCAGTTTTACAAAGAAAACAAAAGATCACAGCTGGTGATAAGACAGCAGATATTTGTAAATTTTTTAATCCAAAAATGTGACTTTTTTTTTTTTTTTTTTATGGCTGCACAGAGTATTGACTTTGTGTGATGCCTGACGCCATTTGCTGTCTAAATTGGGTCAATTCTTGCCTTGGACAGGCCTGGATTCAGACGAGTCGTGTGAAGGGTTGTCTGAGGCCAGTTTCAAAGATGCCAGAGGGTTCGATGGCAGCAGTCAGAAGAACAATGGATCAGTACCACAAGAGAACGGCATCAGGAAACACAGGTACAGCTTCATTCCTGCACCACATTCCACCCTCTCTGGTCAGTGCTCTAATCTGTCTGGATTATCCTCACGTCTAGAGCTGCAACAACGCTCTTTCTGAAACCAGAGTCAGGATGGAAATCGTCAGTTTTCTTTAATTTTTTATTGTAACTCACTTTGCATTTTTGCAAGAAACTTGTCATGCAGCTTGTCTTTTGAGGTGATGCATAAAGAAAAAAAAACAGAGATGAGTTTGGCTCCAGGCATTATGGGCTGAGTCACACACCAGCTTTTAGCAGATGCTGTACATTATGTATATTAACTTCCATTTGTTTTGGTGACGTGGTGCGTAGTGGAAAACTACCACTCCAAGAAAGAGTCACAGGTCATGTTCATGTGAACTCGCGTGTTTGTCTGAAACACGTCTCTGAGAGTTAATAATTTTCCTCCCTCTGTTCTGCAGAGGAATGTCTACATGTCTGCTGATAAACTTGAAAGATCTCATCATTCTCTTACCTGCATCCGTGTTTCTTTTCCCGTCTCGTTTTCTCACCTCAGGACATCTTTACCAGCACCCATGTTTTCCAGAAACACGGTTAGCATCTGGAGTATCCTCAAGAAATGCATTGGACTGGTAAGGCTTAGTTTGTTGGACTGCTAGAAGTAAATCACACCTTTGACTCACTGCGAGCTTTAGTTTCAAATTCATTGAAATGGACTCCTTCACAGGCAACAAATTATGTGAATGCATTATTATTAATATTATTTTAATATTGTCTGAAAAAAATTAAAGCTCTGATATTTAAATAGCTTACTGAGGGATCATGTTACTGGTTTTTTAAAGGTGGACTCATCACTAACAATACAATATTTGTATTTTCTGTAATTCTATATTTTTACCAAGAACTTGGTGCCCAGATTTGATTTCATTTCTGCCCTCTAATTCACCTTGGGTCAGTGTTATGCACACAGGTGGAATAAATGCATACTCCCTATTATCAATTAATCAAATAGAAAGATTTGGTTTCAGTCTGTTCAGATATTTGACCTCTTCCTATCAGATAATGTAACGTTCAGTCGCATCGGTCTATTTTCTGCCATCCTTTTAATTTTTATTTTTTATTTTTTTGTATGACCATTGTTAAATGTTAATGTTGGCGTGCTTTATCTGTTCCTAAACCAGTTCTAGACGTTTGTCCTGTTTGATCACCCAGGTTTCCACCACCTAACTTTTGATATCGAAGAATATGGATGTTCATTATTCTGTCCATTTTGTGCGTACAGCACCAGTCACAATGGCAGCGAAACAGACCTCCGGGCTGATTGTGCCACCACCGTGCCTCACATATAGAAAGACACCATGTCATTCTTTTTCTGCTACAGTTTTTGCAATGTTGCCACAAGCGGAACACATCTCAGAAGAGATAATGGTGTTTTATATCAAGTTAATGAGTTAAACTGCACAGATCTTCCAAAAGTCGTTTGCAATGACATGCATTCATCGCCTCTGATTCAAATTGGGATCCACAGTCGAGACTCCCACTTTCGACATCTGCTCCAGTCCAGTTTTGTCAGCGTTAACATTACATCATTTGCTTAAAACACACCAAATCTGGGGGCGTGTAACCCTGGGAGAAAGTACAGGCAGAAAACCCAGCGGGTTTGACATTCGGCACACAGAGACGGCTTAGCGCCGTGACAGAAACACTTCCTGCTCCTGCTGCTCAGCCTGCAAATGGATACATGTAACTAACAGACTTGTAGAGCAGATCGGTGTGTGTGTGTGTGTGTGTGTGTGTGTGTAAACACCTGCTGCTTGTGTAGATGCTAGTATAATTAGCAAAATTATTGACAAGATGATGACACTTTTCATTGAGCAAACAGTTGAACTAACAATCCTGACTATACAAACAATTTTGGGGGGTTTTAAACATCAACTATCAACGATAAATCAGAATTCTTATCATAGTAAGAAATTTATCACAATGAATGATAAACGATACGATTAATGTCCACAAGAAGTTACCGTCACTGTGGACAGGAACATACATACTCGGAGTGACCTGCTTTTATTTACACCAGGAGAGTCAGACAAGACAGCTTCTAGAAACTCGGATATCACACATTATATCCAGATATCTGCTGTGAAATGATGTGCTGTTTGCTCGTTTTACAGGAGCTGTCTAAGATCACGATGCCCATCGTCTTCAACGAGCCTCTGAGCTTCCTGCAGAGGATCTCAGAATACATGGAACACACTTACCTCATCAACAAAGCCTGCTCGCTGTCCGACTCCATAGAGCGCATGCAGGTCAGAGCAAACCTCTTCTATCATCTACATAAACTTTGTTTTACTCTGTACATTGAGTCAGTAGTTGGTCTTTGGTTTTGAACATTTCTGTCTTAGTAACTAAATGTACGTTTTACCACAAGGTCTGCTCATTTGTTTTAGGATGCGGCGTCACCAAATATCTTTTACAAAGTGTTCTCTAAATTAGAAATGTAAAAGCAAAGTCTCCACCTTACTCATCTTTGTTTCAGTCAGTAGCTGCTTTTGCTGTATCAGCAGTTGCGTCTCAGTGGGACAGAACTGGAAAACCCTTCAACCCACTGCTGGGAGAGACCTTTGAACTCATCAGGTACACACACAGCGGCTCACCTGGCCGTCTTTAAAGCTCATCAGCGGTTAGTTTTGCCTCATTGCCGTGTTCTTCTGCAGAGAGGACCAGGGTTTCCGGCTGGTGTCAGAGCAGGTTTCCCATCATCCTCCGGTCAGTGCCTTCCACGCAGAGAGCCTTTCCGGGGACTTCGTCTTCCACGGCTCCATCTATCCCAAACTCAAGTTCTGGGGCAAGAGTGTCGAGGCAGAGCCAAGAGGAACAATCACACTAGAACTTCTAAAGTGAGACTTTTATGGTCCCAGATTTAAAGAAAAATGCTTTACAATAATTTGTTCATCACATTTTCCACTTTTTATTTCCCCCCTTCTTCGTTTTAGGCACAACGAAGTGTACACATGGAGTAATCCTTACTGCTGCGTGCATAACATCATCCTGGGCAAGCTGTGGATAGAGCAGTACGGAACAGTGGAAATAGTCAATCACAGGTATGTGAGCAACTTGTGTGCTGCATTTTCCTTTTTTCTTTCAAACCTACGTCGTAGTAAAGAAAACAATGTCGCTGATACAACATCGGATTTTCTACGAATTATTAACAATTATGTTTTTTGTTTTTTTTTTCATTTTCTTGGACTGAATAAGATTGGAGAAAATAAAAATAGATTTCCAAGAGGACACAAATCAAAATTATTCTTCAAAATATCAGTTGACAATTATATTGCACACCTTTATTCTAACTTTTTACCTGCCAGTCTTTTGATTTTGACTGACTCTTTTGTAAATACAAAGTGGGATTGAACTACGAAGCGCCAAAACGGCCCTAATGTTTACAAACAGTTAAGTACCTTCATTCAGTATTCCAAGACAAGAGTTAGAGATTTTCAGATAGAGCCAATCCGTCTTACGCCAAAATAAACATGAAATAGCCCTTTACCTTACTTTTTAAACTAAAAACCATTGCATTATGATGTTTTCTGATTTGTGGTTTCTCCTTTTAAGTCTGTGCATTTTTATTTAAATGTCCAGAATGTTCTAAGACCTGCAGAAAATCCTAAACATTTACATCTGAAAAATATGAAGTAAAAAAATGTGCTGGAAACTCGCTAAGGCCTGGAAAAGGTTCAGTTGATAGAACCAGAGGACTGCTGTGACTCACAGTCATTCCCCGGCTTAAAACTATAAATATCCACAACTTGAACTCCACCGACGGAGACAAACTGAAGCTCGGCTTTTTGTTTGCTCAGATATTTGAGACTGTGCTCTCTCAGGCAAACAACCGCTGCTTCAGTCTGTATTTGTCCAGGGAAGCTCTTCAAGGCTCTGGTTATCTTTGTTTATTCCTGGTCGTGTGACCTGGTCACACACTCGCACTGATTCACACCACAGGCTGGGAAGCACACTCACACTGTTTGCTGTTGCACTGGCTGGTAAAGAGCCTGGATTCTTAAAAAGTGTAGCGCTTGCTTTAATTCTTTCCAGGTCTGGATAACTAGAAAAAAAAAAATCTAGTTTTATAATAATGACATACAGTTTACCCCCTGGGATAGGAATGTGGATTTCCAAGAATATATATATTTCATTCTTGAAATATATATATCTTTTTAAAAAAGGTAACATTTTTATCCGTTTAGTTGAAACATGTTAAAATCACTTGACTCGTTCATATGGAGAAGCTGCAGGACTTCTCAACTGTTGTTAAAAACGCCAGGCTTAAAGTTTGGATCTTTCTTTAGGCTTCAGGTGAAATCATTTCTGACGTGTAGAAATGCCGAGCTTCCCTTCACATTCTCTGCCTGTTTGTTGCCTTGCAGTTCAGTAATTAAAAGGACCGTTCTTCCTTCTCTTCTCTTTCTTTGTTCTGCAGCACCGGGGAGAAGTGTGTCCTGAATTTTAAGCCATGTGGAATGTTTGGCAAGGAGCTGCACAAAGTAGAGGGACACATCCAAGATAAGAAGTTAGTGAATGCTTTCACATGAGGATAGAACGAAAAGTTTGCCGACTTATTTAATCTTCTTAATTCTGTTTCCTTTTCCTTCTTTGTAGCTTTATTTAAAAAAAAAATTAAAAAAATCTTTTATTTACTTTAAATGTTCCCGTCCTTCCGTTTTCTTTTCTTTTCATCCCACATCTTTATTCACTTCTCCTTCTTTTACACTTAGTAAGAAGAAGCTCTGCGTGATCTATGGGAAGTGGACTGAGTGCATGTGGAGCAGCGACCCTCAGGAGTACGAGATCTACAAGAAGTCGGACAAGAAAGGCGACAAGAGCAAAAAGAATGTGAGACTAGCTGTGACTTTGACTAGCTGTGAAGCTGATGTTTTTGTTTTGCTGTGTAATAACTCTTGATTAAGTCCGGCTTGTTTTTGTTGGTGCCGTCAGCCCACTTTGTGGTCTCAATCAGGTAAACCTGGAGGTTTATGCAGACTTGTGCTCGTTCCTGTAACGTGCTGCAATAGGTTAGACACCCGGTGGCTCAGAAGTCGTCTCTCCAGAGAGATCCACTTTGTCCCTGAATGTTTGAAAAGCATCGGTTCTGTGCAGCAGAAGTTGCAGTGAGTTGTTGTTGTTGTTGTTGTTTCCAGGAGGAGCTTCAAAAAGCTGAGAATGACGAAGCAGACGACATGCCTGAAATCCAGGAAACGGTGTCTGTTGTACCAGGAAGCACTCTGTTATGGAGGATAGAGTCCAGACCAGCACACTCTGCTAAGGTATCGCTATAAAGCTGCGGATAGCAGCATAAATAAATATGTCTAGGTACTGTACACTTCCTGAAAGTTAGTCAGTACCACAGAATAAAATCAATTTAGTTAAAAACAATCAAGCATTTTAATCGAACAGTAGGTGATTGTGGCTTGGCTAACTGGAGTCGTACCCATCTGCTTTTCTCAGATGTACAACTTCACAAACTTTGCGATGGCTCTCAACGAGCTGGAGCCTAACATGGGAGCCATGTTGGCCCCCACCGACTGTCGCTTCAGGCCCGACATCAGAGCCATGGAGAATGGAAACATAGGTAATTTCATTTAAAGTTCTTTCCTTATTTATTTTTTTATTTTTATTTTTTCATCCAAAATAGTCAACTACCAAGCTTAAAGAAATATTAAAGGTTCTGTTGTGTTTGTTGATCTCCTGACTTCAAAGCATCCATGGTACCGTGCAGACGTTTTGTTTTTCTTTGCTCCTGTGCAGACGAGGCGAGCAAACAGAAGGAGAGACTGGAAGAAAAGCAGAGAGCCGCCAGGAAGGAGAGAGCCAAGCATGAGGAGGAGTGGACGACTAGGTAGCAAACAACTACAGCACACATGCAGTCAAACCAGGCCAATCGTATTCCACCTAAAATAAGATAAATAGTTATTGAAAAGCGTTTGCCCCTTACATATCTCTTTTGTGTTTGCTTTTTTTGAGCTGAAAAGATTCAAAAACAATATTTCTTTAATGACCCAGGAGGAATCTGTAATGGTTTAAACACTTTTTCCACAGGCCTATATGTAGAAATCCAGGTGTTATCAGTTTTATTCATATTTATTTTTTTACAGTTTTAATCTAATTGGTTATAAAATCTTAGGCTAAACCTATGACCTGCTGGAGAAATTTGAGATTATTGTGCTCTAGAAACGGCGACATGCATCTAATTTAACCACTAGAGGGAGCCAATGCACTTTTAGCTTCTACTAATCAAATTGTTCAAACTTTTTTTAGGTGGTTCCAGATGGGCACCAACCCATACACCGGCTCCCAGGACTGGATCTACAGTGGCGGCTACTTCAATAGGAACTACCAGAACCTGCCGGATATATACTGATACTCTGCTAGCCTTCATCTTTCTCATCCTCCTCCTCCTCCTCCTCCTCATCATCATCAGCATCGTCGTCGTCTTTAACCTGCGTTTTAATTTTTTGGCCCATCATGATGCAAAGAGAATTGCTAAAAATGCATCCTTAAAGGGTGACGCTTTTGGAAAGAAGCCAAACACCTGCCATTACGTTCAACATCTCAGAGAGAATCAGTGACCATCAAACATCTCTTCGCTGCCTTGATGCTGTAGAGAACACAATAATCACTTATTTCCCGGGCAATCTCAGCAGCAGAGAGCTGGGAACGTACTGAGTCACACATCTGCTCTGAATGTTTAACATCTTTGCAATCAGACTCTCTCCTTTCAGCTGCCGTACATCCGGCCAGCTGCGCGTGACTTATAAAGACACAGATAAACGTGCATAAGTGGAAACAATAACTTGGACGCCGCGAACCTGGCGATGGATTTGTGGATTTAAACGGACTCCCAGTCAACAAGGAAATCAGGGATGTGAATGTTCCTTTGACTGAAGACGGATTTTCGCTCCGAAAGACTCGAAACACTCACAGATTAATATAGAGGACGCTCTGCTCTCAAAGGAACAAACGTATGCATCTACTGTTGGGTCGGTTAGTTACAGCAAGCGATGTCTGCATCCCACATCCCTGAAACGCCTAATGCTCCGCCCCCCCCCCGGGTCGCCTGATAACACTGAAGTCGCTTCACAGAACTCCAAAGCAAGCTCTAAAATGAAGGTCCTCCTTGCTTTAAGCTGCGGCTCTGTTGTGTTTGTATAAACTCATTTTACCAACCAGAAGATGTATGCAGGACAGCTTTTGCAGCTCAGTCATAAAATAAAAATAAATGTTCAAGAGCGCGATTTGTACGCAACAAAAGTGAAACGCGAGTCATTGGGATCAAAAGGTAATCCCTGAAATAGTTCTCTTCTTTTCTGCATTAACAGAAGACTACATATAACCATCAACAGACTCAAACTCAGTTGTTAGAAGGCTGGAAAATGATATTTAAAGATACTTGTTTACTTTTACGCCTGTAGGTTATTATTGATGTTTAACGTAGATTCATTCACGTCTTTACACCGCAACCTCGACGAACTGATAGTCCAAAAATAAGAAAAGCTTCAACATCTGCTTTTTTTTTTTGTTTTTAATTTTAAACAACCTACTTGTGCGTCCGCATTCGACCCTGAATGACTAAGATGTTTTAGAAGATCTTGACATTACATTTACATATTTAACAGTTTAGTCGCGTCTTAAGTGTAAAGCGGCGCATACACATTAGTCTTGTGAATGCGTTTGTAAATGTTTAGAAACACTTTTAAGTCATTCTATGGAGAAAAAAAAAAAGATCACAAAGAGTTAATCTGCTGCGAAAAAGGGGGAAATAATGAACTCAGTCGGCCCATCAGTTGGTTTCTTGAATCTTGAAAACGTAACAACCATTAATACAACACAAGGTTAAAATAGCAACAAAAGATACAAAACAAAATGTAAAATTAGCTAAAATACAAAACAAAAAAAACCGCATTGATTGTAGTTTTTTTTTTTGTTGTTTTTTTTGGTCCTGCTACAGGTGAACATATCCATTGGTGCCTTGGGGTTCATCAACCAAAAATGGATCAGCTGAGAACAAACACACCGACCAATAGAATGAAAGCACAGATGGATTAAAAGCTCCAGAACTGATTGGATTTAACAACTGGTCAGAAGTGTGCTCTGGGGCTAAAACAGCGGGGCAACTTCCTGCTTTGAGTTCCGATATTACCGCCAGACGCAAGAGACAAAATACTGCTGCCTAAAGTCTTTCATTTCCATTAAAGCTTCACAGGCCACACAGTCGCGCGCGCACACACACACACACACACGTCTCTGAGCGATGTGCTAAACTCCGGTGGGTAAACGTTTAGCAGAAAAGGTCTTTACATCCTAGGGTTTGTTTACGCTGGAATCCGCTTTCCACTAGCTGCACTTTCAAGCTGAAGTAAAACATGCTGAAGCAGCGAAATGACTCCTTTTAATATCTAGCTTTTATGTCGAAGTGATGCGCTCACGTTTAGGGTTAAAAGACGTATATCTACATATTTCTGTCGCCGCAAATTTGGAAAGCTGCCACTTAACACTATGCAGCCCGGCTGAGCTGCTGAGATCTGCTGGCTGATAGGCGTTGTAATGTTTTGCTTGATTATTGTTTCCTCACGTCTGTGTTTGTCTGAAATCATGTTTCATCACCAACTCTATGCAACGTTTGCACAGCTACACGAACAGCTTTCGTCTCATCTGTTATTGTACAGCTGCTGTAGATTCCTGCCCCTCTCTGTCATCCTGACACACACACACACACACACCCACACACACACAGCTGAATTAGACCTGCTCACACTCATCTGTAGATGTTAACATTTAATTTCAAATATTTCATTGAATGTGGGCGGTAGGGGGAAACAAACTGCAGCGGCACTACGGCTGTCAAATCTCACCTCAGTGTAACTATTTCTTGCTCTCATCTTGTTTTAAAACTGCAATGAGTGCCTGGTTCTGTCTAATTCTTTTGCTTTTTTTAAAAAAAAAACATTTTTGTCTATTATTTATGGAGTTTTTGGTTTTAGGAGATAATTGTTGCTCAAACTTTGCCAGAAATATAGTATAAAGATGCTTAAGCCTTCATAGTGTGGCTGCTACATGTCAGCTTGACCGGCCTGGTGGAGGGAGATCAACTGTCTGTTTTTGACATGTTTGGGTAATTAAACTTAAAGATTTAATTCCTTTTAGGAAGCAAAAATCAACAGAAAAACAAGCAAACTACCATTCCACTGTCGCCAAATGGTGAAATTTATCACAGATTAAGTGTTTAAGTAACATGAATGTAAACAGAGCCACCAGTCTGTTTTTCTTTTCTTTTTTTTAAATATGAATTTTGCTATTGATGATTTAATTCGCTGGCCAAGGTTCTACCAGGTTAATCTCTCCATTTAACCGCCTCGTGTTGCTTTGACCGCTCGGTTCGTCTGTCGATGTTTATATGTGTGTGTACATTGTGCTGCACAGATGTAATCACAAGCAAAATGGCACATTGTTTTGTGCAATTGATTTATTTTTTTAGTATTTAAACAATTGTTTTTTGTTTGTTTAGGTTTTTTTTTTGGTGAGAACATTGTACCAGATGTTTTATTTTGAGGTGGGGGGAATGTAAAGAGGGTCTTACCCATGCTGCGGACAGCTCCGTTGGTTAATGAATGGGGGGGGAAATGTCTACTAATAAAATCCTAATTTCAGTTTTTGAGTGTGACTCTGACTTTATTGACATAAAATGAAGTGTAAGTTATGATATTGCTGTAGTGTTGTAGCCTATATGAGTCATTTGTAATCATCTTAATTACAAGTCACTCAAATGGTCACGATGATATGGCCACTTGTATAAAGTGTCAGACATGACGCATTCAAATACACCTCCGGTTCACCTGGGAGCAGTTTACCTTTTCAGGACAAAATTAGAATAAAACAAACAAAAAAACTGGAAATGCATAGAAATGTGACCACATTATTCTTGGATGTTGTGGAGGTTGAGATTATTCAACAGAGGGCTGTATAGTATGCTTTGTTTGACTTAAAATAAGCAATTGAAAATGTAGGAAAAAGCAGAGAACTGTACATAACTTATATGAATACTGAAACGTTGCAAGTTGCTAAAGGGAATGTGAAACAGCCTGTTTTTTTTTGTTTTTTTTTTGATGTGCACAACTGAGGCAATGACTTTAACCATTGAATGAAGTAGTTTTGAGAAATTCAATTCTGATCTGTGAAATGCATCAAAGCGGCTAAGAAAAACTACAAAACGGATAAAAGATTATTTTTTTTTCTTAATAATCCAAGAAGCGGTCATTGGACAATAAAAGAATAGCTAAGTTAGTAAAACAAGATTTTGCAACATTTAAGAAATCAACCAACTATGGATGGATGGGTGGATAGAATAAAAATAAAAACATACAATTTTTTATTTTTTTTGGTTTTATGTATCTGTCTTTTATTTATTTTCCTGATTGAAATGTATTTGTAAGGTCATAATTTGTCATTCATCACATTACATGGCATGATGCACCAGGTCTACTACACCCATTTACAAGAGGAATACACGGAAACATACACAAGGTTTTACAATAGGGAAACAGGAAGTTTAGCTCATTGCACTTACAACAGTGAATGGAACACTTTGTTGTCGTTTTTAGGCTCTTTTTGTTTTTACTCTTTTCTTCAATCAGCTGGGTTATTTGTTTTTAAAGTCCCCCCCCGCCCCCTGTCATCGTTTCGTTCACCTTCTCCCTGAATCTTCATCACATAATGATCCACCCTGAACTTGGAAGTCAAAATATTTTTCTCATATATATATGTATATATATATTTTTTTGCTTTGTTTTAGATGTCATCTCGTTTAACAAACACAACATGTATAGAAACTCTACACAGACCAATATTTTTTTTTTTTATTCCATATCCGAATACAATGATTTCTTTCTTCTTTTTTTTTTCTTCTTTTAAATATAATAATGACTTTTAAACCGTCCATACAAGCCAGACAAACACAATGATCTTTGTCAGCTGATTACGGCTCCGGTTTGTAGATTCGTTTTTGTCGTTTTCGTAGCCAAAAAAAAAAAAAAAAAAAAGAAGCACAAGTTTCGGCAGGGAGTTCTTGGCTTGCATACGCTGCAGCTGGGGTCGCTGTTCGCAGTATAAAGGCCTCTCTCTCCCTCGCACGCCTCTTGTGCACGTGTGTGTGTGTGTGGTGACTTTTGTTTTAGATTTACATGTTGTACAGGACGTGTCCCACATGGCATTTACATGTTTGTTTGTTTGGAGTGGACTCCGGTCGGTTCACATCTGGTATTTACACTGGAATAAGGATGGTGGGTGGGGGGGGTCAAAGGTCAGCGAGGTGGCTGGGGTAGTGGTTGGGCTTACGGGAGAAAACATGGAAGGTGTCCAGATCATGCACTTGTCACTTTTACAGATAAAAGATGAAATGACTGTGATAAACGGACAATTTTCCTCATGGCTTCTTCTTTACTTATGACCTCTCACCTATATGAAACATTTACTTTATATATATATATATATATATATATATATATACATATATATATGTATGTATATATATATATATATTTATATATATATATATTTATATATATATATATTTATATAAGCATTTGTTTTGCATCACATCCTGTCACACGTTGACTGACGGTAAAGAGCACTGGCACTTTAGCTTTGCTCAGTGCGAGCGCAAAGTTGCTACCTTTTGGATTTTACAACAAACACCCACAGCCTGGACTTCCCAAAAGCAACTGACGGTGCAATTAAAAAAAAAAAAGGAAGTGGAAGTCAGATTAATCAACTTCAAAGCCTTCTTTTAAAACACAGACTTCTTACAGGTTCATGTCTGTACATTTGTATTCTATTGCAAACTGGTAAGAACTTTCTTCCGCTTGAAAGCAGATAAATGGAACATTTATTGAGATATTGTTGTTTTGTTGTTTTTTTTGTAGTTGAAACATTGGTGAAAAAATACAGGCTGTGATGCGTTTACTGTGGTCTGATTAGTCTAGTGCACTCCTAGATACAGAAAGACACCATGCAGTGTGAGGACAGAGACTCCATGACTGGCTGGAGGGCAGTAACAGGATGGCTTTCTTCGGTGACCAGTATTGTAATATAGAAGCCCTTACTGCTATGCATATTTAAGTCATCTTCACTGGCTGTATTCATGCAGGAGCAAAAAGAAAGACAGGAGAAAATAAAAAGCAAACACATTAAATATAAATAAGAAGTGGAATAACCTTATTTCTGCACAGTTCTTACTAATCGTGTGCTAGTGGCTGTGTCATTCACACACACACACACACACGCACACACACAGGCACACTGACTTCCTGCACCTGCATGAACACACTCACGGTCTTCTAGCGTCGTCTGAATGTCTTCCGTTGCAAGGCCGCATTATGCGTGTGTGCTTTCCTGAGGCAGAAGTGATTGAGGATCATTTTATTTAGTTTTCATTTTTATATATATATATGGTTCCAAAAACATAAGACACAAAATAAAGGAAGTTGGTGTTAAATTGGGTAAATCTAAACTTTCGTACGCATCATTTGTTCTACTTTTAATGTTTTCGTTCATTTTGTTTAAGACACTGATCTAGAGGGAGTGCATCTGTAAAATAAACTCTGTTTGGATCATGTGCATCCAACTTATTGGGGGTCAATGAAAGGCATGGAGTGTTGCTGTTTACGTTTTTGGAACAAAGGTAAAATACCTTTGCCACTATATCATTTATTAAATAAAATAAACTCTGTTTAGGCAGAATTTCTATTTATGGTTTGACAATCTGATTATATTTGTTGTGCAATAACATCAGCAATAGATCGATCTTTATATAAGATATTCTTTCGTCATATAGCGTTTTTGTGTCTAGACCTATTTTAGCCTTTATTCCAGTTATCATAATATCTCCTCTCTATTTGATAAAATAAGTTTTTACATAGAATAAATTATATTTTTAATATTTCAAAAAAATATATAGACTATTTTTACATGGTTAAGTGATTTGTGAAAAAAAAAAAGAGTTCTAAAAAGGTTTGGAGGGGTCGTTTTTTATATATATAATTGAGGTCTCAGTCAGGGGTTTTTGTTCCCTATACACTATTTTATTAAAATCTATGGAATGTATATGCAGTAAAAGAAACATAATCTACATAATCTAACCAGCAGCATTCTGGATACTTAGGTTTTTCTTGCTTATTTGTCCCAATGGGAGTTTCCTCAGGTCAGAATCAATATGCTTCTCCACCAAAGGGTAAACTGGATTCGGAAAGTGACCATAATTCTTCTGATAACGCACCTAAAATGCACATGGCTTTATCATTTGTTTATAAAGTTGTATCTGACTCAACACATACAGCTACCATCTTCAGTAAACTCTTGTGTTGTTCCTGATGTTGTTTTGGTAGGGAGTAGTTTGGTGACGTGCCAGGCTAACGCTAGCAAGTGACATGTTAATAGCTCAGCTAGCATGTATTTCAAAGTGATTGGAGTTAATGTGAATGAGGCTTACAGAGAAATATATACTACCCCTTAATAAAATTAGCTTTGAACATCTTAAAATTTAATCTGTGGTGTTTCAGCTACACAGCTCTCCCGCCTAACACAGCTAGCTACAACTAGCTGCTGCACCTGAAATGGACTGTTTCTTTTTTGTTTTTGTTTTACTGTGGTGTAAATGTACTTCTTAAGGATGGAAAACGTTAACATTTCTTAGGTCAAAAAAAATAATAATAATTTGGAACTATGCCTACCTAAAATTGTAATTCTTGACAAAATGTTATGTTCAAATTGCGCATGCAGTTGCTGGGTGTGTGGCTAGCATGAAAACTGCAAATACAAGAAACACCATCAGGTGTTGGGAATTTAGTCACAGACTTCAAAATGGATAATTTAAAATGCCTCTATCACAATCCAATTTAACATGACATCCCCTTAAATGACATAATTTTTTAAAATTTGATTACCTTAATTTTTAGCCACATTCCCTTAGTGTGCTGCTACCAAAAAGCTAACAGATGATTTTGGCTTCTGTACATTTACTTTCCAGTGTACATTCCTCAATGACACCTGCCTCCAAATTCACTATTACCCAAAAATAATCACATCAGGAATGCTCTGAATAGTGCGTCACAGCACCATAGAAGGATACATCTTACAGGGCACTTTTGCTTCAGTAGCAGTTTACAGTACTTAATTTAAAACTAATCTACAGATTTATATTTATTTGTGTGGTTTATTTTTTTTAAACGCCTAAATTAGATTTTTCTTTTAAGATCAGCGCAAAACGTTCTCTGGAGAAGCATCGTCTGCACAATGACATTATTATAGCAAATTCTGTTTCTGGCCTTCAAAAATGAGGGAAGCCCTGAGCAGCACAACACCTATGATATAGTTAAGTATATAAATCTTTAGAAAGCTTTTCTGTGAAGCCAGTTCAGTTCTGCTAAACTAATCATCAAAGTTATTACTGGAAAAGACGTATTCATGACAACTTGGATATTTCACTCTTGAGTACTAGACAGTGTTTCAGATCAATGACTGCTTAAATACTTTTACGAATTTCACTGCTGCCCAAAAGGTTTTGTGAGCCTGGCCATGTTACAAGTGAAATTTCCCAGTTGTTGTGAACATGTCTTCAGCTCCCCATATCAAAGGAGAAGCGACGTGTTTTTTTATTACAAAATTTCACGTAAACAAAACAAAGCAGACGTGGTTTCTAACTGAGGAGTGATCAGCAATGACTGTGACTTCCTTCTACGTTGTTCCTTACATGACTTCGGCTCCTCAGGTTTTTCTCAAACAGGATTCATTGCATAGAACGACTTTCCCTCCTTTGCCTGCGATGCGCGTCGTGGTTGAACTCGCGTCCATTTTGTTTTCTTCCCCACATTAGATGATGATGTTTGTTTTTTTTCTTTAAATACTCGCATACTGAACCCCGAACACGCACATACATACACGCATACGTACGAACATCAGGAACAGAACAATATAGAGGTGACTTTGAGGTTTTCCTCTGCGCCGGGCAGCATGCGAAGGTTCCCAGCGAGCGTTCACAAAGACGATATACAGCAGAAGTTGGTTGATTTGGAGAAGGAAGGGGAGGAGGAGTAGGAGGCCTCGCCCAGTTGGGGCGTGTCACGAGGGCCGGACCGCAGATTCCCCACAATGCACTGCAGGAGCAACAGCAGAGCGAATACTGACCTGAGAATATTTCCAAGGTGACTGACAGTCTGAGAGAAAAGATTTGTTTCTGTTGTCTTGGAGAAGGGGTGTTGGGTCAGAGGTCTGAACTCCACCGCGATAGAAAATAGGCCATTTTTTTTTGTTGTTGTTTTTTTTTAAAAGGCGAGTGACTTGGTGACACAACCGAGTGTGTTATTTTTGGTTCCTCAGTCACATGACAGCAAGTTATTTTTTTTAGTAAGATCACTGACACCACTCCAAGTGTGCTTTCAGGTTCACATTTGACAGAGTGAAGACACATGCGGACACAGCTGTATAAGGAGTCCATCTCAGATGATCAGAAGAATCCCAATAATAAAAAACCAAAAAACCAAAGACAAACACTCCCTCCTGCTTCCCTCACTGAAGAGTGGTGAATGGTCCAGTTCTGCTGCTTTTCTGTGCCTCTCTGCTGCCCGTCAGTGCTCTCAGATCAGACTCCAGCTGAAGAAAAGCAGCACGTCGGTCCGAATCGACAGTCCGGACTCCCGCGTCTCTGCTCAGTTCATACAGCAGCAGTACAACAAGTGGTGCGTTTGAGTCACACTAAAGCCGAGCTTTGGCGGTAAACCACACAAACGAAGGCAACACATTTTTGCAAAAGGACACAAAATTGTGCTATTCACTTTCTTACCTCTTGCTCTATTGCTTTCATAATTATTAATAGGAACAAAGAGTCTGAAAATTGTCAAGGGCAGGGGAGCCTAGTTCAATTTAACAAAATGCTAGAAAATAAATAAAATCATATCACAAGAAAATATATATATAAAAAGAAAAACAATGTTAAGGTAAAAAAATAGAAATGAACCTCTCTGTGGCTGTGGTTCCAGCTTACCAAACGACATAAAAATACGCCGCATCTGATTTAAAATGAAACATTTGAAATAATTAAGGCGATATTGGTCAACTGCAACATAAAAAACCAGGCAACTTACACAAAAGAATAATAAAAAAAATAAATAAAAAAAAAACCACACAAATGCATATTAACTAAAAGAAAAATTGTGGAGCATTTTAGAGATTTGCCACATAAACTGATAGTACATATTGTCTTAATGGCTTTAAATTGGCTAGAAAGAACCCCACTGCTTCATTTGCCTCACTTAGTCACACAGCTTTCTTATTAAAAACAACATTAAAAAAAACAATAAAAAAAGAAAAATAAACAAAACGCTCTTCTTATTCCCATGGCCAGATCCTTGTGTGTTGCTTAATTAACCTTTCTTTGCTATTATTTACGCCTTTAAGCTCAGATGTCTTTATGGCCTCAGTTACATAATGATGAAACAGTGTAAGGTCTTGGTTATAAAGTTCCATGCATTCCCATGTTTTCAGCTAGTTCAAATCCACACTACTCTTGTTTAAAGACATGGCGAGTTGTGAATTGTTGCAGTGGGGTGTGGAAAGAAAGAAGAGCTAGCATTCAAGAAACGCAAGAGAAGTGAAGAAGAAGAGCACAGTTCCCCAGCTGGAATGTCGATAGACGGTGAAAAAAATAAAAAATAAACGGCGACATGCTTGGGCTGTGTCGGCCGCCGCTTCTTCTTCGTCGTCTGCTTCATTCATAGAGACGTTTCGATGATTTCCTCGTCGGTGTTCGGTGGTCTAACGAGACGACTTTCGTACAAGAAAAACCTGTGATGCCTCTGTGAGTTTTCACTTTTCTTTTTTTTTTTTTTTTTGCTCATTGTTTACTTCGGAAAAAGATAGAAAAGAGGAGAGGTGACTTATATTCCTCCAAGATTGAGCACAGGACTGGAAAACCAAGCTACCACCTTCTACAGGAAGTTAGGATGAAAGCAGCTCTCGTGGATAAATGCGGTCGTCAGTCGTTCTCCGCACCACGATGTTTTAAATCCACGTGTCGGGCTGTGAGGGACCTCTGTATGAACACGGCTCCCCCTGCTGGGAGGGAGGGTGATCACGGTCGCACAGCTGTTTCTTCTGCTGTCACTTTCAGCCCTCAGCTGCTCTGTTTTCATGTAGGGATGTAGATGTTTGCAGCTTCTGCAGGTTTTCAGAGAGAAGCTGCATAACAATGGGAATCCTTCTGAAGCTGGATGTTGGCTCGGGCTTGGAGCGATCTGAAAAGAAGAAAAAGGAGAATTAAGTGAGAAAAAAAAAACCAACTCAAACTGACCAAAAACATTTTAATGATTGAATGTCTTTGTAGGTCCTCTACAAATAATCTGTTTCCGCATAATGTTTATTCATGAGTAAATGAATAAACATTTTTGTACTTGTCAGGAACAGATATCTGAATAGAGCTGAAGATACACTAGGTCTAAATTGAAATGTACTACATAAAAAAAAGAAAAAGAATCAGCTCATGTGTGGAATCAGATAAAATTTTTCCTAAATATTCTTGACTGGTGATAAACTCAAAAATCTATTTATTTTTTCATTCAGAGGAAAACTCTATACAAGCACTACCAGGTCATACAACATGTCCCAGTGTGGAAGTTGTTAATGAGTGAAGAAGTTAAGAGGTTAGCCATTTTCAGCATCATTGAGGTGTTTAAAATAAACTACATGACTCATTCAGGCTGCAAGAAAGCAAGCGAGAGCCACACTTTAAGCAAAAAGAAAAAGCGAAGCTGATTTACTCATTTGAACCTTCTTCTGTCATGGGACCTGCATGATCTGTAAATGTTGACATTTTTAGCTTCAGCAAACAACAGTTTGGTAATGTGAGTTGCTCAGACTTTAGGCTCTCCTCAGCAAATTCACATTCTCTCTTTTAAAATAAAAATCTAATCTGAAAAACCCAATGACACTTGTGCATCAGACCAATTAAACAATGAAAATCAAACACCAACCCCCCCCCCCCCCCCCCCCTCCCAAACACATTTGCACAACAGCAGCAGGATCCTCTGTCAGAGTCCAAACCTGTTTTCCATTTCTTACCCATTCCACACTAAAATTTTAAGGTATTTTTCCTGTGTACAAATATTCAGAGATATTTGCTTAAATTATTAAGCTGCAGGCTTGATGTAGAAAATGGAGCAAAAGTGGACATCTTGAGAAAGTTGCTGTTGGAAAGTTACATTTGTATGTTTTGGAAAAGTTTCCGATGCTCAATTTTATTTTTTCCCTCTCCTTACATAGCCAGACTGGGAAAGAAATCCCTTCCTCCCATTAGGAATGCACAACATCACTAATTTGGTCACAAACACGAGATTTAGTACACAAAATTGTCCACCAAATGGTGTATGAGTCCAAAACTGCGCAGCATATTTTATACATAGGCATACAATATATATATAGCTTTTCATGAAAACTCTATCATCGATATTTAATTTTGAGTGGGAGTCTAAAACATGCAAATTTTCAAATTGTTCTTTCTTTTTATCTTAAAAAAATAATAAAGCAGATGGATGCAGACGGTTTCAGTAGAATCCATCAAGATTCATCCACCCTTATGTGCTGCAATTTCAGCAGGATGTTTTAAAGGTTTGCTGCTAAAGAGTTGTTTTCCTGTTTCTTAACACTATTTAAAATTGTGTTTGACACAGTTGTTAAATCAGGTTTGATTTGGGTTGCAATACATCATGTTTTGTGAATATCGTCTATAATTTAAGGCGAATTTCTTAGCCCAATTTTTCATATCTGTTTGTCTTCTTGTCTTCGGCAGGTGCAGCTCTGATGACTTGTTGGATAAAATATGTGTTTTGTTTTCGCAAACAAAACACATAACTGCCTGCCTTCATTTAATGCTTGTTTCATCAGAAACAAGCATTAAATATGACATTTAATGCTTGTTTCATCAGAAACAAGCATTAAATGTCATATTTGTAATACCTTCCATTCAAACTGATGTTTCTTTGGAATTAAAAACTGCAGTCAAAAAAAAATAAAAATAAAAAAGTTGTGGCAACATGGAATAAATAGCTTCGCATTATGTACATGAACGGTACCTAACTTCCATGTTAAAACATGCAGAAAGCGGCTGTGGTGAGCAAAGACACGAGGCCACAGGAACTACTAACTCAGCCTGTCAGCCTGCTGACGTGGCTCCTATGGGGACATGATGTGAAGGACGCATGTTGTGGTGCCGCTTCAGACGACACGAGAGAAACGTCACTTGTACTCTCTGGGACTTCAGGGCCGCCCCACAGCCATCAAGACTTTACAAAGAAAAACAAATTGCACAGAGCCATTGCTCAATGCCTTAGATATTCACAATAACATGACGAAACTCAGCATGCAAGAATTATTATTATTATTATTGTTATTATTAAAGCTGATTGTAAAGCTAAAAAAAAAAGTCATTACAGCAACATTTTAAAACTTGAACCCTGCACTGGCTCATGATGTAAAATCCGAGGCTCCGAGCATCACCTTGGTTTTTAAGCTCTAAAATTGAACATTTTCAGCATCATTTGAACTTTTGGTGCCATAATCGAAGACTGAAAGCCGGTATTAGATCAGGAGGAAAAATGGAGTCATTTTTAACGCTGCTGCGACTTTGGTTATTTATTTGCATGCATACTTCATGCATGACCTTTTACATAATCAGCACAAGAGAAAAGCAGTAGTTGCCAGTCACCTGATCCTGGATTTAGCCAAACAGCAAACAATCATTTCCATTCTAAGCTCTGCTCCAGAAAAAAAAACCAAAACTTCAGAAGCCATGATGCAATGACACTGTAACAAGATTGCTGAAGGAATACATTTATCATCAGACAGTTTTGCTAGGAAGAGATCAATGAAAGACTGACCCAGTGGGGTTTAAAATCAAAGTTTATGGTTTTAATAACCAGTTAAATGGGAATAAAGAGTTTTTCTATCCCGATTCCCATCAGAACTTTTACCATAAAATGACTTGGCTCATCTTTTTCCTTCCCACTCTGCTTGTGGGATTTAGAGTCTCCAAACATGCGTTTGTAACAGTGTTTAGGTTTAAGTTGTACAATTCCACTTGCTTTATATTTATTAGTGCAATGGGGAGATACCGCCCCTCTTTCTGTGTGGCTGGTTATATGTTGCTGGCCCCTGTAATCAGTGCCAGTCTGTGAAAGCCGCACAAGAGGTGAGTTGCATTCTTCAGCACACTGTAGAAAAGTGTTAGCAACATAATAAAACATCATTTTTTATTAACTTAGACAAATAGTGTGTAATGACTATTTACTATATGTGTGCCTGGCACCAATTTTTGTACTTTTAGTTTTGTTAATATTGTAAAACAATTTGTGTGCTAAGTTAAAAGCTAACGTAATGTTCTGTTGTAGTGAGCTGAGCCGTTGCACTGATTCGAACCCCTGATATAATCTCATTCAGGAAATAAACAGCCTGTTCACCCAGAAACTCCTTGTCTTCATTAAAAATATCTACACAACGCAGAGTCGAGGGGTTACTTGGGCCGGCCTGGTACAGTGGAGTGAAGCAGAACCCGGTTACACGTCCTATCACCAAACTTAATCGGTTCTGCTGAACACAGGCCCCCAGAGGGGCTTGTGCATTACACGCACTGGAACACGGACAGTGATGCACACAACGGCGTTCGAATTCAAGACAACACACAAACAAAACTGGCTCGCTGGGCAGAGAGTCGAATACGACGGGTCACGTATTCAAACATGGCGAGCAGGATCGAGGACAGGAAGAAAAAGGATAAGAAAGAAAACGTTTTCATTGTTGAAAACATATCTGCAGAGCTCTGATCAGAGCTTCGTCCAACACCTTTGGGGCTGAAGTGGAGCAGTGAGTCAGGCCATC
Source organism: Gambusia affinis (assembly GCF_019740435.1). Taxonomy (NCBI): domain Eukaryota; kingdom Metazoa; phylum Chordata; class Actinopteri; order Cyprinodontiformes; family Poeciliidae; genus Gambusia; species Gambusia affinis. Next base: position 21,826,567 of record NC_057868.1, on the reverse strand, counting down.
AGAAGCCAACCTGCATAATGCTTCTTTGACTGAATGGGATCAAACACCCACAGCTAGTTTCTGTGAGGAACATCCTCCACGAAAACACTGGGGGGGGAGATTTAACGTACAGACTTAATCTCTCTATATTGTAAACAAAAATAACACGAAGATGATGCCAGGGAAAGAAAACGACCCAGTATGTAGAGACAACAACATTTTCAGAGAGAAGAAAATGACCACGGTATTTAGGCAGAACAAGGCAAGATCTAAAAAGGAAAAAAAATAAAATAAAATAGAGTGGGGATCTTATCGGAGAGAGCGAGCCAGAGAGTCTATATGAGGAATGGAGGAAAGGAAGAGAAAAATGTTTGAAAGCTGGAGTAGTGTGTGGGAGGACTGACAGAAAGAGAGACAGAGCGAGAAAGAGAGGGAGAGCCTGTCACAGCAGCAGCCACATGAGGCAGTTAAGCGCTGCATGGCTGCACAGAGCAGAAACACGCTCAGTGCAACACTGGATTCACACTGGGAAAGAAACCGGCAACTTCAAGGCCTGCCCTTCATCCGCTGCGGCATCAAAGGCTGCAGAAGCCACTGTTATCAAGGCAGAGCAACGCAGCCATTTCTGCTGCTTTTTCTTACAGTTGCAACACAGATCGTCCTGTCATGTCTGATTAAAGAAACCTGCAGAGATGTCTGTTTAGGGATCAGTATGTCTAAAAGGTAAAAATAAATTAATCAAAAAATATACAGTCACGCAACTGTTGGATGTGTTTTGCAATATCTGTCCGCCCTTCCTCCCTATCTGGCATTTAATGAGACTAAACCTTTTCAGTGTTAGCTCAGTTAGAATGAGCAGAATAATTTATATTTGCTGAATGCCAAAATTGCCAGTATTGCCTTTAAAACTGAATGACTTGGGTCAAACTGTCATGGTCCTTTTGCAAAACCTATTCATTTTCTTGATTTTAATTTCCATGCTGACGTTCTGAGAGCTTGCTTCAATATTTCCACATAGTGTCCGTTCCTTGGCCTCGTAGGTTATCACAGAAGTTACCACTTAAAGAAAAATTGGAAGGAAAAAAATCGAGGGCACAAAGTTTGGATTTCCGCAGCTTAAAATATCCTGTCAGATATTTATGTTTCCAAGGTAAAAGTATCTTACTGTCTGGCCTGTCAGAGAGATCAGAGTGTTCTCTCTGCCTCTGTATGCTCAGATCTGAGACATGAAGCATCCAAAGGATCCAAGTCTGCTTTGGCTGTAAAAAGAGGCAGACATATTTTAGTCAAAGAATCCCCCCACCAGCACCCGCTTAGGTCTGCAAACTCACAACTGGGGATTAAATTACCAGGCAGGATTAGAGTCTCACAAAGGAAACTTCCAGTTTAACTTGGCTTCTAGAATTCAGCATCTTTGGAAAACTAATTAAACCCATCAAATGGATATAGATCTTATTTGGGGAACACCAGGACTCGTGATGTTTCGACGTGGTGTGGCGTTTTCCTTCGAGTATATCAGAACACTTTCGATCAGTATTAGAGAGCCAAATTACTGTCATTAGCTGTTATCACTCACATAATGCGGCTTTAATTTGATCGCAATCTACTGGATGACGGGTCAACCTGCATCTTGTAATAGATCAAATGAGAAAGATATCAACTCTAATCGTAGATTATCATAATAACACAAACCAGATTACGTAGGTGGCATGATGTGATTATGGGAACAAATGTAATGTCTGAGCAGATGTCGGAAGGTGACAGATATTTTTTGACAACCAAATATTTTATATAGCTTAAACCAAAAGAGCATACAAATTTTAACACGTATCTTGCTAAGGAGCGTTGAACTCTAGAGTTGTTTTGCGCTTTCTCCGAGAGTCACACATCTGGATCTTGAAGGAATTTGCTGGAAATTCACTGATGAGATTGGCAGCAGCACCTAGACGTTTTACACTTGTAAATTATCATCGCCACATAAATCGAAGGTTGTAAAAATGTTGTTGATTTGTTGATTGAATACAACAACTGGTTTTCTGAGGTCTTTGCCCCATGGGATTGTGTAAGGATTGGAAAACTTCTACAGAGTTTGTTATTTACTTTAATTTTTTCACCAAATGACATTGTGGAATTTGTTTGATATTTCTGTAAATTTGAGATTACATTTTAATGCTTTCAGAACCTGGTAAAAGCCATATTGCTTTCACTCTTCTTGAAAAGATCAATTCCAGTCGAAAGTGATCTCTTTTTTTGTGGTTGTGCATGTATGAATCGATTCGAATACATGCCATTGTCAGATACCAAACAATAAATATGTTGATTCAAAAACAACAACAACAAAAAAGAGTTCCAAAGAAATCCTAACTTAAAAGTTGGAAAAGATTTTATGTGCGTGTGAAAGCTAAGTACTCACCAGAACGCTCCGCTCTCCTCTCAGCCGTCATCCTCTCTCTCTCCTTCGTTTCTCTTTTTTTCAGGAAAACGAAAGCAGGGGGAACTTCACAGGTTTTTCTCGTATGAGGTCTCATGACGTCATTTATGACATTTTTCATAATCCTGCAAACACATTAATCATTCTTGTGTGAGTATTTTAGGAGTTCATGTAAGTCTCACATTGACATACATCAATTAAGGCGTCTATTGCACTAGTATAAAATTGTTCAGTAGTGTATAAAGATATCCCAGTGCAGATTTTTTTTAAAAAGCTGTCAGTTATTCGAGCCTAGCAGTGAGAAGCAGGCCTGCAATTGTGATGCGTACATTTATTGTACTGAGACTTAATGCTTAAACATTTAGAACCTGTAATTCGTTCCAAGCCTCAAATGCAATCCCTAAAGTTCACGACCCTCAACATCAAAGCCAATAACCTGCTGCGATGGCGCACAGTCCGTTTGGGATTTTGTGTCGGAAACAAGTTCCTACTGTCAGTGCTAAATCTCTCGCCCTGCAACATGCAGAGCAGTCAAGACCGAAAATAACAGTGAGGAAGAGAAACAAATAGACGAGGACCAAACCCAGAGCAGACTGGGTAAACCGCCTTCATCCCCCTTCCTCTTCACGGCCAGCAAGAGTCAACACACTGCACACACAGCAGCTATCCAACAAAGCTTCATAAAAGTTATTCTTAAACCCGAGGCACTCTAAAGAAAACTTTTCATGGCACTTCTTTCAGGAATCATTGACCCAAAATACCTCATTTTTACCTCACGTACAAGTCGGAGGGCCTCTAAAGCGGGGACTTGTAAAATACAGTCGCCGCAGAATACAAACAACAAACAGTATTACATTAAATATTCCATTTTATATGACTTATGTCCTATGTGAATAAACATACATACCTTATTTGGGTCACCTCAGAAGAGGGAGGTGAATTTCTTGCCAAAGCCAGAGATAGCTGCAGGAAAAGTAAGCAGGAAAAAGGTTCAATAAATGTGCTAAAACTGATTTTTCAAACATAACCCCTCTCTCCCCCCCAAAAACCATGGAGCAATGCCAAGGGTTTTGAATTTAAACGATCACCAATACCACTTCAGGAGCTGTTGCTAAAGCTCAGTCAAATCACTGTCGGTGAAGTCTGAAGATAAGCAGCTGTAGCTCTTTGGCTTGTCTGATGCTTTAGCATCAGCTTGTTTTGGCATAATGACCTCTTGCTGCCACTCATAGACTCATACAGAGCATCATACTGTCATCCTCCTGACAGGGAAATAGTCAATAAATAAATAAAAAAGAATGTAACATCGTAGAACAATGCACTGTTCTGTGTCCAGAAGCAACAGCAGGCCTCCCATTGTACACCCTTCATCTCATTAACAACATTAGACATTTGAAAGGAGATAATGTTTTATAAAATGTGTTTTACTTCTTTATATTTGTGCCCACATTGTGACAGCAGCTTTTTTGTGTGATGAAGCTCTCGCAAAGTTGAGCTCTTTAGAGCTGTAGCTTTAAAAAAAAAAAAATAAACTTAGAAACGTTTCCTCCCCGTTGAATCATTTTGGTAAGGAAAGTAATAATCAGGCAAGGTGCATTTCGGTAATAATAACAACTCGATAAGTCCCCAAGCTCGTCCTGTTTGCGATGCGGTTCCGGTAGCCTGCCGTACCTTCTCCCAGTTTGCCGGCCTGCTCAGCAGCGCCTCCAGGAAGAATCTTGGAAAACATTCCATCTCCCTCCATGCCAGGCTGACCTGCCGCCGCACTGCCGATGCCGCCGGGTCTCGGAGCTGCCTTGGAGCCTGAACAGTAGAAGGGCAGAGGAGAAAGGGCAGAGAAATAAATGCAGTCCAGGTAGGAAGAAGTAAATGCTGCTCAAAGTGGAGGGTGTACTATATTTGCTGCATGTGAAACAAATCTTCATCAGAAAGAAAATGAAAGGAATGAGATGTTAATGAGTTTGAAGTCATTTTCTTAGGGACTTTCCTGCTTATCTTTGAGCCAATACTACAGTTGAGCTTTTATATATATAAATATAGATTTGACATACATTGTGTTTTGAAGTTATATTGCACTTTTTCGGCGACTGCTTTTGGCCACGTAACCTACTTAAAAATGGAACCTCATTATTCTGTGAGGTGTTAAAATCAAACGAGTAAGTGGCAATAAAACTCAGACTTTTTACTGTATGAAATTTAAAGTTTTAGTCTATTATTGTGAGATTGATGTATGAAAGGCAATCGGCCCAATCATTTAGTATAACTTTAAAATATTTTAAAACCTTCACAAATCATTATTTCAGTAGCTAATTATGTAATAACTTGACACTATTGGACTTTCATATTAAGGGATAACCCTCAGATTAGGTAGAACATCAAAGAATAATAACATAATTAAGGCATAGTGGACAACAGGTGAGTGGCGAGAGTGATGGGATTTTACGCGTATGTGTGTTGTGATTGAGCATCACCTATTCCTGTAAGCGGGGGCTGGCCTGCCTTCGAGGCCATGACAGGTGCCGCTTTCGCCCCAATTGCCGTTACAGGAGGTGTGTCGATCTTTGTCTGCATAGGAAAAAAAGAGAAAAGACAAATGTTGCTGCGTTTAGGCTAATTTAGCAGTAAATCTGTGGTTATAGAGGGCTGCGGGAGAGAAAAACATGTTATGTAAACTGAATGTGGGTGACAAACTGGAATCATGAGGATCCAGTGTTCATCTGTTCACTCAAACAAAAGCCGAATAAGACAGCGTTCAGATTTTGATACGGTGAGACAGCCAAAAATAGTATAAAAAAAATACACATACTATTAGGAAACAGTGATGGCAGAATAAGAGACTCAATTATTAAGCAGCGAAAGCTGAATGAGAAAACAGGGAGATTCGCATCTGGAAACTGTCATTTCTGCTAAATAAGGTCTGATCTCCAGCACTGGCAGATTTATTTAGGCATCAACTATACTGAATATACAATGATAAACAAAATTCTAAATGGGACTTCTCAGCTCTTGAAAGATAGAAAATGATATATGATAAAGTACAATAACCATAACCAGAAGTTAGACCCAGGGGAATGTTTATTGTATTTTAATGGTGGCAAAATTTGATATAATTTGACTCGGCACTTCTCTCTTTGCGCTGCGGTGTGGTTGTTTACAGTGCACATCACTTTTGGTAAGTTTCACGGCATACCTTCTCTCACTATCAAGCTGATCTATCAAAAATATTGATTAAAATCAGATCCATTCCTTTAAAATGTCAGAGTCTTGCAAGCAATAATTTCATCATAGATGAGGGTCCAGACCCCTTATACAAAGTGCAGAATAAGGGGCTAGATTTTAGTAATGACTACAAAATAAAAATGTCCAAAATATAGAGAGAAAGTGCAAAGAAAATGCAGTAAATAGGAACTGGGTAATTTTGGATGGAATCCTGTGAATATATAGACAGTATTCATATGTACACTTACTAAAACCAAAATCATCAGCCAGTTCAGAATGTTATTTAAAGTGTAATCATCACAGTCTGAACAATAGCTTCAAATGGATTGATGGAGTAAATGCAGGAATAGATTTTTGCAGGAAGAAATCTTAAGTGCCAATTTCTTGGGCGTCTAGCAGACAGTGAATCAGCTGCATTGGGTTATCAGCTTTCTCCGTGTTAATCACGGTGTTAGATAAGGTCTGCCAGCAGAGGCACATAAAAATTTCAGTAAACTATCTGAAATGGGACAGGGTGGTTGTCAGGAAACTCGTATCAAAAGCAGCGCAGGGAGAAATAGGGAGACAACAAAACAGGAGAGATGATCGTAAAAGCAGACTAAAGGAGTAGGAGTGAAGCTTTGAGCAAAATAGCTTGCTGTGTCAGTCTCCAAGGAAATCTGATGAAGAAAATTCCTCTTGTTACCTCAGAAAAAAAAAAACACAACACAAACTTGTCAAAAACAAATATCCAAAATCAGAAACCAAAAACAGAAAAATCTACTCCTTTCCATTCAGTGATTGCATTTATAAGTTTCACAAAATTGCACTGACACCCACAAACGTCAATGTCGAAGATATGACCGAGTGAAGAAGTTAGTACTTTTTACTATCAGTGATGTGTTTAAAATGAAAATGTGGCAAGAGCGTAGCTGTACCAATGTTAAAGAGAAACTGTTTATTGCATGTCGAGACTTTCAGATAAGAACAGGATGGCTGAAAAGAGTAAAAGAAGTTTGTTTTATACTTTCAACCTCAAAGGGTCATGCAGGATTTTGAAATACTGGAAGCTTACTGGAAACCTCAGGAAAGTGTCCACACGCTAGGATACATACGTACGGGGTCAGGACATTGTGCTTTATTAATGCTAAGATGCTAAAACCAGCTTAAAATATCCACTCCATAATCATTTTGTCCTGACAGCACAAACCTGAGTTAAATTCAGTTCTGTTGTATTTTCAGAAAACTGAAATTGGATCTGTTCCCATCAGGTCAAACAAACACTGGTGACAGGAAATCAGACACAAAATGGCGTGCAGATGTGAGCTGGTTGTGACTCCTCCGGTTTTGTTCCCATTACTCACCATGGTGGGCGGTGTGGTTCCTGCTGCACCAGCTGGTCGAGCCTGCCCCATCGGCCCGCCTGCTGGTCCCATTTGCCCTGGTTTGGCCTGGGCCTGACCCATGCCCATGCCCATGCCCATCCCCATGCCCATGCCTTGACCTTGGGCTGGTGGCTGCTGCTGAAGGCCTGTGGTCGATGTTGTGCCAGGCTGTCCTGGTCTGGCTGCAGCTGTCTGGGCCTGCTGTTGGAGCTGAGTCCTCTGTCCTTGGGTCCCATCCGCCTGTGAACCGGGACCGCCTAGTCGCCCCGATCCTGGAGGCCCACCAGCAGAGCCCTGAGCTCGCCCAGTACTGCTGCCGGACCTGGATGAGCCTATTTGAAGGTAAATATTTTTACTTTTTTAAACCAAGGCAATTCAAAAACTGATTCATCTTATTACAAAAAAGGACATAAAGTCATAAATAAATAATAAAAAAACGGTATGGGATCATCTATCCCTCTTGAAATACAGAGTTTCTTTCACTAATATTTTATTGACATTTCCTTTTTCTTGAAATGAAGCATTTTAGCAGAAGCATCAGGAGTGAGACAACAATGAGGAAGTGTTGTATGCAAAGATCAAACTGGTGATTTCATTTCTACACTGCTATGAACACATGCGCAATGATGCCTTCAGGGAAAACGTATCCTTTGAAAAGTTACACTTGATATTGTTAATTAAAAGTTGTTGATCCCTGAGGGGATTGTTGACTATAAAGAAGCATGAAAATTAATCTCAACAGCAAAGGCTATTAAATATTATTGCCTCCGACAGGATTTTTAAAAGGGGATCCTATCAATGTTTAGAGATCAAATCAGAATTTATTAATGAAGTTGGAAATTTTCTCCCTTTCACCTCAATCTTGTTGATCTATCCAGGATGGTCAACAAAAATTATTCTTAAATATTCTTATTACCGATGTAATCTGTTTCCTTTGCTGATCGAGCCAAAATCTTGGCAAAGTATTATCTTTGGTAGACAGCAAACAACCTGGAAAAAACTTTACCTCAATTTCCATATTTCTTTTTCTAACTATTTTTATCTTTAAAAATGTGTTTAAATATTTAAATATGGATGCAGGCACTGTCTAAATTTCAGTTATCAAATAGAGACTTTTGTGCGCTCCATTTTATGTACCAGATTTACAGGTGCACCCTGTTTACCTGGTGGTTGGCCTTGCATGTCTACTTGGCCCTGGGACTTGCTGCGTGATGATCTGTGTGGATCTCCCTGCCTGGAAGATCTTTGGCCGTGATGATGTCCAGATGGATCCCGGGAGTAGTCGGAAGAGTGATACCCTCCAGACCTGGACTCACCACGCCTTCCTGAAGATGAAGAACGTCCTGAGGGGTCATGGCGCATAGACGGGTCTTTGGGATGCCCCTTAGATGACCTCGAGGATCTCGGCTCATCTGAGTGACGCGAGGAAGAGTGCCGACTAGCAGTGCCATGGTGCCTGTGGTCACGTGATGATGAATGCCGCCCGCCATGGCTGTACTCATCTTGCGGCCACAGGTCCTCCTCAGGAGGTTCATCATAATCATGATAGGTGTGCTTGACACCATGCCGACTTCTTCCAGAGTTGCTGCTGCCATAGTGTCGAGAACTGGAGCGAGGTTTCTCAAACCAGTCAGTTTCTTCCTGGCCCAGATGGTAGGCTTTGGAAACCGAGAGCAGATCACAATCAATCTCCATGTCGTTTGGAGAGAGCGGCATGCAGGCTGTAAGAAGGAAGAGGGCAGAAGGAAGACCAACCGCATGCAAAAAAAAAGAAAAAAAGATAGGTAGGGGAAGACACAGAAAGAAAGGCAAAAAGTAAAATTTTACACTCATGCACAGATTTACTCCACAAGTACAAGACAAGTTAAACAGGACATATTAAACACTGCAAAACTGTCTAATACAGCAGATCTTTTTGCTACATATCTTTTCTCATGGACTGCTTGAGGAAACAGTTAAAGCTTTTCTCCTCAAACAGTCAGTATTGTTCTGGATTTTTTATTTTTTATTTTTTGAAGACTTAAATAAAGCTTCCTTTGACAAATGGCATATAGAAAACTTTGTCTAGACAAAATTTTGCAGTGTTGACATAAACTTCTTATATCAAAACACATTAACAGTGCAACAGAGCCAATAACATGTTGAAGAAAAAACTATTGCTGTCGTGCAAAGACCTCTTAAGTCAGTCAGTGTTGTGAAGACAAAGACGACCACGCTGAAGAACCATGCGACTGTCGAACAAAGAAACGGCTGGACGGACAGGCGGAAGGACGGGCAGGCAGGCAGACAGACAGACAGCAGTCCACGACTTATAGAGCTCCAAGTAACTCTCAGGACGAAGAAAACACTGACATGCAACAACTATCTCTGTCCTTTGTTTTTTGGCTAAGCTAGCTTCTGGGTGGGTGGGGGACGTTTAGATAAACGGTGGGAGCAGTAGTAGGTAGTGAGACTGTGGGAATTTAGCTCCCACAATTACCTTCACTGTCTGACACAGCACAATGATAATCATCAATAATGTATGTATCATCCGATTTGTAGACATGTGTCCGGGGAAGGTCCCGTATATGGTCTTGAACATCTGGCAGCGAGTGACTGGAACCACAATTGCCATAATAGTAATAATATCTACTGCTGCGGCTGTCATATGGGTCACGACCTAAGCTCGAAGATCTCCCAGAACCCATGAATTTCCCCAAAGGGCTGAGTGGGCTCTCCTCCTCAGAGTATTGCCGAGTTGGATGGCGTCCTCTGTAGCCAGAACGGTAGGAGCGGTCGTCTCTCTCATAGGATCTGCTTCGATAGCTAGGCCTATGGTAATCTCTGGCTGAGATCTTGTCCATGCCGTAGCCATGGGAACGTGAGCGGCCAGTTGAGGTGTAGTAAATCCGATCGTCCTCATCCACCATCATACCGTAGTATCGACTTCCATGAGTTGTGCCACTGGTGGCATCAAAGGCACTCCTCTTGAAGCCATAATCCTCGATCAGCTGGCGCCCTCGAATGTGAGGTGAGGGGTAAGCCTCACCTGTAGAATAGGACACCAAATCTGCCTCGACATCTCGAGCCTCCTCTATTGGGGAAAACTTTGAAATTTTCTGCTCCATAGTCCCCAGCTTCCTGTGCTTGCTGCGCTTGGAGGACATGACAGCGGGGGCCAGAAGGCTTCTGGAGGACGCCAACGGTTTCTGTACCCCGGAGCGGATGCTGGCAAGTTTGTAGTCGTAGTCATAGAAATAGGGGGATCCCCCACCCATGCTAGCGCTCACGCTGCTGCTGCTGCCCCCTAGAGGTCCGTGCCTGTAGCTGCTCTTACCCCTGCCGTGGTGGTCGTACAGCTCATCCTGCATCGCTGCTTCCTCCTCAGGTGCCCTGCCGTAGGGGGAGCTGCCAGTTCCCCCACGCGCCGTGCTGCCAGATGTGCTGCCATGGCCATGGATGTCGCCAGGGTAACGCCCGCTACTGCCATGATGCATCATGTCCCCTGCTGTCGTGCCCAGCCCGTCCTTTGCCGTCAGCTCGCTCACATCATCGATCATCATGTAGTTCCTTGGAATGTTTTGCTCTAAACCAGGAGCCCCATACATTCCTTCTGCTGAGCCGTAGGTGGAAGGACTGTCTACAGGGTGTCCATAGACATTGGAAACTGTTGAAGTGTACTGTCCATAAGAACTGGCTGTGGTGGTGGTGTAGCCATATGTATTAGCAGTAGTTGTTGTGTACTGGCCATATGAGCTAGCTGGGGTTGATGTGTATGGACCATAAGTGCTTGGAGGCTCTGTGGAGTAACCACCATAACTGCTGGAAACAGGTGCAGATCCATACGGCCCATAGGAGCTTGCCATTGTTGTTGTTCCCGTGTACGGACCATAGGCTGGGGCTGCACTGGAAAAGGTAGCATCTTGGGCTGTGGTCATGACCACAACTGTCGGGTTGCTGATAGTCTCATAGTTGGTTGGCATCTTATGTTCAAGTTCAGCAAGTGATGTCTGTCTGGGTCTTCCAGGGTGAACTGTAAGAATATCAGCTTGGGGCTGCCCAGGATATGGAGTCGTCTGGGTGGGGTAGGGGGACACAGCGCTGGGATAAGGTGAGCTGTGGGTGGGGTATGGTGGCTGACCAGGTGGTGCAGGTCCAAAACCTGTAGGCCCTGCTGGAGGCTGAGGTTGAGGTGCAGATGGTAACCCCGTATCAGTTTGGGGATAAGGGGGCTGAGCTTGTGGATAGGTGTGGGAAGGATAGGATGTTTGAGGTTGAAAGGTAGGTCCAGGAGGAGGGGGATGACTCTGAAGGGTCATGGGTTGTGGCAGTGCCTGTGACTGCGACACTGTTGGGTAAGGAGGCTGGTTGAATGTGGATGACTGGTATGGCACACTTGATTGCTGAGATGGTGCTGGTGGTTGGCTCTGGGGATATTGACAAGAGAGGAAGGATGAGGTTGGTGGGTACTGGGCTGCGGTGTTGAGGTCACTGGTAAAATGGCTAAGTGGAGCAGTGCTTGGTCTGGTTGTTAGTAGCCCATTTGTCTCATGTGATGCAGCAGCAGCTGCTAAACGCAAGTTATTCAACTCACTGTCAGACATATAGTCTCTGGTGTCCCCCATACATCTTAGGTACGCAATGTCCCTTCTTTCCCTCTCCTTTACCAAAGTCTCTTTCCTCTGATGAATTCCCAGTTCCAGGTATCTCAGCTTAGCATCAATTTCTTTCTCTTCCTCCTCCAGCTCTGCTTGTTGCTTTCTAAGCTTGGTAGACTCTTGCTCCACGGCCTTCAGCTCATGGGTGAGATCTTTGAGGAGGCTGGCTTTAGCAGCCAGGCCAGACCTTGAGCTGGGCTTGAGGCTGGGCACAGAGGACAAGTAGATCTGTTGTTGGGCAGGTGTCATCATGGTCAAGTGAGCTGATGTAGCAGTCTCGTCTGGAGGAGGGCTGGGCAGGGTTCGCTTAACCTTCCGAAGCAAAGAGCTTTGCTGTAAGGCTGCCAGCTGAAGAGAGAGAAAGAAAGGGCAGAGGAGGGAGGAAGGGTGGGAAAATGTGTGGAGGCCAAAAAGAAAATAAAAATGGAGAGCATTTGAGGGGGAAATAATGGGATGCACAAGGAACAGTTGATGGGATATGACATTGAGAAGGTTAATTGGAAAATGGACAATAAATGGAAAATTACAGATAATAGATTTTCCCAATTAAGTGAGAATATTGGATGGACAAGAATGAGAATGAGGAAAATACAGAAAAAAGGACAGAGATGAACAAGGTGATAATGCAGGCAAGAAAGTAAACAAAAACAAAGAGGGATGGTTTTGGGAAAACAACAAAACGAGAAGGGATGCAGGGAATAAATAAAGTGAGGAAACCCGAAACACAGTGAAAATAAAGTGTGCACCAAAACAAAAGTGATCCAAGAATGTTTCCAACCAGTGTAGACAGCGGTGGAAGAATGACGAAAAAAGTGAATAAAGAAATGTGGACAAAAAAAATAATTTATATTCAACAACGTGGCACCAAAGGAAGGAGAAAAATTCAAATGGAGAAAAAGATCAAGGAGGAGAGGAAACAAAGAAAGGATGCAACAAGAGACCAAGGTCGACAAAGGAGACACATAAAGACAAACAGACAAAGACAACAGGAAACAAGAGTGAAGTGTGTTAGAAGACGTACAGAAACAAGAAAATTAGTGTCAGCTCTGATACAGTTTTGTTGAATACTCTAGAGTTTTAATAATTTATGAGACAACATACTTTCAATTTGAAAGAAAATAATCTTTTAAAAATGAATTTCAAGAGCACTGAATCATTGAAGGTTTTTTCACTCCAGCTGCAAAACCCCCCATCTCTGATTATCTTATTCTTACATATATTATGTCTCATAACTATTATGATCTACAGGATGATATAACATTTTACAACAATCATTTTTAGATAAGATTGGTAAGGCCTTTGATTTCTGCACTTCTCAATAATGTAACTCATTAGAAGTTACGCCAATACGTGATCCCACAATTGTTTGGGGTGCACCCTGTTTTGAAGATGATGATTATTTTCCCTTTCAGATAAATTCCACATATTCCATCAAGCAACCATGTTGGCTGGTGTTTTAAGTGTACAAATAGATGACAATGTGTCAACATAAAAATAAAAATACACCCAGTTTATATGCAGTTGGGAAGAAGAAAAGACACATAAAAGTAGTTGAATTTTCATTTTTCATATTAAAATTTAGACCAACAATGGATACATTCTAGCAAATACGACAAAATGTAATGGATTCAATTGTTTAATGTTACAGTGTAAAACTGTGTTGAAATGACACCTGAATAAATTTTCCTATTTGGGATCAGATGTCTTAGAACTATTATTCAGATATTTAACGCTGCCACGGAAAGTCGTTCTTGAATGCTACTAAGTACACTATAATATCACATGTGATGCATAAAAATTTTGCGAAGTTGTGCTGGTCCTGCTTGTAATTAGAGTCAATTACACAGAAATGACCAGAAGTAAGGAATTTTAAAGGTTTTTGTGTCACTGCTACACTCAAAGAGGATTTAGATTTTTTTGTTTGGCCTAAAAAATATTGTCAATAAAATGTCAGGACATCATTAACAATTAATGATTAATTTTGAAACATCAGAATGCATGGTTAAAGCACATGAAAAAATTACATAGTGATGGAATTCCCTTTACAAGTTAATGTGTTAGATACATTTGAGAGAAACCCAAGAGATTAGAAAAAACATACCCAGAAGATTGTGACAAATTGAAATTTTGCCTATAAACTAATACTTTAAGCACATCCTCAGCTTAATAAATATACTTTCAAATGAAACAAGACTCATGGTGATAACACTCACATAAGTTATTTTATGGAATCACCAAGGAAGGGTTACGTTAAAACCCTAGCCTTTTATCCATACCAGTTGTTCCCAAACATTTCAGCTTCTTACCTAAAAAAAAAGTGGACGACACCCCGAACCTGACAATGTTCTCAGTGCACAAGAATTTCTAATAAGTCAGTTCAACAGGAGTAAAATGATATCCCAGATGGCATAAATATGCTTTACTTTTGTTTTTGTTGCTTTGTTTAATTCTACAGGGGACCCAAAGGGGGGCCCTGAGAACTGAAATTGAAAGTTTGGGAACTGGCGTGACATCTTATAACAAACAAACAGAAAGAAATAAGGTTAAGAATTTTCATCAATAAGTACATTTTGAGGATTTGCTACTACCTCTTTTACACAGCTGTAATTTCCCTGTTGTAATAGCTTTCAAAATCAGTACATGATAAGGCCAGTTCTTTGAATACTGTAAAGGAGTACTTGAAAAGCTTTTGGGTACAGCAAAACCTTATTGTTCCTAAAAATCTGAAGGATTTTTATTTTAAATAAAATTATTAGAATAGAGTAAATACAGCTCCTACAACTGCTTTCATCACTGTTAACAGCTTTTTGGACCATTGGCCCAACTTCAGTGACTTTACCTGGCTCTGGAGTGCTTGTTGTTGATACAGGGACAGCCTGGCCTTGGTGTGCTCATCTGTGGTTGGGCTGAGGGACTTGGGGTCTGACATGGACCTATGGGTGCTCTTGATGGGTCGGGGCACAGACGGGTGTCGCTGGGGGGATTCGGCTGTGTAAGACTTCTGCTGAGGTGTGACGTGGGCCTTGTTCAGTCTCTCGCTTGACAGGGAGGTCTCCAGCAGGCGGTGTGTGGACACTGGCGACACAGGAGAGTAGAGGACCTGTGGAGATTTTGGTACTGTTTGTTGCTGCCGGATGAGGCTGGAGATGGACTCATTGTGAAGGTGGTTGTGAGGCTGGTAGTTAATATCTAATGGGTCAGGACGACGTCGCTCAAATTTTGCTGCATTTGCTGCAACATGTTGCTGTTGGCGCTGTTGGATGTGAAGGTCAGCCGAACTGGATGGCCCTGTTCCGGTAACGGTAGAGGAAGAATATGGACTGACGGTAGTTGGCACGGTTAGCTGTGGAGCTACGACGCCCTGCGACTGCCCTTCTGAGTCAGTCTGGCAGGCGAGAGATTGTCCTTTTTGTGTTCGCTCTGGTCCAGAAATGTAGTGTACAATCTCTACTTTATTAGGGTCTGGTAATGTCACATGGATTGCCGGGGAGACTCTTCCTAGGTGCTCAGCTTCTGTCTGACAGGACACCTCCCTGATGGTCTGGACCGCGATGCTGGAGGAAACTATCTTGGATGTGTCAGCTTTGGTGTCTGTAGTTGAGGTGGTTGTCGAGGCAGTGCTGGTGCCAGCTGCCATGGACTCAGCGTGGCGGGAAAACCGGGAGCGTCTACGGCGAACTGGATGCTCAGCCTGAGGATAATCCTCATCATCATCTGTCTGGACGGAGCAGTCAACGCTCCGACCACGCCGCCTGGTACGATGACGCATCATGTACCTGTTGGTGCAGGGAAAAGGCACAACAGGACATGAAGAAAACAATGTGTAGATACTATTTATGTTAGATACAACAATTATAAAATTAGGGGATTTTGCTTGTAAAAAACATTAAATTTTATTTGCTGGTGCATAGTCAGGATTGGGATGTGGGAAGCACTTAGTGTGCCATCCACAGACAGTCATTCTTGTGCCATACCACCTACATATTCATAACCAAGGAGGGTATCCCATTACTCACTTCAAAAAACCAGAAAAATATGTTGTTACCTCTCTTCTCCATCTTCGTCATCAGTCTGTACACAACTATCCACAATTCTGCGAGGGGAGCCATAGAAAATCACACCATCTCCATCAGAGGTGTCTCGGGTCAGCCTGCTCATGGAGCTATGTTTCCTCATACCAGCTCTGGCTTCCAATTGTTCATCCTGATTCCTCAAACAAATCTCTGAGGAAGAGTTAGGGAGAGAGCGCGAACTCATCTGAGAGTCTATGTAGGGATGCAGTGGCTGTCCGGTCATATCCAGCTGTTGACAAATGTATATTGATTAGAACTACCAACAATTACCCGTGACTGTGAAGTTTTGTGATCACTGTTGAGTAGTAATCATTTCAACTTCCTTCTTCACAAAATGTAAACAAAAATGGAGTCGCATCAGATTTAAGCAGTTGTAGGATTTCTCAGTTGTCTTTAGCAAAAGACCACTAGCCATTTCTCCTGCTAGTGCTACAGTCATGCATTTGTTTTGCTTGTATTTAACCAGAAGGCAATACACTATATGGCCATACACTGCTTTTGGAGCAGCCTCTGGCCCTCTTGCATTCATAAATCCACTTAAACTGCACCAGTTTACTTAAACTGAACCAAAGCCTAGGCCTGTAGGTGGGCAAGAGTTTGCCTTTTTTGGTCCACATTAGAGTGTCATTGCGTATTCAAACTTTCCCAAATTAACCAGACTTTCTAGTCAGTCGAACTTGTGTTTGATTAGTGCGGACTAATCACGGCTGGTGTGAATGCACCCTGAAGGTTAAAAACCATTTATCAAAGTTGTGCAAATTCCTCACCTGCATGGTCTGAGCAGCAGTTTTCAGCCGCTTCTGCTCTTGTAGCTGTTGCTGGAGCTGGTGCTGCAAAGACTGTATCTGGTCGAGCTGGGATTTCTGCTGGGCCAATTGTTCTCGTTGGAGAACGAGTTGTTTCTCGCGCTCTTGCTGCTGCTGCTGTAATACCTAAAAGCATATACAGACAAATCATAGACATGTTTGACGAACAATAACAGAGGAGACCAAAAAGTGACGCAGCAAAATAAATAAGAGATGGTCAGGTGGTAATAATGAGCATAGATAGACAAACAAAAGAGAGATACAAAAGGCCATGATTAAGATCACCAGTTTTCAAAAATGCAAAGCAAGATTCTTGAAAGCAAATGTGACATGAAGCTCTTATGCTGATGGATTAGCTAAAGAATGGTTCCACGTTAGTCAGAAAGCTGAAGCGCAACTGAAACAAAGTGCAGCATGTACTGGTAATCCTTACCAGTTTTGTAACAATGCTCATATTAAATATTTGAAGCATTTTCTTTGCAGCTCAAATGATTGGTGCAGGAGAAGGGCTTTTGTTCCTATTGTATGTTATGAAATGCATATTAATCAAACATTCATTTTATAGTTCATTCTCATTACGGGGGGGCTTCACCTGTTTTACAGAGTTAACTTGAAAGAGTTTCAACTGCTTGTTCTAACAAAAAGAAGAAAATGCTTATGTTAGCTCTTTGTTTTTTGTAAAACATGTTTAAAATTTTATTAGATGAAATGAGGAATTAATTTAAGTATGCTCTTAAATTTTAACTTACTTAACTCAGAACAAATTAAAAATGTGACAGGAGTTCAGGCTCATCAGTATCTGATATACATATACATACAACAGACATGCACACACATAGGCGGAATCCCATTTCCACGGTGTAACTCACTATCGTTTTACTGATGGTGAGCCAATGGGAACAGAGATCTTCTTAAACAATTTCACATTTTCAGAAACATGCTTCAAACCATAGAGGTCTAAGTTGAGCTTGTAAATACATTCAAAAATATAGAGTACAAATAGAGTATTTTAATCAATAAAGTTATTTTATATACTGGTCCAGGAAAACAATTTAATCTTTCAACATCCAATGCAGAAAAAACTCTGCAATCTCTATTTAGATCAATTCCACTGTTATTACTGTTGTCCTTCCTAAGGTGTAAAATCACCACATCATATGAATCGTATGTACCAAGGGATAAGCAGGCGTAGACACCAGGGTAACACTAGGTAACGGGATTCAAATAACACTTAACAGCATGCAAACCATACAATTGTCTCCTAGTAATTCAGGCTAGATTATTTTTGACTCAAAATAAATCAAGAATTATTACACAAGGAATTGTTTTTTTTTCCTTATATTAGTGTCTAATCACCAACTTGAATGACTAGTTAATATCCCTTTGAATAAAAACAAAAAAGAAATCTTTGGAAAGATAATTAAAAATGTCAACTTGAAAACATGCTGCCTTTAAGTGATACACAAAATTGCTGGTTAATCAATTACTGGTGTAAAATAGCAAAATCTTTACTTATGAAAACCATGTGAAAAATGATAAGACATTCAACTCAGGAAAATAACAAAAACCAAAACTAAAAAGACATTAACACCACTACATAACTCTTAATTACAAATCCTGATTTTCCCTATACCTGTTCCTTGATGTTCTGCAGCTCTTGTAACTCCCTCTGCACCAGAATTTGCTCCTTTTCCCTGTACAACTTCAGCTCCATTCTTTCATGTTCAAGCTCTTCTTGCAGTCGCAGCTGACGAAGTTTCTCTAACTCTACACGCTCCCTCTCCATCTGTAGGAGCTGCTCCTGCTGTCGGTGAAGCCTCTCTGCCTCAGTTTCACCCTCTTTATGGATTGCACCTGGTGGAGGGAAAGGAGGAAGACCACATGGAATAGGTGATGGGCCTGCAGCAGGTTGGGTGTAGCCTTGGGTTATTGCTGGACTTGAGGGTGGGTATACGTGAGCTGCAGGAGGAGGCTGTGGCTGCTGAGCCGTTGTCACTTGTTTCTGTTGTTGGGTGTTCAGATGTGTCTGGGAAAGGTTGATTGGTTGCTGCTGTGGTTTGGTCAAAGTGACAAGCGCTCCTTGTGCTGAAGTGACCTCTGCTGATGTCACTTTGGCACCTTTACCAAGGTAAACAGGTTCCTCCTGGGCTGTTGAGCTTGTGGTTGTCAAAGACATGGGCACAAGGGCTGCTCCTGGTGCTGAAGTTGATGCAGCAACAGTGGTAGAAGCAGTGGCTGAAGTTGTCTGAAGCAGACCTGGTGCTGGATAACGAAGTGGCACTTGTCCAGTTAAGGGCATTCTTGGGCTTATGGGTAATCTGGTGAGACTGGCCAGAGGCACTGGTGTCATGTTGGGAGAAGCATATGGCCTATAGACCCCCCTCAGAAGAGGTCGAAGTACAGATGCAGGTTGAGTGGTGATGGGGAGGGTTGAAGCTATTGGGGTCTGAATGGTGGAATAAATCATTCCGTCAGATGACCTAATAGCAGCAGGGTACATGGCCCTCAGACTAGCCTGCCTGGCATTGATAAGATTCGTCAGAGCTTGATTTTGAGACATTGGCTTTCCATCTAATCCAAAGATCAGACTTTGCCTCATGCCAATTCCTGCTGCAAGTCTGGAGGCACCTGGTCCTGTACCTCTGCCTAAGCTGCCATACTGCAGCAAGTCTGGGTTGCTTCCATATCGGTCCATAGAATTAAGTGCGGCGCACATTCGACTTATCTCCCTTGCAGTTGTAGCACTGTACTGAGCCAAGTTAGCTTCTTGGAAGCTTGCAATATCACGAGCAGAATAACCATAATCTGAACTGATGTTAGACAAGGAATTATATCGTCTTATCGGCAACGTTTGTGCTGAAATGTCTCCTCCATGACGTAAATCTGTGTAGGAACCATACTGCATGCCCATATATCCTCCATAGCTCTGTTTCATAGCGGTTAAGTCCATGACAAGTTCACCAGATTGTTGGAGGTGTGGCTCATATTTAGAGAGGTATGACTGTAAGCCGGCATCAGCAAGGTTCGTATCAGACATTGAAGGCTGAAGCCTACCAGGAAAAGGTAATGTGTAAGCCTTACGTGCATCCATTGGATACTCATGGTACCTTCCAGGTTGTCTTTCTTGATCTGACTCATCTGTGATAGGTGGGGCAGATGGTGGCCTTATGCCCTCTTTCTCAGAGACACCAACACAACTTCCACCAAATGGCAGTCTGTAAACTACATCACAACAAGCTGGTTGGTCAGGTTTTATTTGGCCTCCTGTCAAATCCACTGCATCCTGTCCTTCTTCTACCTTCACAAGTTGAGTCAATGCCCTTACTGGCTCGGGCCCTCCATCCATTTGTACAACCATACTATGTGGTGATTTACCTCCCTGCATCAAACCAGGTGGGCTGGGCTTCCCTTTCAGCTCAACAGGACCAGTGCTGTAAAGCTCAGGATTAATGACTGGTGAAACAGCACTGACCACTGTAGATGCAGTACTAGTCTGGCTGACTAATAAATTTTTTTTAGCCAAAGGTGAGACCTGGCCTGTAAGGTTATACTTGGCTAGAACAGATGCCTGTAGTTGGTGCTGTTGCAACTGATGGTGCTGTTGAAGCTGTTGTTCAAGGAGCTCTTGTTGTTTCTGTAGCTTCTCTTGTTGTTTTTGTAATTCTCTTTGTTGTATGCTGAGGTCTTCCAATTTTGCATCAATTTTTGGAATGGAAGGGTCAGTTGGAGGAGAAATTGGTGATTTGTTCTGAGAAAGACACACCGCTGAGCCCATGCCCTGACCTAGATCTATTCGGTTTTGATGGGGGTCACCATAAACCACTGGTTGCTTTAGTTGGGTCATAAACATAGAAGCAGCCACAGTGACACTCACTGTGGTAGGTGTGGTGGTCTCTTGTGTGTTCAAATTCATAATCAGTGGTTGTATGATTGTTGAATGCCTGGAACCTTCTGGTTCACCGTGGTATTTCCTGCTTTCTGTAGCTAAGGAAGTAAGGTCCATTCCCTGATCAGTCATAATAATGGGAGCTGAGTGGGTTGCAGTTCTTAGATCTACAACACTACCACATTGGATCATATGGCCCTGCTCAACCCTTGAGGTGCCTGGGACTGTAGATATTCGGCAGAGGGAGATATTATCCATGGACACAGACCCTCTGGTGTATAAGCTAGCTGTAGTGACCATGCTTGTCCCTACATTCACCTTCTCCACTCTTTGTGCTCTATAGAAGCTGTGTGTAGGTGACTGATGATAAGGTGGTGTGTCTGGGGGGCTGCAACATGGAGAGTAGCTATCAAATGTTGACTGACGGCTAAATCGAGTGGGTGAGGATAATGGAGAAGTTGCAGTGTTCACTGTCATTGGCCTAGTTGGACCTGGAGGTGGGGAATATGGAGCCTCCTGGGAAGACTGTTGTCGATATAGCCTTGGGGAAATTGATCTATGTGCTGTTTGGGTTCCCTGAGCCATCACAGGTGATGTGGGCCCAGAGCCAGCTGGCTCCATTCGCAGTGCTGAGCTGAAGGTCTGTGTGGAGAACTCAGCAGTAGACCTTCGGGAAGGAGAGCGAGTAGGACTTTGTGGTGGTGGTGGTGATGGAGAGAGAGGAGGACTCGTGCTCCTGTAATAGGTAGTATACTTAGGAGAGCGTGGTTCAATAATCCTCTCACCAGATGATGTCGAGCTGTCTCGCACTTGAACACCTCTTGTGTCCCCAATCCTTCTGGTGATTACTTCTCTTTGACTATAGGCCTGGGTAATTTCTGCGATCTTGCTACATACACTTGAGACTGTAGCTGAGGATGTGGCAAGACTCCCTGTGTGTCTGCGTGAGATATCAGATTGGGTTGATGTCACTGTGTGGCTTGATCCTGTATGGGAAATTGTTACTGCATCTCTGGCATAAACCCCATAAGCTGCAATGGTGGTAGCAGCCACTGCTGGAGTTATGCCATTCTTTCCTGCTTGGCTTTTAATTCTATCTTTGTGCCCATCCTTTGCGGTGAAGTGCTGGCTTACTCTCACGTCTGGTATCCGACCTCCACTCTCAGCAAAGGAGACAGGAGCTGAAACCTGGGTAGGACTTGTTCCAGGAGTTAACAGAGCATTGCTTTGCTCTAGTAGTTTGGCAAAGGCTGAGCCTGTGTCCAGTAGCTGCTTATCTGCAAAAGAACTCTCAATTTCAATCTCAACTTGCTCATTTGTGGCCTGTTGCATCTTAGTGATGTTCTGAGATGTTTGTCGGATTTCCTCGTAAATGTCATTTTCTATTTCTGCTGCTTCATTGTCATATCCCGTTTGATCTTGTTCATAGTCATAGTCGTCGTCATAGTTTTGTCCATTAATGTCCTCCTCATAATACTGCCCATGTCGTTGTTGTTGCTGCTGTAGCTTTTCTTGTTCTTGCAGCATTTCTGCTTTTCTCATCATTTCCTCGTAAACTTCCTCAGCACTCTTCAGAGGTTTGGAGGTCGATGATGGTGCAGTGGTTGTTGTAGTTGAGGAAGATTTTTCTATAGGTGAATAGAGAGACATAAAGGTAGGCAGATTGTATTCACTGCCCGACTTGTAGATTTTGGACTCGTACCCCTCAGCCTCAGAGTCCAGACTTTGGGGGGAATATTCAGAAGCAGAGGAGCGATGAAGCTCTTCCATCTCTGCTGCTTGTCTTAGTTCCTCTGTAGGGGAAGCATCTTCAATTGGTGACAAATTACTAGGTGGTGTTTTGGATCTTTCTCTGCGTCTTTGGGCCCTCAGCTCCTCCTTATCCCTTTTGTTTTTTCTCGCTGTGCTTCTTATTCTCTGCTGTTCTACCTCTCTCATCTTCTCCTGCTCTCTCAGAAGTTCCTCTTCCTCTCTGAGTTCATCCTCTTCTGAGGAGTCTTCAATGGTCGGAAGCAGGGGGCCATGAGACCGGTGGCGTGCTTTTCTCTGCTGCTTGGCCTCCTCCAGTCTTTGCCTCCTGCTTGGGCTACTGTCACTGTCTTCCTCCATTGATGAGATGGATGTTGGAGACTGTCCTGAACCATATGAAGATGAAGTTGGAGGCAAAGTTGAAGAATAGTCCCCCCTACTACGCTCCTCTGGAGATCCGGTTAAGCTCTCCATCTCCAGCTCTGGCTCCCGATCCAGGTTTAGATCATTTTCATTGCTCAACTCCATATCGCGGCTGTAGCTGTTGGTGTTGTTGAGTTCAATGGTTTTAAAGCGCCTCAGCCCCCCTTGGGACGCCATCACATCTTCCTCTCCCTCCTCCACAGAACCCTTATAGACATCGGCAGAGGTCTTGGTTTCTTCCTCAAAACTACTCGAATGGTGCTGAAGCCGTCTCTTTTCTTTCCCTGAGTCAGAAATGGTGTGCTTATGGTGGCTTTTTTTCGGTTTCTGGTAGCCATAACCTTCATCTTCCTCATCTTCGTCTTCCTCCATTTCGTCTTCCTCCTCCTCATTGTCCTCATCAGCACTCATCTCCATTATTTGTCTCCTCATGAACTCCTCATCAGTCATCTCTGTTGGATCAGCCTCTTTTTCTTTTTCCTTCTTCTTCTTTTCTTTTCTCTCTTCCTTTCCTTCTTTCCGTTTACTCTCCCAGTCTCCGCCATCTTCCTCTTCCTCCAGTATATCCTCTAATTCCTCATCAGAATCATATGCATCTGGAGGAATTGAAAGGGAACGCGGCCGATGCTTTCCTCTGTCATCCAAGTCTCTGTCCCTGTGCTTTCTTCCCCTTCTGTCTGGCTTTTCCTCAGAGAGGCTTTTCTCCAGTAGTGGCCTCATCGAGCTCTCTAGCTTGACGATTTCAGAGGGGCTTGGAGGTGAGCCCCGGCCTCATCGAGCTCTCTAGCTTGACGATTTCAGAGGGGCTTGGAGGTGAGCCCCGCCCACTGATTCCCCTCTCACTCAGCTTCATTTCCTCCTCTTGGATTAGACCTGTAATTTCACTGTGTGAGCTGGAGATCCCATCAGAGGAGTAGCCAGTGTCACTAAGACTCTGAGGGCTGCGTGACAAGTCATGGGTGCTGTTGTTTTTTGTGTCCTACAGAGAACAGAAACAAAGAAAGATCACATTAGACGTGGTGAAATTTGGCTATATGGTCTGGGTCAAAAGACAATTTTGTTGACACATTTTTTGAATATAAAAAATAGATTTTGTTTTTAGATTTAAAATAAGCATAATTTTTTTTCTAACTTGGAGTATGGCAAAAAAGAACAAACCTGTTTTGCACAAAAAACATATTTATTGCAATGTCTAGAAGACTAAACTAATCAAATATTCATAGTATTATGGGTCCACATTCAGTGGGTATCAAGCACCAGAAAAATATTAACAGTATAAGTCTTAAAATATCAAGACAACATTCTGGTTTTCAAATTTTCTAAAGAATTTGGAACTGAAAGCAACTCTGAACCCCACAACTAGAAAATAACATTTAAGCCTTCGGTGAGTTTTCACTCATCTTTTTCAAGCTCTATATATACATATATGGACATTTGGGACAACCAAACAGTGACTTATTAAAATAGGGTAATTTTGATTAATTGTATGAGCCTTTTTGGATTTAAAATTGTTCTAAAATGAATTAATATGCACAATAATAGAGCTGCAAAGAGAAAAGGCAAGAGGACCCATAGATTATTTTACATTCTGCACGATGGGGGCTAAAAGCCTTATGTATGGTATAAAACCTGGAGGTTTGCTCTCCTAATTTTGTACATGAATACAATGTAAATATGTGCAATGTAAATATTCGCTCTGCAGCTATACCTGCTAATAACAAACTGTGAGGAAATTTAGTTTTGCATTTCATTTAATCTGAATAAGAGAACAAGTTTGAATATCTTTTGGAGGGCTCTGACATTTCATAATGAGTTTAAATGAATTCATAACAGAAAAAAAAAACATAAAGGAAAATGACAAATATTCATGAATGAATAATGGCTGAGATAAAGCCATGGTAGAGAAGCTTTTTCTTGTTTTCATTATGCCAGCAAAACAAAAAAATATGTACAAAATAAATTTACTTAAATGTATGTTGTGAAATACACTATTGTGAGGTTTAAACCATTAACAAAAATTGCCTACATTTTCAGGGGACTATTTATAGAACTCAGAAGCTGGTGTAATTTAGTCAAGTCTTTGAAAAATTAAAATATGACATTTCCTCTAAAGTTGGATCAGATATGTAGTATATATATGACATGTATCCTGTCACGCTGACTATATTAGCATTGTCTCACGCTACTGTTTCTTCCTCCAGTACTTTAGTATTCAAACCTTTTTTTAAACAAAAGAAAAAAAGAGCAAACACCAAACTTACATCATAGTGCCTTGACTTTTTAATTTCCTTTACTGGAGTGATCTGTTCCCCTTTCTTCTGTGAAGGTTTGGTCTCTTTGGCAGTTTGGTTCTCAGGCTCCGTCTTGGGTTTCTCCTCTGTTGGTTTCGTGGGTTTCTGGGCCTCGGTGGTTGGCACTGGTGCTGTGGCTGGCGTTGTAGTCTTAGCATCGGTGGGCTGTTTGGCAGGCGTGGGGCCAGTAGGCCCATCGACACCTGTTCCCATCTGGGATTTTTGTCCCTGGGGTTGGACCGGTTTGGGTCCCTGCTGAGTGGTTGGCTGGTGGAGAGGGCTTTGCTGAGTGGTTGGCTTGTGGAGAGGGCTTTGCTGACTGGTCGGCGTCTGGTGACGAGGTGAGCCCATTGGTTGGTGCTTCGGGGAGGGATGCGGAACAGGAAGAGGAGGCTCGTCAAGGGCGCCTCCAGACAACAGCCGCTGGGTCTGGCAGTTAAGACATAACCACTCTTTTTTCTGAAGAACACAGAATAAAAAACAAAAGACAAGTAATTAGTTGTTTTTTTAAAAATCATGAAATAGATATGCACACATGCAGATGAGGTTTTGTAGTCTTGACCAAGCATTTGGTCCAAAACTGTGACCCAGTTTGTTTGGTTAGAGGAGAGGCTCGCCATCACAGGCAGCCATTTTGAATTACAGAACCTGCTGATCAGGCTTCACAGACTAGAACATGGATCTGCAACCCGCAATGGTTGAACCTATTAAAGGGCTTTTAGTAACTTTGGGTAAAAATAATAATAAACCAGCAGATGTATTTGAATATAATTAATGGAGGTTTCAGTTTTTTCATGTAGTAATTAAATGACACTTAAAGTACCAGTAATGTTCTTTTAGATATAGTTTTCGTGTATTTGGGTTGGAAACTAAGTGTTTTTCTTTGCATCATTTTTCATAGAAGAAAATTGATCTGCTGTTTTGGGCAAAAGTTTTGGTTTTCTTTTGTTTAAACCCCCAAAATATAAACAAAAAGGTGTGTCTTTTCTTTTTTTTTAAAAAAGACATCAATAGAAGTTGTCTTTTCCAAAACTCATTAGCGGCTCTAAATGAGATTTACATAGATGGCCCGAGGATAGAAATGGCTCTTTGAATTGTAAAGTATGCAGACCCCTATACTAGATGAAAGAAGAAGCAACAAGATGGTTAAATTATGCTGTTTAATAATTTTATGTCAGTGTTAATGACTTTAACATATTTAATATGACAGTAGGTTTTTACCTCGTAGTGATGTGTACAATATTCACTCTTTGATAGATAAAAACATCATAGGAAGAAAATGTTTTACACAATGTTAAATAGTGACAGGGCTGGACTTTGTCCAGGAGGCCCACCATGATTGGTCAGACGTGATCTCTTCACATAATCATTAGAAATATTTGGAAATTGGTCGTACTGTGCAAGAAAGGAGTTGAATAAATATTTATACACACTCTTTCATAAAATAAAACTTATGCAATTTGCCAAAATTAAAAAATTGTACACTTAGATTAGTGTTCTTCACTTTGTTTTGCATCTTTCCCACTAACACGCACTGCACTCAGACTCGTTTCTGTGCATTGTGGAGAACTCATTTGAAAACAGAGCTGTCAGAACGATGGCAGGCTGAACTAAGCTGATACAAGTTTCCAAAAGGCCAAGCCATTCTGACAGCACTATTTTCATCCCATTAGCTTTTACTCACACCACTTCACAGACTGCTAAGTGTCAGGAAGCTGCATCAAACTGACACAGAAAGAGCAGAAATGACTTTGAAATAAACGCTGAACTAAACTTTTAACATCTTCGGTCGTGATTCTCATTGCTTGTCTGAAATGAGATGCTCAAATAAAAGATGCAGTAGATAGTTGGCTGGGCTTAAAGCTAAACTGTTGCAATCAGAGGAAATGTTGGGTTTAAAAATGATCAATTAAATATCACAAAAACACATTACATTTTTTTTCAGTATTGATTACTCATCCGTCTGGTTGCCATGTAAATTCATACACATGGATGAATGAATGAATGAATGAATGAAATCTTTATTTTGAACATGTAAACAACAAATTACAGAATTCTGTTTAAAATAAAAACCAGACACACAAATAGTACTTAAAACTTTCATATTTAGACTGAAAATATGTAAGAATAACTCAAACATCATGATTTCCTGCCCTCATATGACTCTTGCAGTATGTACCTCATGCATTTCAGCCTAGCATATTGAAATATTTTCCACATCATTACATATTTCTAACTCTTATTTGTCACTGTTATTCAGGTCATACTATAATGGCCTGAATAATAAGTCAACAATAAGCAATTAAAGGGGGTAAAAGGGTGTTATGCAAAATTTACTTTTTTTTTTTTTTTTTTAGCTTTGTGTCATGTTATGATGTCATTCATCAAAAACATACTTAGAGTGTAGCTTTGACTCACTCGCACAGGTTTGAGAAATCCTTTAATCTCCAGTGGCAGCCATTTGGGGGTGCTTTAATTTAATGCAATGCAATGCATTGCCTATTTACCCAAAGCTCCACCTTAAAGCTGCTGTCTCCAAGCCAAACTCCGACCCTACAGAGCGTTCCTCCCCCTTATCTCACCTACGTAGCTCCACCAGACTAGTGGCAGCAGCAGTTAGCAAACACCTGGTGGAACTGCATGTCTCCTGAGCTCATCAGGCAAACTCCTTCTCAGTCTCATACTGCACATTGGGGTAGCATTGTTGCGATGAAGTGCTGAAGGTGGAGTAGGAAAGAGCAGAAGCTTCTTAAAGAGACAGAGGCCAATTTCAAGGCATGAAATAGCAAAGGCAAATTTATTTTAAGTTATGTTTGAAATACACAGAATTTTTAGGACAGCTGAGTGTTACCTTAATTATATTTGCCAGGAGAGGACATAATACAGCATTATGTCGTTTCCAGGCACTGATCAGTGCTGCTCAGTTTTTGTGACTCTATTGAAAAAAAGTACAAATGCTGGGTTGTCCATTTTTAAAACTAAAAAAAGCTAAAAAGACTAAAAAGCAACATTCCAAACTTTTTTTCCCCCAAACTGTAGACACTGGTAACTCATCAGCTCAAACAAAAATTTGAATAAACTAATATAGAAAGCCAATTTGATAAAAAAAAAAAAAGCCACTTTGGTGAGATATCAAATGGTTTTTAAGTGAGTATAAAAATCTAATACATCATGAAAGATCGGACCTTTAGTTAAAGTCTGTCAGGTTTAGTTGTAGTTTTGCATAAAAAGAAAAACAAACAAAAAAGATCTGTTCATCTTACAATTGTAATGTTAAACTTTCTTTTCAGTGTCTCCAATGTCTTCTCACCACCCGCCAGCACCGTCTGTTTATTCTCTGTCTCTGTGTCTGCCTCTATCCAGGACAGCTAATCTTATTTGGGGCAAGAGAGAGACTGTATTACCGACGTAATGAATAATTGATAGATGCAGCACTCTCTCTTCAACAGTTATCTACCATCGCTGCTGTTTTCCACCTGCTCTTTCTGAAACTCCCCTCTGATGCTCAGGCTTTTCTAAACGGCTCTCCGTCCTCCTGTGCCTCCTTTATCTTGGTCTCTCTCCGAATCCTTTCGAGTGCTCATCTCTGATTAGGAGCCGTTCTAAGACTCCCAATCCTTTAGAGCACGGCCTTTTATAAGGGATGGTTTTGGCTGAGCAATATCACTAATTATGAGGAGACAACCAAAGTAGTGATTACATTATATAATTTTTATTGTACAATGATGCATTAAATTAATAGAAAATTATCAAAAAGAAGTGGACTGGCTGGAAAATCTATTTATGACACGTAAACATTTGGAATAAAGTATCGGAAATATGTACATTTGGGAGCATGGTTAAAAAAAAATCTATCATTATTTAATAACTTTCTGTCAAACTTATTTAAGTTACAAAAAACATGAAAGACCAACAGATGATGACGACAGACACAATATTTCTCAAAGATAAGTCTAGTACATGTCATTATGTAATGTCATCAGTGAGTTTTTGACTTTCTTTTTTTTTTAAATCTTGCTTTTTAGGATTCAGCAACCAAAAATAATTTTGGTACCTAAATCTTCCAAATATTAAAAACTACATATATTGCTGCATCTTTCCCACAAGCATGTTGTAAAATTATTGGCTGATGTTTTGAAAACCTTTGTAATAGTGTCAGTGAAAAAGATAACTGACCAACACCAGCAGAAAATAAATAACTTTATTATTAAACTGAAAAATGGAGAAGCAGTCTAACGTTTCAATATAGTCAACCACTAAAAAAAACCAAAAGACCGAAATATAATAAAAATATATATATTTATACTGTCAACAGATCTCCATTAACTTTAATATTATCTGACAATATTGCATGTGTATTGTGTACATTTATAGCCACCAGGTCAGTTGCTATGGAGACGTCTTTCAACAGGACTACTCTATTATTAGGCTGCTTCCGGTCTGAGTAACTCATCTTTCCGTTCAGTTTAGGCACATTTTCATCTACAGTTTATCTTATTTCTCTTTTCGACACACAGTCATTAGACTCCAGTCTTCCCCTCCCTTTCATCTCCCTGCTTGTCACTCTCAGCCTCCTTTTTTTTTCTACCTCCAACAGAGTGAGGGGCTATTTTTACCCAGAATGCCATTGTTTTGCTTGAGCGCACACTTCACTTGTGCTGGCTGATGCTTTAAGCAGTACTCTGCTGCTGCATAGCGCGCACACACACTCCGGCACAAGCACAAACACACATGTAGACACATGGCTCTCGTCAATGCAGAATGGAGAAGTGCAGGTTGGAGCTCTCCAGAAGGAGGGAGGAGAAAAGAACGAGGAGAGAGGTGGAGGGAAGCACCACCAGGGAGAGCACAAGAAAAAAATGCTGGAGTGAATGACGCCACGTGTGCACGCGAGTGCGTGTGCGCATACGTTAAATCAAGCCACTGAGTCTAGCTTGATCTGGAGGCAAAAGAGAGACGAAGCAGAAAAAGGAGGAAGATCAAGAGAAGATCAGGGGGCTAACTGAAAAAGACAGGAGTCAGGTGCTGCTGATGTTTCATAAGGAACCTGTTTGCTAGCCCGATAATGTTCACCGTCCACAAGTTTTAAGTTCCTCTACAGTTATTTCAAGCAATCTATCAATTATAACATGTTCAGGAAGTTTAAACGGATAAAATATAGGCAGTAAAGCAACATATTTTTAACACTTAGTTACAAAACACCTTGTAAAGGTGAGGCAAATGAGGCACGTTTCTCACAACTCATCTCATGCCTCTAACTGATCTAAAAAAAAAAAAAAAACTAGAAAAATGTAACATTCTTTTATACCAATCACATCTATCTATCCAGACGTACTCTGCTAGAGGGAAGTGAGTTGTGAACAGTGACTTGGACGAGTAAATACACAAAACAAATGGGGATCATTTTGGA
Organism: Gambusia affinis; assembly: GCF_019740435.1. Lineage (NCBI taxonomy): Eukaryota > Metazoa > Chordata > Actinopteri > Cyprinodontiformes > Poeciliidae > Gambusia > Gambusia affinis. The sequence continues at coordinate 21,796,299 of NC_057868.1, read as the reverse complement.
AAACAAAAGAAAAGAAACTTATGGAGCACAGAAAGAAGGTGATGAATTAAAAGTATTGGAGGAGAAGGAGGTCGAGAAATGAATTAGCGCATGGGGAAGAGGGAGAATTATGGCAGAAGCTGTTCTGGTTATATAACACAAACAGGTTTCATTTCCATTTCACAGATATTTTAAAAATCTCCTCTCTCCATTTTATCAGCTCAACAGAACCTCTTTAATTATGTAACCGTATTGTGAGAGGCAGAGCAGTGGAGGCTGTGTGTGTGTGTGCGTGCGTGTGTGTGTGTGTGTGTGTGCTTATGTGACTGCAAACACATCCACATCCCCTCACTTCCAGGCAGGCACTCATCACATAGACAACATAAAACCTACTTACGGTTGACATGCCACTTCTTTACTCGTCTAATAGCACTAGTAGGAGGATCTCATTAGCATATGGTTTTAGCTTAAAGCTGTCTTAGTTTATGTCTGTGATCATGTAATTTGGATAAATACCTCCAGAGACGTTGCCAGAACTATTTCTTCCTGTTATAATATTTGTCAAATTTTTGTTGACGTGCCTAAAACAGCATAAGCGAAAAGAAAGTGCCCAAATGTATCAATATGTGTTGCATGGAAAAGAAGAAGTGAAAATCATTTCTGACACTAAAAGGGCAGAGAGTTGGGTGGAGTCAAGAGCCACACTGTTAGCCTTTGCTGTATTTTCTACAGCTAAATACCGCAAAATGCCCAGTAAAACTAACATAAAACATCTTTACAATTAGTTACTGTAATTTGCATTGCATTATGGGTAAAGGACATAGTATTACAGTAACTTACTGTATGTTTTGAAGTTGCAGTAATTTACTGTTTACACATTGCAGTAGTGGTACTGTATTTATAATATCTTGCACTGTTAGCCTTTACTGTATTTTTTACAGCTAAATACCGCAAAATGCCCAGTAAACTAACATAAAACATCTTTACAATTAGTTACTGTAATTTGCATTGCATTATGGGTATAGTACATAGCATTACAGTAACTTACTGTATGTTTTGAAGTTGCCGTAATTTACTGTTTACACATTGCAGTAGTGGTACTGTACTAATAATGTCTTTGCGCTGGCCATGTAAGAATTCTATTTGATTTCCAACGGTCATCATAGATGTTTCATCGTGGTTCTCTGTTTCTGTATTTTTACTCCTTTAGTGGTTAACATATTTTAAGGCAGAAAGAGAGCATGTATTTTTGTTTTTTTCACATCCTAGCTAACATTAATATGCAGTTTATCTAGCTACGTCATCAAGAGTGGCTTCGCTTCCAACGCTTTTCTGATGGGCGTTTGTTTTAAACTCGAAGCTTTTTCCGTCCAAGTGCAAGTGCAGCTCTGTCGCTGTGGGCTCACACTGCTTCAGCTCTTATAGACAGGTAAAAAAAACACTTAGAAAACTGTTTGAAGCCAATGTATATTTTAGATGGAGCTAACGTAACTTATAGCATCATGCTATAATGCTATAACTTAGCATGAGGTGAAAGATAGAAAAATATGATGGTGTTATTTTTTGAGCTGGTTCGGAATTAACGTTAGCTAAGGTGCTAATTTTACCGAAGGTTTTAAGCTTGGCTTTGCCGCTAAATCTTCCTCGAGCGACTAGCTTTGGGTTGAGATAAGCTCAGTGATGAGTGTCTGTTAGCATTGTTGTTACATCCTTTGTCGAACAATATAACGTTAACTGATAATTGATCCCCCCCTTTTTTTAAAAATACATCTAACTGTTCATTTGTTTAAACCATGACCTTGCAAATGTTAAGAGTGCAGATTAGCTAGGTCAACAAGGATGAATTCTAACGTTGTTCTTTTTTTTCTTTTTGTCAGATGACTTTTTTTAACTCCCAAGCTTTTTCCCTCCAAGTGGCTGTGCAGTTTTGTCCTGCTGAGTGCTAACATAGTTTCAACTCTTGAAAAGACAAGACAACAGGTAAAAAGACAGCTCTTCAAACATATTTGAAGCCACAAAATAATCTGGAAATGTAGAGGAGCAGCTAACCTAATCTATAACTTTGAGCTTGCTACAGCTAGTTAGCCTGCTAAAGTATCATTACATCTCCAACATAGTGTATAAGAGTCTGTAAATGAGGACAAAGGTGGAAAACATTCAAGTGGTTTCTGTTATTTTTTGAGTTGGTTCAGCCACAGTGGCAGGTGGACAAAAAAGTTAATTTCCAACCCTGGTTACATATAAGGACTGTTCACCTGTTTAAACCATGCTCTTACAAATTTAAAGTTAAGTCAGTACTAACAGGTGCAACTATGTACAGGTGTAAATTCTGCAGCATTTGTACTTCAGAATTTAGAATTTTGTACTCATGTGAAGAAACATCAACACACAGCTAATTATCGGTTTCGTTGTGGAATAGAGCAATGTCCTACTTCCGTCAGAGAAAAATAAAACATTTAGAAGAAAAGAGGACTCAATCTTCATCTTGGTTGATGTAATTTTATATCGACTCTTAACTTAAAACACACATCTTAAATCAGAATTGTTCAATTAATTTGTTAAAGGGATCAATTCACCCAAATTACAAACATTTTGTTAACCCATATTGTACTTAGCCATTCAGATACTGTATTTGTGGAATGTAATGCTTTAAAAAATTCATTTAGCCTCACAAACTGTCATTCACATCTGCTGTTTCAGAGTGGTAGCAGGATGTAGGGGTAAAGTCTAGTCTAGTCTCTGGGGTGAGGTTCTCAAAAACCTGTTGTAATCTGGGTGAACTGGCCCTTTAAATATAAATTACTACCAGTAATTCATAATTAAGAGTTTTCCTTTTATGTTTCAAAGGTATCTTCCACCAAGATGTCTGTTGAGATGGAAATGACCTTACCTACAACACCAAGGGTAATCATGCTTGGTAAGAGGAATATTTTCTATCACTATAATTTTTTGTAGCAATCTATGTAATAGTTATGGTAGTCTGTACTTTTACTCACTAGCGTTAGCCTGACAAGGGTTTGTCTATTTTAGGAAATAGCTTGATGTCTGCAACCTGGTGGATGGTCAGTATGGAGAATGTATTTTTCGAACCTGAGCAACTACATGACTTTGCCAGCGTCCTTGCTGTCTTTTTTGGGTCATATTATGACTTCAATCTGGAGTATCAGGAGTCAGCATCCACCTGCTGGAGATGATACAACGGTAAGTACTTTACACCAAACCATTTATGAATTAAATTTAATGACAGTTTGACTGATGATGAAGAACCATAGCTGATTGCTGTATTGTATGTCTTCATTTTAAATAATACAATTAATATATTTTATTTCTGTTAAAAGATTCTTTGTGAGGATCAATCCAGATGTTGATACCAAATGCACAGCCAAAGTCAGTACAAGCTGCAAGATGGGAAGTCTTGTCAAGAGGAAAGTAGTCAGTGTCAACTCCCGGATCAACACCTTCCTCAAATGACTCGCTGAATTTGAATGGAGGACTTCCAACTAGGTAAGCATTTTACCAAATGTTTATTATTTTATTGTCTTTTCCTCCTATCTTGCATGTTCTGACTTTACTTTAGCCTTTTTAATATGATTTTAATGATTATTTATAAATGGCATGTGATTCCTACACAATAGCCCTTTAGAGTAGCCTGCATCTTTTCTGTGTCCGTGGTAAAAAGTGGATGTCGCTGCATCTCTTACTAAATCACAGAAATGTTTAAGTGTGTAGTCGTTTAATTGAGGTGTTTTTTTTATACTATGCAGTTTTCAGTTTATTAGGCACACCTTTGCAGTAATCCATCAGCACCAACAAAATGACTAAAAAGATTGTTATGACATGTTGTATTTCATCGTCTCCTTGGGGACATTTGCAGGGTCTCAATACAGTACGCAATCGTTTGAATTAGTGAAGACTGACTGACTGCTTTTGCCATAAACAATCCAAAAACCTGAAGTGAAGCCAGTCCTGCTCATTCTTTATGCAGCTTCTATTATCACTTCAGTGTAATTGATTTTTTTTAAACAAATTATCAACAATACTGCTTTATACTTAATGATTTTTTATGCATTTAGACATTGTCAGTCAGCTTAATTTGTCAGCCTTCCTGTCGATTTGAAAATGTAGATAACTTCCTGACCATCTCATGACCTCCCACATCGTCTGTCTTATTCTTTACAGTTCAGCTTCCACAAGATGGATCTCACTGATTTTGTTTGACAAATGGAATAAAAGTTCTTCTGATGTAGGAAATGCATCTGATATAACAATATTTATTGATATGAATGCCTACCATATAGTACATTATCGCACTTGCACTGTTATTGTGATGTATTGTGTAACAGAGCACATTTAAGCTACTGTTAACTGCTTTCTGACAATGCAGCCTCTGCTGGTTTTTTAAATGAAGTATATTCTATATATTTTTTAAAAGTCAGTCTTTAATAGTTTATGGCTGGTACTTGATGCACACATGTTCATGTTGCTACATACATGTGCCATAAAAATATTGACATGACCTGTAGTGTGTTCTATGGTTTTGTTGTTTTATAGCACATTATATTGTATTGTGACATTGTTCTTTATGACATTGCGAATATATAAATGGATTTTATTTCAACAAATCTGCTGAAAATAAATACCTGTTTTTATTCACAGTACTTGGACTAAAATTTCTTTTGTGAAACTTTTCGGTTTATGGTAAAATATTCTTGTATTAAAAAATGTAAACTTTAATTTACAGTAAAACTGACATTATGTTGTGAAACAAGTTTACAGTAGACCAGCTTTACTATAAAATACATTTACAGTTTTATGCTATAAACTACATTTACAGTAAAGCAGTCATAACTGTAAATCACACTCACAGTAAAAATTAACTGTGAAATATGATGACAGTAAAGGTACTGTGGAATGGTAATTACAGTAACCTACTGGCAACACTGTTGCCAGTAAGGTACTGTAGAATGTCAATTACAGTAACTTACAGGCAACACTGTTGCCAGTAAGTTGCCAGTAAGTTACTGTAGAATGGTGATTACAGTAACTTACTGGCAACACTGTTAGAGAAAATAGGTACACCCTCACGTCAAAACCCCTGACAGGTTATGAATATGATTATGACAGGTTATGAATATGAAAGGGGAGGGGTGAAGGGGGGAAGGGGGAGAGGGAGGGGGGATGTTAATGGGAGGGGGGAAAGGGGAGGGGTTGTGTGGGGGATGGGTGTTAGTCCGGAAGTGTAGGGAGGGGGTGTTCATTGTTAAAAAATTCACACCTCAGCCTTCGCTATGGGTGGCAGTGTTTGATACAATTGTCATGCTCATTGAGTGCTACGTCATAGGTAAAGAGTGGATTTTTATTGGTTTATAGCAGGTTTATAGCTGTTTTTGAATAAAAGAATCAAATGTTAAAAAACAAAGAGAGAGACACCTCTCTTTTCCTGGTCTCAGCTTGTCTCAGACCCCTACTGAGCTACAATTGTCATGCTCATTGAGTGCTACGTCATGGGGGAAAGAGTGGATTTTTATTGGTTTATAGCTGCGTCCTCCCCCAGGGGGGTGTGGTTTGGTTTTTCACTGTCATAAATAGGGACGCAGAATACAGCTCACCTATACAGCACTCTTGTAGCATTTTCTACAGCCGCCGGCTCTACTTGTAGCGTTTTTATTTTTCCTGCAGAATAGCCTAGCCTAGCCATGAATGGAGCTCAACAACTTTATCCTCTTACTGAGGATCAAGGATCACCTTCACATCCACTACCTCTCATATGTGAAATCCCAATATCTGTGTGTCCGGAATCAGCGGAACTGGACATCGCAAGGGACAAACCTGAGGAGCCGCATTCTTCCTCCTCCTCCTCCTCTGAAACACCCGTTCGAGCAACTGTATCGGCGAAGGGGATCTTAATGAGTGGATCATCTATTCTATGCGAGACCCCGGTTTCAGTCTTTGAGTCCTCCCCCCGTCTAGAGGATGCTCCAAAGAAATCTACATTTTTTGTGTGCCGGGTGCAGAGGCCGTCACTTCTAAATATGGAACAGGACTGGTCTCTGGAGCCATACGGAATATGGGGATCCTTCGGCTATGTTTTTAAGTACGAAACAGGGGAGCTCTACCTGTACCAGCTGGATAAAGATGAAGAACTCACTCCACTAACCCCTACGTGCTACCTGTCCGCTAACGACTGGGCTGTGTTAAGGCTAATACTCCCTTTCTTCTCAGAATCTGGCGATTCATTCATGGAGCATGAAAACCAAGAAGATAGTGAAAACCTTTTCGGTCCTCCTCCTTCAAAGCGTGTCAGAAAACGGTGTTTCCCGACCGATGATGAAATAGCCAACGGGGCTATTATCATCAGCACAACGTGGGAGTCGAGAACGACTACAACTGGTCGCTGGACTTTACGAGCAAGCAGAAGAAAGAACGACAAACCCATGTTACCAGACGTGTTTGTTTTGGAGGCTTTCAATGTCGACGTTGGCGTATTCAGGACGATGCTGGCTGTACCATTTGATCTGTGGGTTCAAAAAGTCACGGAAGTCGGGGGACGTATTTCTAACCTGTTCCAAGAGTCTCGTTCTTGGTGCGAGATGTTGTCAGTGAAAAGAAAATTGGAACTCCCCGTTCTTCCAGAAGGCTCAGGACCCACCCTTTTCTGAGGACACACCCCTACTGTATATATATCAGGCTGGTCTCGGGGCGACACACACATTCCTTTTCTCCTTCCTACCTGTGACTTCCGGCGTTGATCTGTGAGGATGTGGGGCTCGGGCTGGGATGAATCTACAGAGAACTTGTTCTCTCCCGCAACCGCTGGAGATTACAGCAATATGGGACCCTACCATCCACCTTCCCCGGTCTTCTATGCTTCTTCCGCCTCGTCTCCAGCGATCTCTCCTACCATGTTTTTTATTGTCCTCTACGCCGGATTACGGGATGGACGCTGGGCCACTCTGCTCTACCCCTCAGCCGGCAGCAGAGCAAGCCGGAGCAGAGGAGCTAGCCGGGTTGGTTAGCGGCTACTTTGGATCCTCTCCTCTGCCTACCATATATGAATATGGTACAGAGACTATGGCGCTTTACTCTACTCTTCAAGCGGTTGGTGCAGCCGTAGAGCAAGAGCAAGCCGGAGTCGTAGAGCAAGCCGCAGTCGCAGAGCAAGCCGGAGCAGCGCAGCAAGCCGGAGGCTACCTCGCGCCGCTTCAGGCGGCACCAGAAGCCGACTACAGCGGATCTCCACCGACCCCGCCAACTTCTCCAATTTCACCTCCAGCTTCCCATCAAGATGAGGTTGACGGGTGGATATCATCTGCCCTCATCGGTGCTGTAAAAACAGCTCTGCTCCATTTATTCAATATAATCTCTTTGAAACACCTCAAAGAGACCTGTTTCGGCTGTATTACCGACCATCCCAGTCAAAAACAGCATCAGTGTCTGGAGATCCCTGAAGAGGACTTTTACCAACTTCATTTCTATGGGATCACACAACGACTACTCAGTCAACGTTTCATTCCGGCTGTTCAAAATCTGTTGAGGCAGCAGCGCATACAAGCAGAGGACCCGGTTGTCAAGATCATTGCAGAGACACTTTTACATGAGATGAAGTCAGCATTCAGAATCCAGACAGCCATTACCGATATGTATGAAGGTATGACTAGTGATGAAAAGCTTAAGCAGCTTCGTTCTGTTTTAGACTGCTACATTCAAGATGTCAACTGACCCCCTCAAGGCCTGATTTCCATAGTACTGAAGTTATATATAGATTGCTAGTTTAGCTGGGGTTTTTTTACGCAATATATTTAGTATCTTAGTTTAGCTGGGGGTTTTTTTACGCAGTATATTTAGTATCTTAGTTTAGCTGGGTTTTTTGTTGTTGTTGTTGTTGTTTAATTTGTTTGCATGCAATGTATTACATTTAAATTGAATTAAAGAAAAAATGTATCTTCTTAAATTTGTCTTCATGCAATGTTTTACATTTAAATTGAATTAAAGAAAAATGTATCTTCTTAAATTTGTCTTCATGCAATGTTTTACATTTAAATTGAATTAAAGAAAAATGTATCTTCTTAAATTTGTCTTCATGCAATTTATTACCTTTGAATGTAATTAAAGACCAAAATAAATAAATAAAACATATATAAATTCTGCATCCTCCAGTTTTATTTCCTCATTACTTAAATTGCGGTCTTCAGAATAAGACAGTATGGCTGAGATTAAGCTACTGAAGAATGCTTATTACAACCCAACCCATCCGTCCAGTTTTGGCGGGGTTGGAAGGCTGCGTAGGGGTGTGCAGGATGAAACAGGAGAGAAGGTTGCAATTAAAAAAGTTCAAGATTTTTTAACAGAACAAGATGCCTACACACTGCATAAACCAGTGAGAATAAATTTTCCGAGAAACAGAGTTTTTGTCACCAGACCTTTAAAACAATTTCAATCAGATCTTTGTGACATGAAAAACTTAACCAAACAGAATGATGGTTATAATTATTTATTAACCGTCATAGATATATTTTCAAAAAGAGCTTATGTACGTCCTTTAAAGAGGAAAACTGCAGCTGAGGTAGTGAGGGCATTTGAATCCGTATTTAAAGACAGTCAAATTCCGAAAAAACTGCAAACAGATGCAGGTACAGAGTTTTTTAACAAAAACTTTAAGGCTTTAATGAAGAAATATGGTATTGTGCATTTTGCCACAGCTAGCGAGACAAAAGCCTCTGTCGTTGAAAGATTTAACCGTACACTTAAAGCAAGAATGTGGCGATATTTTACCGCTAATAACACCCATCGTTACATTGATGTCCTACAAGACTTGGTGAGAAGTTACAATCACAGCTATCACTCCAGTATTAAAATGACCCCTATGGAAGTGAACGAAAAAAATGCCTTTCAAGTTTTCCAGAACCTATATGGTACTTCCAATAGCTACTGCAAACCGTCTAGCAGTAAATTTAAAGAGGGGGATCTTGTTAGAGTTTCCAGAGTACGAGGCATGTTTGAAAAGCGGTACGAACAGAGCTTTACAGACGAAGTATTTACAGTCACCCAAAAGATACCTCGGTCTCCTCCCGTGTATAAACTGAAAGATTTTGATAACGAGCCGATTGAAGGTTCTTTTTACGCACACGAACTCCAGCTGGTAAAACTATGTAAAGATAAACTGTACCAAGTGGAAAAGATTTTAAAACGACGCACCGTGGAAGGAGTTAAACAAGTCTTTGTACGTTGGAAAAATTGGCCTGAGAAATTTAATAGCTGGATTAGGCAGGATGCCCTTAAAGATATATAGAGAACCCGCTTTACATTTTACGCAAAACAGTACCATGGAGCGCGCGGGAGAAGATGACGGCTTTTATGTCACTCTGCCGTCAAACACGGGTCTAAACGTTTTTAAAAATAATACTATCTCTAGTTACCGCGTGAATTTACCGAGGCATATCAATTTAGAAGGACCGTGGCAAGTTGCTTTAACGGAAATATCATATCCTCACACTTGGCATAATGTTCCGGAAGAATCAGCTTATTTTGAATGGATGGATAAAGAAGAAAAAAAGATTGTTCGACAAAGACTTACAGCCGGATACTATAAGAATGTGAACCACCTGATTGGAGAAATTGAATATCTCCTTAGAGAAATAAAATCCGACATTTACTTTCATCCGGATATGCTTGTAAATAAATTATTCTTTGAAGCAGGAGGAAAATATCAATTATGTTTTCACGCTCCGATCGCTTTCATACTTGGCGTAAACCCAGGAGAATGGATTACTTTTGATAAGCTCTCTTCGCCACATCCGATGGATATGAATGCGGGACTTTACTTGTTTTATTGCTACAGTGATGTGGTCGAACAGCAAGTAGTGGGAGATGTTTACGCACCGTTGCTGCGAACTATTAAAATTGATGGGAAATTTGGGGATGTAATCATGCAGACCTTTAATCCTCCCCACTATATTCCAGTAGCTCGTTCACACATAGAAAACATAGCAATAGAACTGCGATCTGACCAAAACATTCCGATAAATTTTACCTACGGAAAGGTAGTCGTGAAGTTACATTTCCGACCTGCTGCAATATTACAACGTACAGTGAGATGATTTTACACTAATTAAATATCATCCTATATAACACAAGGACTCAGTACTTTATCATTCATACTGCTTCTTCACCGCAATCTGTGAGAAGCATCAGCGGAGGAATAATTTCATAAATTTGTAACAAATATGATTCTCATAAATCCGGGAGATGATGACCCCCACCGTTTTGTACAATATTATCAAGACCAAGTTGGTGGAGCTATTTCAGGGTTCAGAGGCCAAAATGTCATGTATGGACGGGGAATAGGTTCTATATTTTCAAGATTATTCCGTTTTGTCTCACCATTTATTAAGACAGGATTTGCTATCGCTAGACCTCATTTGAAAAAAGCAGCCACAAACATTGCCTCAGACGTCATAGGGAAAGCTATGAGTAAAATAACGAGTACATCTGAGAGGGTTGACGGTCAGGCTGGTTCGGGTATTATGGTCCTCTCTCGACGGGCAAGAAAACGCCCACCTGGTGCGCGGATCTCTCAAATACGCAAGGCTAAGAAGAAAAAGAAATCAGAAGACAGAGGCAGCTCAAGAAGGAGGAGGAAGTCTTCTCGGAGCAGAGATATATTTCACTAAAAGTTGAGTGAAAAAAAAAAAAAAAAAAGCATGGCTCTCTTACATCAAAAATCACCCGAATGCACATTAGCTGAGCTAGATTTATTTACAGCCCGAGCAGCTATCCATCGAGGATAAAGTCTATTCGGAAATTTTACCGTTGTCAGCTCTTACTGATACGGGTCCAATCGAATTTTTTATTCCAGGCGACGGTGAAAAATATCTGGATTTAAACGATACCCTTCTCCATCTCCGACTCCAGATTACTAACGCAGATGGTACTAATCTGGCAGTTGATGCTGCCGTAGGACTTGTGAATTATCCTCTTAATTCAATTTTCAGCCAGGTTGACGTTGTACTAGGAGATCGTCTGATTTCACAATCGAGCTCCACACATCCTTATAGAGCCGTCATCGAAACTCTACTTAATTTCTCAGAAAATGCGCTAAAAAGCCAGTTTAGTGCGGGACTTTTTTACAAAGACACAGCGGGAGCTTTAGATTCTATCGTCATTAACAACGGGCCTAACGCTGGCCTTAATAAACGAGCTTCCTTCACTGCGGAATCCAGAGAAGTACACCTGATCGGGCCCATTCATTCAGATATTTTTTTCTGTGAAAAATTGTTACTTAATTCTGTGGATATGAGAATTAAACTAACACGAGCTAATGATGCGTTCTGTCTTATGGGAGCTCATGATTCGACCTTTCGACTGAAAATATTAGGTGCTTCTCTATTCGTTAAAAAGGTCTCTGTTTCCCCAGCTGTCCGTCTGGGGCATAACTCAGCTCTTATGCGAGGTAATGCGCTGTATCCTATTTCACGCGTTCAGGTTAAAACCTATTCCATCCCTGAAAATTCAAGAATCTGTACGCAAGAGAATCTCTTTCTAGGAACCATGCCGAAATATGTCGTGCTGGCTATGGTCCATCATGAGGCTTTCACAGGAAGACGGAACATGTCGCCTTTTAATTTTCAACATATGAATGTAGAATATTTAGCGCTCTGCCGGGATGGGAAACAGGTCCCGGCAAAAGCATTTCAACCCCAATTCAATCATGGGCTATCAGTGAGAGAATATTACAACATTTTCACTGCGACAGGCCGCCACCTCAAAGATTTACCGCTGAGCATCTCTCGAGAAGAATATAACCAGGGTTATTCGTTGTTCGTGTTCAATTTAAACGCAAGTGAGGATGCCGACGCACTCTCAGTTGTATCAAATGGGAGTTTGAGATTAGAAATGCGATTCAGGGTCCCTCTACCTCATACGATCTCTCTCATAGTTTATGCGTGTTATGACTCTATATTGGAGATTAATTCAAGGAGACAAGTTTTGGTGGATTACTATTAAGTATGAATAATCAGCAGCTGGAAAGTTTACTAAACCATGTGCTGGGGGACCAGTTTTACGGCGTGTGGGCGTGTGATCAACTATCTTTACTTCCGCATCAGTACACAGGACCTGCCTACTTTATCGTGAATACACACCCGTCCCATATGCCTGGAGAACACTGGTTAGCTATGACTTTGGAACCTAATGATCAAGCATCATTTTTCGATTCTTACGGGTTCGCTCCTACATTTCAATACTATCCCGCAAGCATCGTAACATTTTTAAGAGAGAGATCCTCAAAAATATTTTATCATAATAAACAGCTTCAGGATACCATGTCAACCGTTTGTGGCCAGCACTGTGCATATTATTTATGTCAACGGGCTAGAGGGCAGTCATTGCATCAAGTCTTAGATTCTTATCACGACGATTTGCATAAAAATGATTTGATGGTATCAAAGTTTGTTAAAATTTATCAACGATGTATCAGGAATGACGCTTCTTGCGTCTTTAAGCACGGTACATGCTCTCTGCAAATGTTTAAAGATTGTTATGGATTATGTGTGTACTTTTTTTTTTAATTCTATAAATATTATTTTTTCCTGTATTAATTTTATTAATGTTACCATTGTGATTTTGTAAAAAAAAAGTACATCTGAAATGTGATCAATAAATGTTTTATTTACAATAACAAAAGAGGAAAACAGTATTTCTTTCAAAAAAAAAAGACTTAGGGGGAAAAATTAATCCACTGTGAACGTTTTCTTCTGCGTAGCCTTTTCCCATCTGTAATTTCATCTCCTTCCTCATTTTCTAACCTATCAAATGATGGGGAAAGAATAATCTTTCTCTCTCTTCTTGGGGGCATTTTAATGTTTTCTGATTCGGCCTTGAAATGTAAATACTGTTCACGTGCATGTGGGTTATTCACCGAAGAAACAGGGATATTTAATTCATTTAGAGTGTGAAGAAAATTATTCCATCCTGTAGGTGGGGTTGCTCGACGTTTTCCTTTAAAAGGGATCAGAAGGCTTTTTAGTAAGTCAACCATATGCGAGCCTGTGGTCACGAGTCCTCGATGAATAAATTCTCCTTTTGATGTCCAGCCACTGTTACTCCTAGACAGCTGTTTCAGAATGTAATGAGCATTTTTTCGATGCCGTTCAGGGAGTGCATTTAGAGCTTCACTCGCTGTTTCATCTAATTCATCTAGAGGTTTCTGAATAGAATCAGCTTGTCGAGCTACTAGTTCTGGCACAGGGTCATTATCGTCGTTAAGATGGTCACGTTGCAGAGTCACAGATAATCGAGGTTCCTCTAACTGCCCCTGTTTGACTAGAGTCAAATATCTCTGTAGCAGAGCATCATATTTTTTTATTTTCTCATATGAAGTTAGTCCTGATTCATTCAATATCGCTCTCATCTTGGAATCCAAATCATCTTCAGCCGTTTGTCTGATAGATGTGTCAGGTTGACTCAAACGTTTAAACTGGTGCGGTGAGATCAGATACATCTTTTGAGACATTTTATTTATTTATTTATTGATTATTCCACCAACCAGGTTTCCGATCAAGGGTGCCAAAGCTGCTAAAATAGGCAGGATAAAACCTCCTCGCTGATTCCTGAGAGCTGTCTGTTTACGTTTTAAACCTGCACGTTTGTCAGCCAACAATCTGATTATCTTCTTCTGTTTATTCAGTTTCCGATGTTGAGAAGGTGAAAGTTTAATGTTACCTTTTAAAATATTCAGAGCAATCTCACACAAAGTCTTTAGGAAATCAGGTGAGCAGTGTCCAAGAATATCTTTTCGCTTCTGGGGCGTAGCATGGTAGAGAGCCCTAAGGAGAGGTACATTTCTTTTTATCCGTGCAGACATGATTATTATTATTATTATTATTTTGTTTGCCACATATATAACCGCCACTGTCTTGGAAGTAGACCCGATCTCAACCTGAAATGTTCTGGGCAGGTGGGGGTAAGGTCAAGGCATAAATAGCCATGAGCTTCTCTGGTTGCATCTTCAAAACTCTCTAAGAAAAGTCCTTTTGCTGATGGGAAGATTTGACGTGCAAGTATATTTACTTGTAATCTGTCCCTAGGATTCTTAAACAATACCATATAATTACTGTTCAGACTTATAGTTCGGCTGAACTTACCCTGGTGAAACACATTCTGGGTTAACATTATTACATTCCAATTTCTATGATGTCTGAATTCTGTGAATAACTTTACAACTTCCGGATGTTCTGAAGCTTGGAAGATGACATCATCCAAAATAATTAAAAGGTTTTGATTCACTGGGAACAACTCTTCATCTTCGAAAGAATCAGGTAAACCTTTGATGAACTTAATGTTTTTATTCATTTTTTGCAATTCAGCATACATAGGTTGGAAAGAATTATAAATCCAGACAATGGCTCCAGGTTGAGCATCCATTACATGACTACAATCCAATAACATTTTCTTTACAAAATATGTTTTCCCACAACCACTAGGGCCCACAATCATACATGAAAAAGGAGTCTTGAATCTGGGATCAAAAGCAAAAGGCTCCTGTACATCACCTGAATGCAACATTTTTTTTTTTTTTTTTTTTTTTATCTAATAGAAAGAAAGAATACAAAATAAAAACAACAAAAATGTACTAAAAATCTTGTATCTAATAGAAAGAATAAAAAAAATAAAAATGACAACAAAAGCAGTTTCTTTAACAACATAAAAGAAAACAAATAAAATAATTAAAAAAAAGGATAAGAAAAAAATTTACTCTCCCTGTAAATATGGATGAACATAGATCGGACTCACAGAACTTAATATCCGAAAGGTAAGGTTGTACCGTCAGGTAGTAAGCGACGTTTGTCATACACCACCCTGAACTTTTTCTGAAATGCTGAATTTTTTAACACAAACCCCTTTTTATTCCGTCTAATGGTTTTTTGAGGGACTCTGATAACGCCGTCTCTAGAACCACCTAAGTAACCTTCGACCAGTTCTTTTATTGTGTCAAAATTAACCCTGTCAGTGCATTCACGTGTCTGAGTGATGCCTTTAACTCGCATGACCACTTTTTTCTGATGTTTGGTTTGGTAAGCATAGCTTTTAGGCCCCGCCGCAACAAATTCCTGGATTGAATCTCCATTTAATTCATCTGTCAAATCGCCTAAAAAATTACCAGTTTCCAGAGGAGTCTCCCCTTGTCTCAATACATAAATCAGACTGTCTGTATCTATGTAAAGAACCCTTTCTTGCAGCGGTTCCATGCAGCTTAGCAGTTTCAATCTTGCGTAAGCAGTGGTGAATGCAGCGATGAAAACATTATTAACTTTATTAGGACGAGTGATGCATTGTTTATTGTAGCTCCACTGTAACATGCAGTTTTCAGGGTTTAGAAAGTGAAAGTACTTTATATAATATTTACCAGAGAACAAGAACTTGAAAAACTCATCAGGGTCACTCACGATACTGGTTTGAGTGAGGTCATTTCTCTGTGCAAATTTTCCCCAAAAACTATTCAGACAAAGCTTTGCAACCTGCGCGGGATTGATTTCAATTTTCTCTGGATCTAGCTGGATGCCTTGATGCTGTTTGTACTCTCTCACATATCTCTCCTTGCTCTCCTGGTCGATTGCATCAGCTGGGTATCCAGAAGATTCCTGTTTACCCTTCAAAAAAGTGTGAATGTAGCCTTGAAATATTGTGCTGCTGCTTCTCTCAAAATGCCACACCTCTGTGATTTTCATCAGACGATAACCAGACTGCAAAGCTTTCTGAAATTCCACAGTGACCCACACTCCAGTGAGAGCTCTTTCTTGGTCACTGTGGGAACAGGAAGCTGTCTGGTTATTTTCTTCAGCACAAGTACGGCAAAGCGTGAACACAAGTTTACCGCGAGATGTCTTGTAAGGGAGCACGGGAAAATAGAGACCTCTTGGAGGACAGACAACAGCTCTGATGAAACCAAAATAACTGTCAGGATGATCAAAATCTTTGTAGATAATTGTGGGATGACCCAGTGGGTACGGGAAGCTGCAGTTGACAAAAGGATACAGTGATGTGAAATCCACATAATGTACACTTTCAGTAGAGGCTGCTGTATGTCTCAATTTGAGTGCACAAGTTCTACCTCCGAATAGAGCTTCTCGCGGCATTAGAGGCCTGGGCGGATTAAATCTTTTGAGAAAGCTGATCACCCCTGCATGAGACCGTTTCATTTCTACCCAATCATGCTCCCACAGAATCTCAAGACGGACGCCAAATTTAGACTGCAGCAACCTGTCTTTCTCAACGCTGGCTGCATGAATTTGTTCAAATGTCACATTTCTCAGAGGACATGTCTCTGGAGGTGAAAAGCACTCAGTACAGCCGTGGAACAGACAGCCGTGGAACTCGAATGCATAGTGTACACCTGCCACCACTGCAAATCCATCCACAGAGTAAGGACCAATTTTCCTTTCCCCCGTGTTTAATGCATGCTCAATATGTATATTTCTATCAAAAGCGACCCACTCCAACCACTGAATAGATGCGTTTGAGAAACTCTTTGAGCTGCGACGATAATCCACGGGTGATGGAATTGCCAAAGCTTGAGGTGGAAGGAAATTAGTTACAAAAACCTTCATACATGCTGAGGCGATCGTTATGCATTTAAAAGGATCAACATTAGTCTCACTGAAAAACTGATCTCTAAATTTAACACACCCTTGATAGAGAATGTCGACGTCATTTCTGCAATAATAAAGAGCCTCGTTTGCAAAATTAAAGACCTCTCTGGATGCTTCTCTGTACCAGTCAGAAAACTCTTGCTGTTCAGAAGGAGTCATAAGCGCTACGCCGTAGCAGTCTGGCTGAGGAAAGGGCCCTACATACTGCAAATGCTCCTTTGAAGAGAATGAGTGAGGAAAAAAACCTTTCGTTTTATCACTGAAACCCAGTGCTTTTGGGAATGCACTCAGCTTCATTGTTAGAAATGAAAGGCTATCGATGAATCTCAAGTTGTAATCTGGTTCTGTAAAACAAAGAATTTTACTTCCTTGCATAATGAGATGGGGCTTTATGCCTAATTGGATCATGGCATTCAGAATCAGATAACCATCATACCCTCTAGCATTATGTGCTAGAAATGTAAAGCCTCTGTAAATCGATTTCCTGAAATGAAGAAGAAATTTCTGGGCACAATCAAGTCCATAACAAAACCATTGCTCACCTTTCAAAGTTTTAGTGCAGACTAGAAAGGGGACGTGAACACCGTTCTGATCAAAAAATGATTCAAAATCATAAAAAATCAGTTTGTTATCAAGTTCATCACTTTTAGTAACAGGCTGTATATAACACAGGTGATCACTGAGAGTCACGTCAACACCGGGGGCTACTTTTTCTCCACATATGACACATTTTGTTCCACAGACATGTGGTGTTTGTTGTTTTGTAATTGGAACATGGTACACCCTTTTGCAGAGTGTACACAGTTTTGTCATCTGGCATTCACTTACAAAAACTTTAGCACGAGGTCTGAAACGAGGTTGTTTATGTTCAGCAAAGCATGAAGAGTTTCGACAAGTCCTACTACAATCTTGACAGTGCACAGGTTTGAACTCCTGACTAACGCAGGGTGATTTACAGCAAATATAACAATACCCACTACATTGATGTGTAGTGGGATTGTCATAACCGGTGAAGCAATAATCGCAGAGATGACGTGCACCAATGAAACCCTTCAAGTTTTTTATGCCGTAATAGTGATTTTCATGCAGAAGGAGGAAGCACACATTTGTACGATCTTGGAAGCCGGTTTCGAATTTAGACAGAATGGAACTATCTGAAGTTCTATGAAAGACTACAATTTTTCTTTGTAAAATGTTTTCAAATTTAGCAACATCTGTGAATGAAACGGGAGTGTGTTCACTGAGGCCAGCTTGACGCTGCCATTCTCTAGCTTGATGTAGCGCTTGCATATCTGTAAAACTCTGATTATACACGTGTGCAAGGCTTGTAGCAAAGCAGAGTTGATTGTCGTTATTGTCTACAATATAGAGATGACGCCTCTTCTTATTTATCAGCTCACAATCTAAAGTTTTTGCAGCTTTGCGTTTTACACCACCAGAAGGATCTCTAACAATCTGGAGAACAAATTCAAGGTCTCCATGTGCGGGTAGGTCAGCATTTGACTGAACCAACTCATCTAGAAAGTCAACAAATGCTGGTTCTATTACATTATCACCATTAATATGAATATTTACATGCCGTGCAACGTTATCTCCAACTAGTTCTAACTGGACAACATCGTTACGTCTGGCTACTGAGCTTGCAGCATCTGCTAGTTCGATAAGAAGATGCATAACGTCTGTATAAAATGAAGCGAGGTCAGGAGCAGAACCTGGACATGGCTGTGGGAGTCTAAAGGGGCGCCTGATTTCAACGTTATTGAAACGCTGACGTTCAATTGGTGGTGGGAGATCTGTCCCAATCTGAGCATGGTTAGTTACAGCCGGATCAGTTAGATTACCACCGCTCTGATCAACTGCTGCTGCTGCTGCTGCTGCTGCAGAAGGGGCCATTGATGTGGATGGCTCATGGTCGCCACCCAGTGGAGAAAGAGGTGTCATAACAGGAGCCATTGATGTGGATGGCTCATGGTCGCCACCCAGTGGAGAAAGAGGTGTCATAACAGGAGCCATTGATGTGGATGGCTCATGGTCGCCACCCAGTGGAGAAAGAGGTGTCATAACAGGAGCCATTGATGTGGATGGCTCATGGTCGCCACCCAGTGGAGAAAGAGGTGTCATAACAGGAGCCATTGATGTGGATGGCTCATGGTCGCCACCCAGTGGAGAAAGAGGTGTCTGCTGACTGTTTCTTGGAGAAAGACCCCCATTTAATTGTCTTACAGCTTCATCAATTTGTCTGAATGGGTCCAGCAGTTCACAGTCGTTTGAAAAGGGTGATCTCAAAGGACTCTGAGGAGGACTAGGACTGTTTGGATTTTGTAGAGGCTGCAGTGCAGATGACAATCTATTCAAAATATAAATAGAATTCTGAATTTGTATTAAATATTCTGATATTTGAGAATTATTATTATCTGAACCAGGTGAGGGTGGTTGACCGGTAGGATTTTGTTGAACATTTATTGGAGACAGAGATCGATTTAGTACTCTAACTGCATCATCAAATTGTCTAAAATAACCAGATGTTTCTCTTAACTCTTGTAGTATGTTTATTGCTTGGAAATCATCATCCCTTTGTTCATCCATATTTATATAGACAGCAAGAAAAAACACCCACAGAGATTCAAAAGCTCATTTCACCATTCACCTCAACATTGTAGGAAACAGACGTATCAGAATCTGGCTTGCTTCAAGAAGCGTTGTAGCTCTCGCTTTATTAATCCGGTCCAAATGACGTCTCGGAATTCTTCTTCCACTACCGCTTCTGATAAGGACCTGGCCTCGGGCAGGGATCCTATTCATGAAGAGCAAAGCCTCTGAAAATAGGAATCAGATGAAAAAAAATTAACATTTGTAGGTGCTGGGGTCAGGCATTCATAAAAAAATAAATAAATAAAATAAAAAAATTTACCTGTAATTAATTCATCAGCAAGAGCACACCTGTCCCGGTCTGTAAGTATTAACACACTTGTTATAGACAACAGTAGCAGCTAGCAAAGTCTAGGTAACAAAATTTGCTTTTAGTAATGCCATATTCTCCTTAAAGTTTTGAAACTGTAAATTAAATAAACTTACCACGCAATGCGGGAACATTCAACCCTCGACGACGACGACGAGGATGGAGCTCGGAATTGCGCTGCGCAAGCGCAGCGGGAGTATTAAGAGGACCCCACGGTCTAACAGGACGGGTAGCAGGACTGGGTCGCGCTTTCGTCGCAGGAGGACGACTGGCTGTAGGACTGGGTCGCAGTCTCGCAGCAGGAGGAGGAGGAGGAGGAGGAGGGAAGACAACCCAGGGTCGCGCTTTCGCAGCGGGAGGAGGGTAGACAGCCCTGGGTCGCGCTTTCGCAGCGGGAGGAAGCGGGAAGTCAGGCCGCGCTCTCACAGCAGGAGGACGATGGGCACTAGGACTGGATGGCGCACTCACAGCAGGAGGACTGGATGGCGCACTCGCAGCGGGACGACGATGGCCACTAGGACTGGATGGCGCTCTCGCAGCAGGAGGACTGGATGGCGCACTCACAGCAGGAGGACTGGATGGCGCACTCACAGCAGGAGGACTGGATGGCGCACTCACAGCAGGAGGACGATGGCCACTAGGACTGGATGGCGCTCTCGCAGCAGGAGGACTGGATGGCGCACTCACAGCAGGACGACGATGGCCACTAGGACTGGATGGCGCTCTCGCAGCAGGAGGAGAAGGAGGAGGAACCGCTTGTAGAGTAGCTAGACCCGGTCGAATGGCGCGTTTATCGTCTTGAAACTCGTCCTCTGAGTCAGAAATAATCCTCAGCGGAGGCGCCGGTTTGTATCCTGGTTTAAAGATAATTAATTAGAGTTTTTTTTTCCACATATCTGAAACTTTGAAAAAAAAATTAAAATAAAATAGGCTAACTTACCGGGCGGGTTGCTAGTTACTGGAGCACGAGAAGCGGCAGGCTGTTTTTTTTTCGGTGCAGAGCTGGATACAGGAGCTGGTTTCTTAGCTACAGCCGGTCGAATGGCGCGTTTATCATCCTGAAACTCGTCCTCCGAGTCAGAAATAATGATCACTGGAGGCGGCGCTTTGTATCCTGGTTTAAAGATAATTAATTTGAGATTTTTTCCACATATCTGAAACTTTGAAAAAAATAAAATAAAATAGGCTAACTTACCGGGCGGGTTGCTAGTTACTGGAGCAAGAGAAGCGTCGTCAGGGCCTGCCGGTGCAGAGCTGGATACGGGTTCGATAAAAGTGGCATCAGGGTCATCCCCCTCTTTTTCTTCTTCTTCTCCCGCGGCGGCAGGAAGGACCGTTGCAGAGTTTAGCCTTATGCTATTGGGAGCTTCAGGCTTAGCGTTGGATGGTGTGTCTGTCTGATCGGCGGGATTTAGAGACCGAGCTTTTTTTGTTCTACTCAGAGACAAGCGACTTCTGGGACGGCTGCTTTTCCCATCCTCGCTAATAATCAGATTTTCCTTGAAATCTGTAGATTGTTAAAATTAGTTATCTTAATTGATTGAATAGCACATTAAAAATAAATAAAAACCATATATATATATTTTACTGACCGTAGTTAGACTGTGTTAGGACAAAACCATCCAGTTCCTCTGCGGTGGGTTCTGAACATAGATAAAACATCCGATTTGAAACATTTCAAACATATCCAGTTAAGATTTCTTATTTATTATTAAGTTCTGCTACTTACTGCTGAATATCGCATTGTACTCCTGAGAATCAGAAAGCAGCGACATTATTGTTGATAAAAAAAAAAATGATAACAGAAAAAATAAAAATAAAAAAAAAGATTTAAAAAAAATACAATTCAGAATGTACCTCGGTACCTCGGAGGAAGATCTTGTCTTGAGCTCTTGTCTCGATGAAATAACGAAGTTGACCAGATGTTGCTTTACTCCCGAAAAATCGCTGCAGGAACCACCCCCTCCAACTTTTTCTCAACCAATTAGATTAGATTACATAATGCCGCGAGTCTTATTGGAGGAGATGTGAAGAAAAGGAGGGTCTCAGAAAGACTGGTTTAAAGTACTGTATTTAAAAAAAAAAAAATTAGATTAACTAAAATAAGAAGTAACACTGGATATTTATTTTATTCTGTTAGTTTAGAGTTTATTCTCTACATTTCATTTGTTTTATTCATTAAAAATCCTTAGTGGGACTTTAAAGTAACTGGAAATAAAAAATACATAGTTCTTTTTTTTTCTTCAGATTGAGCACAGACAATAAAATAAAAAAAAAAAAAAAAAAAGTTGCGGAGACACGAAGTCTAGACCACTCAATGAGCTTGACATAGCACTCAATGAGCATGACAATTGTAGCTCAGTAGGGGTCTGAGACAAGCTGAGACCAGGAAAAGAGAGGTGTCTCTCTCTTTGTTTTTTAACATTTGATTCTTTTATTCAAAAACAGCTATAAACCTGCTATAAACCAATAAAAATCCACTCTTTACCTATGACGTAGCACTCAATGAGCATGACAATTGTATCAAACACTGCCACCCATAGCGAAGGCTGAGGTGTGAATTTTTTAACAATGAACACCCCCTCCCTACACTTCCGGACTAACACCCATCCCCCACACAACCCCTCCCCTTTCCCCCCTCCCATTAACATCCCCCCTCCCTCTCCCCCTTCCCCCCTTCACCCCTCCCCTTTCATATTCATAACCTGTCATAATCATATTCATAACCTGTCAGGGGTTTTGACGTGAGGGTGTACCTATTTTCTCTACTGTTGCCAGTAAGTCGCCAGTAAGGTACTGTAGAATGGTAATTACAGTACCTTGCTGGCAACTTACTGGCAACACTGTTGCCAGTAAGTTACTGTAATTACCATTCTACAGTAACTTACTGGCAACAGTGTTGCCAGTAAGTTACTGTAAAATTACAATAAAAAGTCTAACAGTGCAGAGAGAAGAAGAGAAAAACAGAAGAAGAGCCTAACGAGGACATATACTAGTTTCCACTGCTCCAACGTCAGGGTATGACTTGTGACCAACAGGATGCTGATGGACTTCCTCTCACTTTAGTTTTTCCTCTGCATGGAGGTGGAGAGTATATGAAGAATGACCTGTAATGTCTTATGTTCCCATTTCTACTTTTTTTTTGTCGTTTGCAGTTGTCTTCTCCTTTCTGTATCACAATGACAAGGTCTGTCAACAAATTAGAGTAAAGACACAAATGTGAACCTTGTCCAGTCTCTATTGATCTCCCATATTTTACAATACTTATCATCAAAACTTTAGCCATAGCTTACAACAAAATATCTTGTCGGAGTACACTGCTGTATTGACAACATGACTATTCGATTTGACCGTCTTATTCATAAACAATGAAATAGCAACTTGCTATACTGAGACACCGACAAGTTCAAATGTTTAATTTTGAGAGCTGAACTGAGGATTTCGAGAAAGAAAGTATCTTTTGCAGGTAATCCAAGGTTTTCTGTTGTTTGCACAAGTTGTTTTGAGAAACGCGCCACCCCTTGTTGAAGACGTTGAAAATAATTCAAGAAACGGAGCAAAGTGACTGAGAAAAACTGTAAGCCTATACAAAAAATAAAATCAAATTCAGTTACATATTAAAGGGACTCAACTAAAAGATGGATTAATGTCAATGCTTTTTACACATGGGTTGCTAATAATTGTGGAAAGAGCTTAAGAGCAGCTGGTTTAAATAACTATCAACAAGAAGTGCTAAACTTCAGACACAAAGCCTGTGGCCAACAGCTCCCATGCACTGGATGGAGGCTCATGCTGATTAAAATATACTTGAAAGGTTCGCCTGCCAGGACTCTCTCTCTGCTGCTCAAGGACAGAAAACAATCAGACTCCATGATGAAAAAAAAAAAAAAAAAAAAAAAAAATCAGCTCAGAGACATCTGCCTTTGTGCCAGACAGAAACAAACCAAAGGCAGGCCAAAGTTTGTTTATGGTATGACCCATAAATCTGTCATGGGAGCTAATCGTAACAGGCTAAGTGTCTTATTGGGACTCACTAATACACACAGAAATACACCAGCAAAACACAGGGGGAACATTCGCAGTGCGAGATTGTGTTTCCCTGCAAGACGCTATGTTTGGATGTGTGTGTGAGAAGTGACTGCAGGGATCAGAGGATTTTTGACTTTTGCAGTAATGGGATGGCGGCTCGCCAGCAGCAGCAGAGCTACAGTGGGCCTGCTTATCTCATCGCTGACTCAACAGGGAGCATGAAGACAGACAAGTCAACAAACTTCCACAAGTGCTTCAGAAAGCATGTGTTAGGAGGACCAGAACAAAACAAAAGAGCTCCATTATGTCAAACCCACAGCTTAAAGTCAGACTCTCTAAGCCTTCCCATATGAGTGATATCTCTCCGACTAATGTACAATACATTGACTATAAATTTAAAATATAAAACTGGCAGCCTTTGATGTCTTTTAATAGAAAGATTCTGTTTAAAGTCTAATGTAGAGTAGCTACTTATTTAAAGTTTAATAATCCGTGAACAATTTTGCAGCAAAAGAGACGGATTATTTCCAGAGAATAGGTGGGAGCAGAGAAGAGACTGAGAATAAGAACCTGCAGAGAAACGAAAGAACAGATGATTTCAAAATATGTTAAAAATGTCATTATGTCTGTGAAAGGAAATAGTCTTCTAATTTTGCAATCAAGTTTGTGTGATTTTAAAAAGGAAAAGTGTCTGGCATGTTTCATCAAACGTAAATTAGGTTTAATTTAAATCCAATACTTTTGAGTCATGGTGACACACTTTAATTCTATTTGTTTAAGGGACTTAATGATTTTTTAAAAATTAATACTGTGGGTATTAAGTATTTGTCAAGGTAACAGAACATTTTTTCACAATACTTTATTGGTTTAGTCTTTCAAACTATTAACCCTGACAAACAAAATACATTTTATCATGTTGGGGATAAAGCATGGATACTGGATTATTATTTACCTAATGCTTTGTAACTTAATTTTTCATGTTAAAATGCGGTAGAGGCAGAGCAGCAGCGTGACAGAATAATTAATACTGAACCATGCTATGCTATGCCACATTTTCCAAGTACTATTTGAAATGCAAAGTTAACATTTTCTCTGTTTTGTTAATCGACTGTATGGAGAAACCGCTTGCTCCAGCAGAATTTAATGATTTTAAAAAATGGGGGGAAAGTAGTGGAACCCGGGTGTAAATTACAACTTTCAGCTCCTCTCTATGTTAAAATCTCGCACTAATTCTAATATATGATTAAATCTCGCGAGACTTTTGAACAGCCAATCGCTGTTTACTATCAGGGGTCACGTGTGCTAGCACAACCTATCTGCTACGCTCTGCCAGGCAGAAAAATGTGAAACATTAGGACGCGATGAGAGGAGCACAGTTGCGTGTCAGTGAAGCGCTGTGCTGTTTTTTTTTTTTCACCCTAATTCTGTAAGACAGAAATGGGCTGAACTATAGTAGCCAAGATGAGAGGGAAAAAAGTTGAATGAGATATAAACTGCGGGCCTGGTGAGTGTTTCTGCGTGTTAGCGGTTAGCTTATTGATGTCGCTGAGTGTTTGTTCGTGTAGCTGCTAAATTACTGATTGCAACACGCTCATATTAGTTTTGAACAATAAAGTGTCTTAAATATTTTTTGAGCACTTGTTTTTGTTTTACATTGAATTTTAAGTAATTTATATGGTGCATATTTATTGGCTCTTTCATGGATGTAATTTATATTGAATATGCATATTCACTAAAAATGAATGATGAATTATTTATAGTGCAAAGAGTGCCATTTATTGAATTTGTGTGCACACTAGAATGATTTGATTATATCTATTTATTGAGAAAATTGATCTGTTTTTTTTAATCAGGCCAGGTTTGACGGCGAGCTCAAGGTCCAGGCCTACAGCCTTAAAAAGGATTGCTTTTGCAGATGTCTGCATCTCCTGCCAGGCTGGTAGGAGGTTCCTTGCAGCCAGCGAACAAGTTTGTCCCCACTCTGATCTCTGATTTTACCAGTTCACGACCTGCACTGCACCAAGCACTTTAGCATTAAATTGCTTGGGACCTCTCATCAAGCCAGGCTTGGGGTTAAGGAATTGAATGGGTGTGGGTTTATTAATTATTGAATTGTGGGATTAACTTTTTTTCTTTCCTCTTTTGCACATTTTAGATGGTTATTTGGATTTTTTTTCACTGATGTGGAATACAAGACACTCACAATTGCAAATCTTCAGTCTCTGTCTGCTCCTTCATGAGTTGCATCTTATCTTCTGAGAAACTAGCCCTGTTACCTTTTTATTGGTTGCCAACCATTTACATTTATTAATATATATTGCAGTACACTGTTATCTTTACAAATATGCTACAGTAGAGTTTTGTACATTTCTCTAAGAATATGACGACTCCCTCTGGAATTTATTTATACCCAACACTGTATGTATTAAAGAAGGGGAACTACTATTAGATAACTTGACCACAAACCATTATTTAAAAAAAAGAATTAAATGAGCACAGCAAAATATAAATATCAGCATGGTTGAGTTTTGTGTGTGTGTGTGGATCTTCTCCCAGATTTAAAATTCACCCTTGGGCATGAACGAGCGTGTGAATAGTGATTTGTTTCATGACTGCATCGTTTCATTAACTGCTCAGCTGGGCAGCAAAAGCATCTCCCCCACGACACACAATGTTACATCATGTAGGTTCTGAAAATCCTCCAACTTAAGCTTAAAACCAAACTGTATCAAAAAATCTACAATAACAGAGTCCTATTTCTTGCTGCATGTACTCAAGGTGTGAAACTCGTCACCAGCAGAGGAGAGAGTGGGAGGATGCTGGGTATTATTAGGCTCTAATTGATCTGGCCTCAGTATGAGAAGGGCTTTGAGACTTTGAAGTGGTGGAGTGTGTACTTTGAAGTTTAGGACGCAGTCCTCTCATGGACAGGAGCATTATGGGGCAGGGGAGATTGCTGCCTCACCCCAGAGGGCTCGGAAGAAGAAGCCACAATCAGACAGATGTTAGAAAGAGAGGAGGATGGAAATTTAACTTAAGGCACAGAGGGAAAAAAGGGAAAAAAAAACAAAAACTTCCTGACTCTTCCACAGTAAGACTAGATTGTGAATAAGTTGGTCAGGGAGGCTGAAAAATGGAAGCTAAAAGGCAGAGAAGATGGAATGTGAAGAAGATGATTGAAGAAAGCTAAATTTGAAGAAATGGGGGTGTAACTCAAGAAGTAAAAGAAATGCCAATATTAGTTTGGATTTCTCCTTCAGAGGACCAAACACACTGTTCATTACGTAACTCTATTCATCTTACCATCAATAATGATCAGCTTCTCTCTCCCTGTAATCAGGGTGATGTGCAATCATGGCACTTTGCATGTAGCCGCTTATTTCCTTGTCCGAGTAGCACACACTCTTACATGTTTGCTGTTTTTCATGGCAATTCTCTTGGCTTTCTCTCAACATTGCTTTTCTTCTTCCATAAAGGGCAGGTTTCCAATCCTCCACAATTACCGCGATACTTCTGGCTGCTTTGGAGTGGCAAATTCTAAAAATGAAAAGTGAATTAGTTCTGCGTCGTGAAACTGGCAGTTCTGGCTGAGAGATGCATCTGGGACAGGATTTCTGTGTGTGAGCATCCTCCACTGTTGTCGCGTTCGCTTCACTAAATGTGTGTGTGTGTGTGTTGTGTGTTCGACTGGATGCACGGAAGGCTGCTCAAGGTCTCTGTTGCTCCCGTGTAACTTTGTGGATAAAGATAAACCCCCACCTCCCCTAGAACAGAACTGATGCGGCGTTGACATTTAAGAAAAACATGAGCTCTTTCGTTTTGAAAGAGCAACCCCGAGAAAGAAGCTCCGACGAGGTCAAACCCGACTGACTGCACAAAACAAAAAGCAGAAAAACTACAAACGGCACCTGCTATCCTGATGACAAGTTGCTAAGGCCATCATTTCCGACGAATCGGATGGAATCTATTGCAGTAGACTTACTCACTGGCTTTATATTTATAAAGGTATTTCCTACCAATATCACATGCAGGACCCCAGCAGCAAGTTCTGGGTCTTACCTGGAGTTTCCTTTCTGTGGGATATGTTTACAATAAAACACCTGGAGCCACCTCAGCTAACCCACACTGTTAGACTTTTTATTGTATTTTTACAATAACTTACTGGCAACACTGTTGCCAGTAAGTTACTGTAGAATGGTAATTACAGTAACTTACTGGCAACAGTGTTGCCAGTAAGTTGCCAGCAAGGTACTGTAATTACCATTCTACAGTACCTTACTGGCAACAGTGTTGCCAGTAAGGTACTGTAATCACCATTCTACAGTAACTTACTGGCAACTTACTGGCAACAGTGTTGCCAGTAAGTTACTGTAATCACCATTCTACAGTAACTTACTGGCAACTTACTGGCAACAGTGTTGCCAGTAAGTTACTGTAATTGACATTCTACAGTACCTTACTGGCAACAGTGTTGCCAGTAGGTTACTGTAATTACCATTCCACAGTACCTTTACTGTCATGATATTTCACAGTTAATTTTTACTGTGAGTGTGATTTACAGTTATAACTGCTTTACTGTAAATGTAGTTTATAGCATAAAACTGTAAATGTATTTTATAGTAAAGCTGGTCTACTGTAAACTTGTTTCACAACATAATGTCAGTTTTACTGTAAATTAAAGTTTACATTTTTTAATACAAGAATATTTTACCATAAACCGAAAAATTTCACAAAAGAAATTTTAGTCCAAGTACTGTGAATAAAAACAGGTATTTATTTTCAGCAGATTTGTTGAAATAAAATCCATTTATATATTCGCAATGTCATAAAGAACAATGTCACAATACAATATAATGTGCTATAAAACAACAAAACCATAGAACACACTACAGGTCATGTCAATATTTTTATGGCACATGTATGTAGCAACATGAACATGTGTGCATCAAGTACCAGCCATAAACTATTTAAAGACTGACTTTAAAAAAATATATAGAATATACTTCATTTAAAAAACCAGCAGAGGCTGCATTGTCAGAAAACAGTTAACAGTAGCTTAAATGTGCACTGTTACACAATACATCACAATAACAGTGCAAGTGCGATAATGTACTATATGGTAGACATTCATATCAATAAATATTGTTATATCAGATGCATTTCCTACATCAGAAGAACTTTTATTCCATTCGTCAAACAAAATCAGTGAGATCCATCTTGTGGAAGCTGAACTGTAAAGAATAAGACAGACAATGTGGGAAGTCATGAGATGGTCAGGAAGTTATCTACATTTTCAAATCGACAGGAAGGCTGACAAATTAAGCTGACTGACAATGTCCAAATGCATAAAATCATTGGCATAAAGCAGCATTAAGTTGATAATTTCTTTTAAAAAAAAATCAATTACACTGAAGTGATAATAGAAGCTGCATAAAGAATGAGCAGGACTGGCTTCACTTCAGGTTTTTGGATTGTTTATGGCAAAAGCAGTCAGTCAGTCTTCACTAATTCAAACGATTGCGTACTGTATTGAGACCCTGCAAATGTCCCCAAGGAGACGATGAAATACAACATGTCATAACAATCTTTTCAGTCATTTTGTTGGTGCTGACGGATTACTGCAAAGGTGTGCCTAATAAACTGAAAACTGCATAATATAAAAAAAAAACACCTCAATTAAACGACTACACACTTATACATTTCTGTGATTTAGTAAGAGATGCAGCGACATCCACTTTTTACCACGGACACAGAAAAGATGCAGGCTACTCTAAAGGGCTATTGTGTAGGAATCACATGCCATTTATAAATAATCATTAAAATCATATTAAAAAGCCTAAAGTAAAGTCAGAACATGCAAGATAGGAGGAAAAGACAATAAAATAATAAACATTTGGTAAAATGCTTACCTAGTTGGAAGTCCTCCATTCAAATTCAGCGAGTCGTTGAAGGAAGGTGTTGATCCGGGAGTTGACACTGACTACTTTCCTCTTGACAAGACTTCCGTCTTGCAGCTTGTACTGACTTTGGCTGTGCATTTGGTACCAACATCTGGATTGATCCTCACAAAAAATCTTTTAACAGAAATAAAATATATTAATTGTATTTTTTAAAATGAAGACATACAATACAGCAATCAGCTATGGTTCTTCATCATCAGTCAAACTGTCATTAAATTTAATTCATAAATGGTTTGGTGTAGAGTACTTACTGTTGTATCATCTCCAGCGTGGTGGATGCTGACTCCTGATACTCCAGATTGAAGTCATAATATGTCCCAAAAAGACAGCAAGGACGCAAAAAGTCATGTAGTTGCTCAGGTTCAAAAATACCTTCTCCTCCATACTGACCATCCACCGGGTTGCAGACATCAAGCTATTTCCTAAAATAGACAAACCCTTGTCAGGCTAACGCTAGTGAGTAAAAGTACAGACTACCATAACTATTACATAGATTGCTACAAAAAATTATAGTGATAGAAAATATTCCTCTTACCAAGCATGATTACCCTTGGTGTAGTAGGTCATTTCCATCTCAACAGACATCTTGGTGGAAGATACCTTTGAAACATAAAAGGAAAACTCTTAAATATGAATTACTGGTAGTAATTTATATTTAAAGGGCCAGTTCACCCAGATTACAACAGGTTTTTGAGAACCTCACCCCGGAGACTAGACTAGACTTTACCCCTACATCCTGCTACCACTCTGAAACAGCGGATGTGAATGACAGTTTGTGAGGCTAAATGAATTTTTTAAAGCATTACATTCCACAAATACAGTATCTGAATGGCTAAGTACAATATGGGTTAACAAAATGTTTGTAATTTGGGTGAATTGATCCCTTTAACAAATTAATTGAACAATTCTGATTTAAGATGTGTGTTTTAAGTTAAGAGTCGATATAAAATTACATCAACCAAGATGAAGATTGAGTCCTCTTTTCTTCTAAATGTTTTATTTTTCTCTGACGGAAGTAGGACATTGCTCTATTCCACAATCTAAACCGATAATTAGCTGTGTGTTGATGTTTCTTCACATGAGTACAAAATTCTCTAAATTCTGAAGTACAAATGCTGCAGAATTTACACCTGTACATAGTTGCACCTGTTAGTACTGACTTAACTTTAAATTTGTAAGAGCATGGTTTAAAACAGGGTGAACAGTCCTTATATGGAACCAGGGTTGGAAATTAACTTTTTTGTCCACCTGCCACTGTGGCTGAACCAACTCAAAAAATAACAGAAACCACTTGAATGTTTTCCACCTTTGTCCTCATTTACAGACTCTTATACACTATGTTGGAGATGTAATGGTACTTTAGCAGGCTAACTAGCTGTAGCAAGCTCAAAGTTATAGATTAGGTTAGCTGCTCCTCTACATTTCCAGATTATTTTGTGGCTTCAAATATGTTTGAAGAGCTGTCTTTTTACCTGTTGTCTTGTCTTTTCAAGAGTTGAAACTATGTTAGCACTCAGCAGGACAAAACTGCACAGCCACTTGGAGGGAAAAAGCTTGGGAGTTAAAAAAAGTCATCTGACAAAAAGAAAAAAAAGAACAACGTTAGAATTCATCCTTGTTGACCTAGCTAATCTGCACTCTTAACATTTGCAAGGTCATGGTTTAAACAAATGAACAGTTAGATGTATTTTTTTTAAAAAGGGGGGGGGGATCAATTATCAGTTAACGTTATATTGTTCGACAAAGGATGTAACAACAATGCTAACAGACACTCAGCACTGAGCTTATCTCAACCCAAAGCTAGTCGCTCGAGGAAGATTTAGCGGCAAAAGCCAAGCTAAAACCTTCGGTAAAATTAGCACCTTAGCTAACGTTAATTCCGAACCAGCTCAAAAAATAACACCATCATATTTTTCTATCTTTCACCTCATGCTAAGTTATAGCATTATAGCATGATGCTATAAGTTACGTTAGCTCCATCTAAAATATACATTGGCTTCAAACAGTTTTCTAAGTGTTTTTTTTACCTGTCTTGCGAAGAGCTGAAGCAGTGTGAGCCCACAGCGACAGAGCTGCACTTGCACTTGGACGGAAAAAGCTTCGGAGTTTAAAACAAACGTCATCAGAAAAACGTTGGAAGCGAAGCCACCCTTGATGACGTAGCTAGATAAACTGCATATTAATGTTAGCTAGGATGTGAAAAAAAAACAAAAGTACATGCTCTCTTTCTGCCTTAAAATATGTTAACCACTAAAGGAGTAAAAATACAGAAACAGGGAACCACGATGAAACATCTATGATGACCGTTGGAAATCAAATAGAATTCTTACATGGCCAGCGCAAAGACATTATAAGTGCAGTATCACTACTGCAATGTGTAAACAGTAAATTACAACTTCAAAACATACAGTAAGTTACTGTAATGCTATGTACTATACCCATAATGCAATGCAAATTACAGTAACTAATTGTAAAGATGTTTTATGTTAGTTTACTGGGCATTTTGCGGTATTTAGCTGTAAAAAATACAGTAAAGGCTAACAGTGCAAGATATTATAAATACAGTACCACTACTGCAATGTGTAAACAGTAAATTACTGCAACTTCAAAACATACAGTAAGTTACTGTAATACTATGTCCTTTACCCATAATGCAATGCAAATTACAGTAACTAATTGTAAAGATGTTTTATGTTAGTTTTACTGGGCATTTTGCGGTATTTAGCTGTAGAAAATACAGCAAAGGCTAACAGTGCATGTCAACCAATTTTTTTACAATTTCTTGTAAAAAAAAAAAAAAGAAAAGAAAAAAAGAATGTTTTGAGTTTACAGCATCCTAAAGCAAACGACTCACAAGAACTACAGTATATGAAGACACCTGCAGGCATCATGTGAGGCTGGCCTGTCTCTTGCTGCTGACTCATGCCTGCCCTGACTGTTCTGTGTGATTGTGTGTGTTTGATTAGCTGCATGCTGATTCATCCCATGAATATAACACAGATTTTCTAGCAGCAAAACAATATGTGGGTCAGTCTGCACTCGGCCATGTGTGGGTTTATGATAGCTGGACCTTGCTGATGAACCGGCCCCGCTCTTATGCAGGAGAAAAAGCACACATTATTTTTTATGGCATTTCATTATCATTTATAGATGATGTCAAGCCACCATCTAAAGCTCTCCACACCAAACCAATACAATAATGGCTGGTAATAATGACGATCCAGCTGCTTATTTTTAATCAGCAGTTCACTGAGTGGTTTTAACTTTATCACGATGAAGGAGATGGTGGTGATCAAGTGGTGGAATATGGAAAGCCCATTGGCAATTTAACGGCTCATCCATGGCAAGAAATGTATTTTATTGATATTGGGAGTCACTTTTGGCTTGTAGCTCACAGACAGCATCACATCATTTGCGCAACAGATGCTAGCGCCATGGAATATGCCATCAGGAACAATCGGCGTTCTAACGGTGTCGCTCCATGCAAGTTCCACGTTTTATAACAGATTTTATTTTGTATTTTCACTTTGAGAGAAGTAAAGATACAGGTCTGTGCTGCCTTTTGTTTTTTTAATGAAATCTCCAACAGATTAATTGAAACACGCTCTTGGTGATTTGATGCCCAAAAATCCAAAATAAAATCAATACCCAACTCTACAAAAATCCTAGCCTGCACCCATTATCAAGAGCTACAGATAATGTGCTCTGTTTCTACTCTTTGTCAACATGACATTAAATTAGAAATCGCATAAATCATTTTGACTTTCAGGGTTCTCTTACCATTTTATGTTGAAAATGCTCTTTCTTCAGTTCAAATCAATTTCTATTCTCCTTTTCCATCTCTTGAACGGTTTCAATGTCAAAACGATCTGGTCTTTGCCAGATACTAAACGTCAGATTCTACATCAATATGTGCCCCACAGATTACATGAAGCCCTTAATTTAATAGTAAGTGCATTTCCTTTTAGCCATAACTGTATACGTATTTATAGAGACAATCATTCTACCACATGCTGCATCGCTGTTGGAAGATCTGCAGGGGCGACACAATCAGAAAGTGACGATTATTTGTCATCTCTGGGCGCTAATCACACATCGACTGTCTGCCGCTGCAGCTCAGACTGGCATTGATTAGGTGCCACTGTCAATCCTCTGAGGCCATCAATTTTTCATTTTACACAGTGCAAGATATAAGCGCTCTTTCTCTGCCGTGAGGGAAGCAAGGATGGAATAAGACAGGTTAGAAAAAAATAAAGGGATTTTTAATTGTTTTTGTTTAGTTTTTTTAAAATAATATTGCAATTTGTAACAATTTGGTTTGGAAAAGCTGAAGCCTTTATTTATCTAACTTGAGAAAGCCTGAGGTTGAAATCCCCTCAATCTTTTCCACATGTAACGCTGAAAATATTTCTTTGAAGAGAAAAGATGGAGGCCGTTCAGAAACTAGCAATCGATTAAAAAAATAATTAAACATTTGAAGGGGAATCCTCTTGGTGTATTTGATGGTGACAACAGTGGACGCAATGGGTAGGAGTGAGACGGATAACTAAGATATAAAACAGTCGAGGGTTTAGAAAGACAAACAGCATTAAGCTCAATGATGGTGAATCCGATGACGTTTGCTGATTTACAGCAGTTGGGATTATTAAAATGTATATTTACCGAAGGCCAGAAAAACGAGGCAGAATCTTTTAACCTATGTAATTCAAACTACAAAGTTAAAAGAACATGGCTAAACTTTCTTACAACTTGAGAAACCTCGGATAATGATGATGCTGCATACCTTAAAAAGCACAAAAGCGACACATTCATCTATGCAAACACATATAAATGTGTAAATACCTTTCAGAACAGATGCCATTTTTATTATTTTGAATAAAACAGGAAGTGTTCAACCTGATTTCATTTCAAACAGGAAAAAAAAAACCCTTGTGTGTCTTTTTTTATACACCTTATGTAAATATTTGTTGTTGTTTCATATTTTATTATATTTAGTCTAAAATCATGACAGAATCCCTGTTTGCATTCAATAAAAAGATAAACCGAGGATTATTAAAACCTTCTTTATGTAACTAAGCCTTTCCTACGTCATGTAATCTCAGACAATGCTTGTAAAAAGTAAAAGACTTTCAGAAAGTGATCAAATTTGAATTTTACTTACAAGTCCGATTAATTAATGTAAAAATTGACAGCAATCATTTGGTATTAAACGCAAGCCAGTTAGAGGATCTGAGCTGATTTGGCATTCAGTCACAATAAGTCACACAGAAGCCAATGGTGTCTGTTTTCATGTAGCACAGAAAAGCTGAAGTGTGCGCTGGTGATGTTGCAGTGATGAAAACTGAAACTCATCGTCTTGTTGCAATTAGACAATGAAATACTGACAGGTTGAGCAGGGAACACTTAAAGAACAAAAGCAGAAATGAATGCGACAAGTCGTCTCATTCACAGACAAACAGAAGCTGCTCTCTCTTTCAGACATTTAAGTCTCTGCACAGAGTTCGGCGCAAATCATTTCATTCGTTTTTTTTATCTCTGTGTGCTTCTGTTGACTAGATTAGTATGAAACAGATGAGATAATGGGGCAAAAAGCACAGCAGATGAAGAGCCCAGAATGAACCCACTCGCACACATGTTCAGTCAAAGTGCATCAGACTCAAACACCCACAGCTGTCCACTATCCCCCTACGTCCTGAAGGAATACTTCTGTATTAAAGGTACTCGCAATGAAATGAAATGAAATGAAATGAAACGAAACGGCAGCTTCTTTACCAGAACACACTCTGGTGTAAGGATGGATTGGTACCTGGAGGCTTTGATCGGTCAATTGCAGAAATTTTCATTATTTTCTAAGATTTGTGATCTGATTGGCCGGAGTACTTAAGGTTTATATATTTATATACAGTTTCATGGTTGAGTGCACAGTGATGCGTGTTAAGCTGGAGAGACTGAATCTATTTACTGTACTTTCCCCGGGGAATCACACAGAGAGAACATCTCTTCTTCTTTTCCTTTTTTTCCCCCCTCAACATAAAACTGCTTTGTTGTGCTTCATTTTCACACAGTAAGGTGCTTTTTTTATAGTACAGTAATTTTACAACTGTCTTTTGGATTTGCTCACATGATCTTTGTCTAATAGTGGATCAGCAGAATAAATCTTTAAAGGAGCACAATGTTTTTTTGCTGGGGTTTTTTTTTTATAGGCCTTTTATATAGACCTGTGTGGAGAAGAACCATGTTTATGTTTGTTAAAGAATACCTTAGCTCAACGTTTCATCTAGCTTGAAATAATAATGTTGGTCTTCTGCTGGCAGATGGTGTTACAAAATATTATTAGCAATATTTAAATACATGTTTGTCCTGAATAAGAAATGAATTCATTGAATAGGCATGTCCACACATAACAATCCACAAGAAATATGAATATGTGTGTGTGTGTGTGTGTGTGTGTGTGTGTGAAAGCTGAACACAAGATTCAAATAAGAACCAATATATAAATTATCAGTTCTTCTACTTTCGCTTTCTGTGACACTTTAATTCTCCTGTCACTTATTTTTATTCCACCACAAAACTGTTTATGGTTTGGATATTAATGTGATTTCGACCAGGTGCTTTTTCACACTTAAATGGCCGAATAGATTTAAATTATTGTTTGGGGGAGAAATTAAAGCCAAAACTTGAATAATGAAAAAAAAAAAAGAAATCGTAAAATATGTCAAAGTTAACTGTAAAAGAAAATAGTCAAGACTAAAACTTGTCAGTGTATTGGCTGTGTGCCGTCTCACAGAAAACAACCACTTGAGATATTAACAGGTAAATAAAGTCAAAGTGCACATCTGAAGGCAACATTTGGAAAAGAGACACATTTTGTTTTTGTTTTTTATGCATGCAAGGGCATTTCCTCTTGAAAGAAATTGTCAGGAAAAGCTGCGTGTAAAGAGTCTGAATGAAAACAAAAATATTTGTTTGCAATAAAATGCAACTAAAGAGGATTTAAGCCGATCTCTTAACTACATCGCAACAAGAAAATAAGCTCAGAGATGCTTCTACACAATGTATCAATTAAATGTTAATTATGATTGGCTCAGGTATGGGGTGCTGAGGTGGCTCAGGGATTAAGCACCGCCCACATACGGAGGCTTAGTCCTCAACGTGGCTGTCACAGGTTTGATTTCCAGCCTGGTGACCTTTTCCACATGTCTTCCCTCTTCTCTCATTACCCTCGTTCCTGTCAATTCACTGCCAAATAAAGGCCACGAGAGCCAATAAAACCTTTTAAAAATAATAATAATATTAATAATTGGTTCAGGTAACAATTAAACTGAACACATCTCAAAAAATTTGGTCCATTAAGAACATGGTAATAGAAATTCCTGCTGCTGCAGCAGAGGAGTTATTGTGCTTCAGCACCACGGACAGAGGCAACATCAAGCCGCAATGACCATAACCAGCCAGCAGAGGCGCAGGAAGATCAAAAAATAAGGAGAGATTTATGAGATTCACTGCAGCCCCAGAATAATATTGATGCAAAGTTACATATTGCTGAATGGACAAAAAAAAAAGGCTTGGGTGGGTTTGAGTTGTTTAGTATTTCAAAATCGTAAAAAACATGAGAGAAAAATGAAAGACAGGAAGGAAAAGAGCCATGATGAAGAGTAACAGGAAGAAGGAGCGGATGATAGAGAGCAGAAGCAGCAGGATGCAAACCACTGGGCTGCTGGTTGGAGCTGGATTTTTCTAGTTCACATTCATGCAAACAACTCGAGTTCCTACGCCCTCAGAGGACATTACAGTGAATCACAGACATTTCCTGGAAACCCTCATTACCCACATTACATTCAAACCCTCTGCAAGGCTTGGAACCAAAGCCGTTATTGCAATTTGCGAAACAGAACCAGGGCTTTGTGTAAACAAAAATGTAAAACTGCACTGAGAAAACGGCCCCATAAAACCTCAGAAAACACGAGTCACTTGCTCTCATGTTCCCTTTCCCTTCTGCTCTTAAGCCCTTATGGTACAATCCTAACCTCTGTGCTCATTTCTATCTCCTTTAAGCCATCCATCACTTTCCCTCACTTTTCCCACTCTGTTTGCTTCCTGCTCACTCTCATGGTGCTTGTGAGGCGGCAGCATTGTTTTAAATGCTGCGATAATGTAGGCGAATGAGCACATGAACACATTCATGCTTTTGTGCGCTTGCTTTGCT
Source organism: Gambusia affinis (assembly GCF_019740435.1). Classification (NCBI taxonomy): domain Eukaryota; kingdom Metazoa; phylum Chordata; class Actinopteri; order Cyprinodontiformes; family Poeciliidae; genus Gambusia; species Gambusia affinis. Next base: position 21,758,520 of record NC_057868.1, on the reverse strand, counting down.
TGCCGGCTGGAATCGGCTACTCCTTGCTCTCTCATTTGAAAGATTTCACAATTAGACATGTGTACTCACTGAGTCTCTTTATATGCTGTATAAGGACACGGCTTGTAATCTCTCACTCTTTCCGCTCCATCATTAGTCATTGTGTCTCTCACTGACCTGAACAGATGAACATGTTACTGACATTCGACAACCTGCCTCTGCACGGCACAGGAACAAAACCGATCGAAATAAAACCACGTATCGCCTTTTGTTTATCACATCCATTTTGTTTCTGCCTTATGTTTTCAAATGCCAACTTTTATATGAAATAAATTCAGACTCCCTCAAAGTTTTACACAAATAACTGTAAACAAATAATATTTGCTAGGTTTAGAAAAGGTTGCAGTGACACTGCTTGCTGATGGCGTCCAGATATTTTAGTCAGTTTAAGTGTAGAGCTGCAGCATATATAGTGAAGTTTGAGTTCACAGTCTAGGCTCTGGTTATTGTCGTTCTGTGGCCGTTGTTGCACAACATATGGAGCGATGAGCGCATCGCCACGGTCAACATGCAAGAGAGACAGTAGAGACTCTGCGCTTAGAGTCCCTGCTGGATGCTGACGTGTTTCAGAGACAGAAAAGAAACCGGCAGGCTGCAGAAGTTCTGGAGCTTAATTACTTCACCTGAATCTGTAAATATATTTGAGATGTTCTGTTCTTTTTTTTTTTTACTTCCCTGATATCCCTGAAAATGTAGGAAAATATGTGGAAAATTGCAGTCGGTGTTGAGTAAATTTTCGTCCTTGGCTCAGTTTTCATGGACTAAAAGTATTCTTGTGTCAAATTGAATCCTTCCAAGTTTCAATTTCTGGTACTTGAAGTAGCCCACGGCAAAATAGCAAAAGAAATCCACCATTATAAAAAAAAAAAAAAAAAAAAAAAGTCAGAAAAGATCCATCAATAATTTTTGTAGAATCTCTTTGTTTATGAAGTGAAGCCAAGCCCATGGAGGAAAATGTCTGGGAATGAGACGCAAGGACCAGAAGCATAAAAAAGAGAAAGAGGAGTTTAGATACTGAGGGAGAGATGGAAAGGCATCAAAAGAGTTAATCACAGGCGAGTGGATGCAGCTGGGGAAGGGAGCAGGTAGAGGCAAATGAGGAAATGATAAAGAACTGGGGATTGAAGCAGAAAGGCAAGTGAATGATTAACAAAGCAAAGAGGGAACTGAAGGGGAAAAACCCAGGAACTGACAAAAACAGTAAACAAAAAGACACACTAAACTTAGAAATCAACTCCACAGCAGAGTGATGAGAAAAAATTAACTAATGCAAAGAATAAATTGAAATGGCAAGATATCAGCAAATTAACAATGAAATGGTTAAAACAGGCACACAAATGAATCTAAGAGTCCAAACACCAACAGGTCATAACAGAACATGAAACCTCAAAAAGTATTTCTCTTCCAGTTTGGAAACACGAAAGAGGACAGAGGGAATAATGTGCACAGACAGCTTCATGATTAGACTGCAGGTTAAAGTCTCATACCACATAACTAAAGCAAAAAGGTTAGAGTTTTTATTGAGAGAGTGGAGAAATGTATATTTGTGCTGGTGATAGTTGAGTCGCCGTGACAGAAAATGCCTTGGAAATAACATTTGTTCAGTCAAGTTTTTTTTTGTTTTTTTTTACCTTGTTTCAGCAGTTTTGCGTGAGTGAACATCAGTGACAATATTTATATAATTACCAAAGATTTTCCTGAGTTTTAGATCGGAGAGAAAAATGAGGAGCAAATATCTCTCTTACGGGTTTTTGCTGATCAGTCTGCATAAGCTAGAAAACGAGATGTTTCATGTATTTGATGAGGGAATTTAAATTCTAGGCCCAGAAGTGTCCATAAGCACGTATAATCTGATGAATGCTAATGTGAGTATGGGACTAGAACGCTGGAAGATCTGCTGGAGGGAAGGAAGGATGGCGGGAGGAAGTAAAGGAGGCTTACAGGAGAGAGGAGTGGAAGATGCACCCTGTTGAGATGCACTGAGTGGTTCTGTCCACATAGGAACCGTCCATTAAGTAAACAGCAGCAGGGGGCTACAAATGAAGTCAGAGGATCTCACTGGGTATTCCCCCTAGTGAAGTCCTGTGTTTCTCTGTCCGACTCGTCTCCAGCAGCAGGGTGACCTCTGACAGATTAGCTCGCTGTCAGACTTGCACTCCGCTTCACGGCTGACTCGGCATCAAAGTCGTTCCCTCGATTTCTCAGTTCTCTCAATCCGTCACATTCAACCCCATTCTTTCTCATCTTTATTGGCGACATGCGGTGCTCTCTCTCTCTCTCTCTCTTTTCCCCTGCTCTCTGTTCCCCCGATCACAGTTACTTTACTTTTGTTTTTAAGCCGTTGTCGTTTCGCACTTCCCGTCTTACAGGTTTCCCCCGGTGGTTGAGTTCGTCACATACAAACTGCTGAATCCAGTGTGAGAATTAAAATTTCGATCATTACAGTGACTTAAAGGTTGACTTGGACTTGTCTCTGCAGTACTTGAGACGTAACCTGATTGTGAATGCAGTCTTTTGATTGGTTACAAGTCGTAAATCGCTAGAATTCATAGACATAAAAGCCTTAAAACATCAGTTTGTGTGTAGTTAATATAATTGGTTTCATTTAGTGAGCTGAGTTACTGAAACAAATTAACCAAAACTTAATTCACACCATACCTCTAAATCTAACTAGTAGAGCATGATAGAAGTGCAAAAAAAGTGAGGAGGACTGGGAAAAAAACGACTTGGTAAATTATTGGTAAAATATTGTGAAAGTGGTCCTCCATATGTAGTATATACAAGCGCGCGCACACACGCAAACACACACAGTATGTTTGAGTGATGGACTGTTTACATTTGCATGCCCCCATATCTCTGCCAGTGTCTGTGTGTGTGTGTGTCACGTCTCGGTGGCTTCTCCGTGTCAGCGGACTGAAGCCACACATATGGGCTTTGACAGCTGATTGACAGACGGACCACCAACATTCATCATGGCAAGCCAAGCTGACGGCGTCGGGCTGTGAGGGGGCGTTTACACACTGTGCAGAAGTTAGGAAGGGTTTTAACTTTTCACAGAAATTTGCACAGACTCTCCAAAATGAATCAAAAGTACAAAGAGACATCCGTCTGTTGTGTAATCGAAAGAATAGCAAGAAATGCGCTTTCTGGTTTAGCAAGCAGATTGGAGGAATGAAAGAAAGTGCTTTAAGTTAGTTTATAGCCAAGTTTTCTGCACTTCATCCAGTGATTAATGGGTTATACCATTAGTTCCAAATAAACATGATGCTAAAAACATAGATGGCTGTGATTCTGGATAATGGGTTAGCCTGTTTTATATGGCAGCAAATTCGATTAACGAAAACCTGAAAAATATAAGTAATTTAATCGTTCTGTTTAACGTAACTGTTTCCGGTTTATTCAGCGTGCATCAATGCCATGGTTGCCTAATCCCATTTTTATTTCTGTTTAGGTTGGAAAAAATTCTCTGTAGGCACATTGCAACATGGTCTGTTCATGTTTGGACATTTGGGTGTTCTCATTAGAAACCAGTAATGCAATAAAAACATATAATCTGTAAGAAAGGATAATAGACGTAAATGGTCCATTTTGTTATGTTTTGATGCCCTTCACACTCCAGTTTAGAACGGCAAAAAAGCGACGCAAGACTTTTTAAAATATCTATCCACACATCTGACGACGTCAAAATTTTTGACATGTATTTATTTTTATATTCTTTCTCATCGACACGTTTTTTTGTTTTTTGTAAACAGATGCAAGGGATAACATCTTTGAGGTAGAGATACAGTATGCAGTGGTTTCAGAGTTTACTGTCTACAATTGTGAAAAAAAAAAAAATCCCAACAACAAATCATTAACTCTTTTATTAACTCTTGGTCACTGATTTAGTTTTGGACATTTTAACTTTTTTTTCCCATAACTTATCAAAAGTTATGAAATAAATGACGGGTTGTAATATATTATAATATTTTCTAATCGAAAATGAGATTAAATAATCTGTTTTATTTTTTTTCATCAGTGGTTTTTTGAAGAAGTACGGACTCAGGATGCTTTTTTTTTATATTCTCTCTTTTATTTTTTCATCAAAATATTTTTTTTTTCTAAACTTCTCCTATTTCCTGCGTGGATTCATGTTTAAATGTCACCTCCTGTGCGTGGTGTGTCGGTTTCGACATGAATCAAGCGAGTAGAAAATTTCAAAAATAGCGCAACATGAATGAATGTCGGTGCAGAACAGTGAAAGACAGGTGCCATTTATCTGCTCAGCTTCTCTGTTCAGACACAGGCATAGTGAAAAAAACAAAACAAAAAAAACCTCAAAGTGTGAATCAGTGTTCTCTCAGTCTGTCACAATCCTTGATTTTATTTCTACTTCCCATTCCCACACTCCCACGCACACGCAAACACACCAACTGGGAGTTCCAGAAAAGCTCTAGCGGAACAAGTAACGGTATTATGAAGGAGGGAAAGCAAAAGAAAGATGGAAGATGAAAGAGAAAAGACATTTGAATATGATGTGCGTCTGACTCATTCACTCTTTTAACTTGGTAATCAAGGTGAGTCATGTCTGTGTGCAGTGGGTTTCCTTTCACATCAGATGTGATTCTTTTTCCTTATTTTATAATGCAAAGCAGAACGTCGGCTGCTGTACCAGGTCCATTTTTACACCAAATCAAACACACGCTCACAGGCACATCTTTCAGCTCATGAGTCATTTTTTCTTTATTCACATAAGACGGATGTGTGAGAACATTTAAAAAACAAAAAAAGAACAGGTCAACACATTTTTTACTTTGATAGGAAGATGTCAGAAACCCGGGAGAAAATCAAGGATTTACAGACCTTTTTTTTCTGCTCAAACATCCACACAATATTTTGGGATTTTGCCAATTTCTACCAACTTTTATTCAACTCCAGTTGAATCAAAGGCCCAGAAAGTCAGAGTTTCTACCTTTCTATCTATACGACACAGATCCAAGAGCAACAACGCGAAGCAACTGACTCACATCTCTTTTTAAAGAGACTTTTCTTACTTCAAGGGATCAAACATGTGCAGAAGCCATAATCATGTGAATATCATAATCCCAGACTTACAGGGGGAAATTCTGTGCTGCAAATGGGCGAATTTGTGAGAAGGGTCTGCATCCAAAAAATCACAACTCATGGTCCATTTAAAAGCACGTACATTTTTAAGACGTTTCTGCTTTTGCTCACATCTGGACCTTCAGGCTTTTTTCCATATGATGCCTCACCCGTCCATCCATCCATTTTCTGTTCACCCTTTGATAGTTGCTGGTGCCTCTGCAGCTACGTTCCGGGTGAGAGGTGGGGTTCACCCTGGACAGGTCGCCAGTCTGTCGCAGGGCAACACAGAAACAGACAGGACACACAACCATTCACACACACTCACACCTAGGGAGAATTTAGAGAGACCAATTAACCTGACAGTCATGTTTTTGGACATGAGGAAGCCGGAGAACCCGGAGAAAACCCACCATGCACAGGGAGAACATGCAAACTCCATGCAGAAAGACCCCGGGCCGGGAATCGAACCCAGGACCTTCTTGCTGCAAGGCAACAGCTCTACCAACTGCACCACTGTGCAGCCCCAATGCCTCATCCGTTCTGTGCTAAATTAAAAAACAGTTACTTTTCCTTCAAATCTGCCACTGCCGTTACCTATAAATACCTTTTTATTTTTGCTACCTTTGTTTAGTTTGGTTAATTAGCAGCTCAAGTGTGTGAAACATGCTGGATGACTTAAATCAGTACCTTAGACGTCTTCTAAACTTCCACTTTTAATCATTTTGAATGACTCATTTAACTCAATTACCGGTTATATAATGAACATCTTTCACCCATCAAATTGATCAGTGGGTGATTCGGATAAAAATACACTCCGCACAACATTAACCCAACTCATTAAACAACTGCAGTTCTGCTAAGTTTAGCAGACACGTTGGAAGCAGCGACTGCGAACTTCCTTTTGCGTCATCTGTGACACGGAGGGCTGAGAAAATGTCAGCATGTGACACTGACAGACTGAGAACAGAGGAAAACAGCCAGACAAAGAAATGTTTTAGTGCCATCAACATCGTGGCAAGGATTGTATTGTTTTGTTTTTTTTCATTTTATGAGTTTTCCTTGACAGTCACGCTCAGCAGGGGGCTTTTGGCAAGAGTTTTTAACGAGGACCAATCCTTGCACATCTTAATGTATCCATATCCAACTGTACATTTAAAATCTAATTTAGGTCTTTGTTTAGTCTCAGTTTTGATATTAGGCCTGTTGATCAGTAGGACACAACGGTATGACAGGGGTATCAAGGATAAGGTCACGTTTGAGCGAAGTTTCATGGAAAGTGAAACTGATTTTCTTCCAACAGAAATTAATTCTGTAAATGATGGCCTCTTATTTAAAGCAGCATGTCAGGCTTGTTTTTGCTCCCTCACATATTTAGGAAATGCCCATCTTCTAACCCACTTCTCTGGGCTCCAACTTGCTCGGAGTCGTGTTGCGTTTCAGTGAGAGCGTCTTGTTGGAATGTGTGAGCGGGTCCTTTAATCAGCCGCGGAGCCCAGGGAGGAAGCAGCACTCCTCACTGACCCACTTAAAGGCAACATGGTGGAGAGAACCGAAAGTAGGACAGAAGAAAGGCAAACCTGTCAGTACACAGTCGAACACACAGATAACACACGCATGCTTCATCAACTCTCTGGAGACTGGCAGCTTCTTTGCCCAAGATAATAATATAGATTTGTCTCCATCTCCTCCCGTTTGGTTCTTTATATAAACCATGCTGCGCACTATCACATACAAAGAGATTGGAAACTAGTTCCATTTCTTCTGTCCATCTGTTCCTGCTGTGGTTCTGGAAGAGGTGCTGCTTGACAGCCACCATGGAGGCAATTCAGCTTTCTCTTTAAAAAAAACCCATAAAACATCACTACCTCTGCCTGCAGGGATCTGTAATAATGGCAGACAGATGTGAAAAAAATAGCTTCACAAGTCACAAGTTTGTCACCAAAATGCTCATTTATCTCCAATATGATGCTCAATAAGACGACCAAATGCACCGGATAAGTACTTGCCCACATCAGTGAATTTTTCATAAGACTTCAGTGGATTGTGGAGAACATCTCCAGAAAACTCACAACTATTTATAGAGAATGACCTCACCTGTACTCCTGAAAAATTCAGCAAGGCACATTTCTAAACGGTGCGTTCCCCTTCGAACCTCCACAGTTGCCCTACAAAGAAGGAGGCAAGCTCACTGTCCTCATTCTCACACTGCTTGTCTCGTGTTATTGCTTTCTTTCTATATCTATCATTCTATTTAAACTATTCAACATGTTCTGAAATCCCTTCGTTAAAGCTACGTCAACAAGTAATGAAATAGAGACGTATTAATATTGTTATTTTGTAGTATTTTCAACTTTAAAGGATTCGCCTGGAGTGTTTAAAACAAGAAATAGCTGGAATATAAGAAAATTAAAGTTTAAACAAATTCAGAAAATGTAATCCTGAAGACAGATTACCTTGGAAGCCCAACTGTCAGCTCAGCTGAGAGCTTTGAATAGTAATAAAAAAATACATTAGCTCATGGCACACTGGCTGGAATAAATCTCTAATGTCCCAGGGAGCTCAAATGCAGCACAACATGACGCGGCACTGTTCCTCCAGACTTCAGTCTTGGGCCTAATTCCTGTTCCAAGTCTGTAAATGTTTTATGTTACCTGATTGTACAATTCCCTTTTAGTCTTTAGGTACTTTTAATGGGGGTTTTTCCGCAGTAATTGCCGAAAAATCTCAGCGAAATAGTATCTTATTTTGTTTCAAGGTCCCATCACAAGCACTTCAGCCTTTTTTAAGAACTCCTCACAGTTTTCCCAGACTTCAGTATTCAAGTTATGTGTGTAATTTATAACAGGCATCTGGTTGCAAACAGAGGGCTGTATATCTACCAGCGCAGTTTGAGAGGAAAGGGCTTCTGAGATTACTAAGAAAATGAATTAAAAAAAGCTACAAAGGGTTGAGCTGAAACTCAGAAACAAAAGGCACAAACATTTACGGAGACAGAAAAAAAGGGAAAATGTAGAAAATGAGATGAAGACAAAAGAGAGACAGCATCACTTTGATGCACCTCTAGTGAAGATGAGATTCATTCTTGGTTGGAATGGTGGAACGTGTGTAAAAATCGAAAGGGAAAGGTAACAAAGACTCACAAGAGAAGAGAGAAAGAATTATAAAGAGAACAGATTTCTGCACACACATGAGGCTGTAAAAAAAAAAACTGTTAAATTTGTTCAAAACCAGCATGTATCCACAAATCTTTAATCGTGTACAAATTGTCATGGCAATGAACCCGAGCACTCAGTATTCATCATCTGCAGGTATTTAAAGAGCTGACTGTGACTCAAGACTGCATGCAAAGCCAGGAGCAGACGTCACAAAAACCGGAGCGGAGGAAAACGCATACGCTGCAAAAGTTTCAGAGTCTTAAGACCCAAAGCTTCAGAGCAAAGTTACTGAAACTTTTCTTAGCTTGCCTGTGGTGCCTATAAACAGTTGCTGGCATAATTTACATAAGTGAGGGCACTTTAGGTTTCAATGACGCATCTGAACTGTTGTTTGACCCAACACTTTAACGTGGGTTCCACATTTTTTTATTTTTATGGGATTGAGAAAAGCGGCATTTTTTTTCAGTCGCTTGGTTGTTTTTTGGGATCATTGCCCAAATTCAGCTTTTAAAAATCCACCAAAATTAGCAACTGCTCACATGAACACACTAAATGTCTGCTGGGGGAAAATAAATAAATAAATAAATATATAATATATTTCTTCAGAGATCAGACAGCAGCATTACGATCTGAATGTGCCAAAACATTTGGCTTCAGGTTAAATCAACAGCACAGTAAAACAATAACTACAGAAAATACTTTTAAACTACTTTTGGAAGCTTTGATTAAGTTTTGTTCAGGATGGCCATTACCACAGACCTATTGAAAATTTACAAACCATACCTAGAAGTCAGACATCTGACTGGAAACCCGCAAAATTCAAGACAGATTTACAGCAGAAGCTTGTTGACGGCTACAAAGCAAGATAAGAGTCTGTTTTGTTCACAGCCTGACTAGATCTAATGTAGGGTAAACTTTGTTTGTTTACCATTTGATAAAATGTGTTTCAACTACTTTTCCTATTGAAATGACATTTTAAATGCACTGAACAATGAGTCTGTCATAATAAAAACTGTCCTCTATATTTTTGCTTCACCCTATGATGTCCCAAAGTGTCCCAAAGTAGATAAACTAAACATCACAAAGGTAGCAGTTTATGGGCACAAGCAGAAAACATTCTGTTTGTTCTTGTGTCATAATGGCATGAATAAATTTAAATTATCTTTTGAACCCTATCAAATCTAACACATCTAACGCAGTGAGATGATAACAACAGTGAGAGGTTGAGGCAAGCAAATGGCCGCACTTTGCATACAAGTTTACAATTTTTGTGCTCCTTTTGAAAAGTAACTTCAGAAGACGAGGCAGCAACACATCCAGAGAAAGTTGGTTGTCTAAATGCATAATGCATGACTTTATAAAAAAAAAAAAAGAAGAAGAGTGAGTGGGGTTTTGCTGAATAAGTTAAGAGTTCTGACAGAATAAGCGATGAGGGCAACGAGAGATTAAAATAAAAAAAATAAATAAAAAAAACGGGAGGCTCAAAGTGGAGCCTGCACGTCTTCCTGCACATGTCCTTCCACATGGACCTTGTTAGAAAGTCTAACAAGGAGCTGAGCAACAGAAACGTCGTTGAAACTGCAGACATTGAGGCTCTATGTACGCTTATAGAAGGACCCTGTTTAGAAAGGCAAAGGTTTTAAAGCCACATGGGGAAATGTGAGTTATCGGGAGAAAAAGCAGCTTTGATTGGATGGAAGGAACAGATGGAGAAGTTTAGGCTGGAAAGGAGAAGGAGGAGAGCAGGGCATGGTGAGCTGTTGTATTATTAATTTTCTTGGGATGTCATGAGGTGCAGCAGCGATGCATCTGTCGATTTGGAGTTCTTGTTGTTCCTTCAGCCGCTCCTCTCGTCCTCTATTTTTAAACTTCTCCCCAAATATGGAAGCATGACTTCTTCCATCCTTGTTTGGTTTGTTTCAGCCCCATGCTTGCTTGAAACTCAGACTTTTGAGATCAAAAATCCTTTTAGTGCAGACCGGCGGTCTTCCTATTGATCTAAATTTGTTAAGGCAATTTACCGACTGTCCACATTGGACACGTTTGTGGACGAGCTGCACCAGCAGAGTGTATTCAGATTTTGGACCATTCAGACTCACAGGCGAACGTTTGGAGCCAATTGACAACTTTAACCTGTATTCAAATGGACATTGTTATGTAGCTAAAATGGCAAGTAAGAATACAGAATCATATTCAATAAATTAGAATATAACTCCCGATGAGTCTCATTTGTCAGATTAAATGTACCTTTTGAAAAGTATATTCATTTTTGTTTTTAAAAAATATTATCGGATGTTAGTATGTATGATGAGGTTTTAATTTTTGAGGCCTTTGCAGAACAGCTATTGTTTTCTTCTGAGATCAGGTTACACACAATTGAACTTTCATGCTCCAGTGACCTGTTTACACCATTGGCTGAGTAGACTTTTATTTTTGGGACGTTTCAGTAAAGAGGGCTGAAAACAAATGAACACTAAACTTTTCAGATTTTGCTTGAATAAACTCTAGATAACCACATGTCATTTTTGTTGCGCTTCAAAGTTTTGGAGTGCCTTTTGTCGGTCTATGATGTAAAAAAACCCATTAAAATCCACCAAAGGATGTATTAAAGACATGGAAAGAAAAAGGAAAACATCAAGAACAGTGAAAACTTCACATTAAAATCAACAAAAGAAGGTAAAGGCTGAATCCCTTTTTCCTAAATGGTAATATCTGAGTGAGTTATATGTGAAACGTCCATATAAATCCACCTGAGCACCAACAGGAAAGTTGTGAGAAAAAAAAAAAAATCTGCAAAAAACTGCAAGAATATTGAATTTATATAAATATAAAGTTAATGTCAGTACTTTTAGAGGCCATAACAATGAAAGAGTCATGAAATCATACGCAGGGTGGCGACTCATCTCTGTTGGAGTATGCAGAACCTAACAGCTTGTTGCTCAACCTTTGCTGACACACCGCTCTAGTGAAAAAAATGAGGTTGTAACATTTATAAAAACCTAAATATGCTCATTAGAATAAATACTAAACTTTGCATCTGTTTCAAACAAAATGGAAGTTGTTTTTTTTCCTTTTTCTTTTTTTGCAAGAACAGATATATATATATATATATATAAAATACTTTTTTTTTAAAAAGTGCGCAAGTGAAATCCAATATAAAACCTTCAACAGACATGCAGGCACAGACTTGCATGAAACACACACAGACGTGTGGTTCAGGCACAAAGCGGCAGCTGCTCCTTTCTCTCTCTACTATTTTCAGATGCTGACCAGCGATTCTGCTGATCCGGCCGTGTAAACCGTAGTGACGCGCAGAAACGCACACTGCGCAGAAACACCCACTCACCCAAACACACACTTGCCAAGTGAATTACATACATTATGCTCACACTTGAAACATTACAACACTCTTTACAAAGTCAAGTCACCTATAATTACACACACATGCTGGCTGATTGGTTGACACGAGAACCCGTGTGAGGAGGATTATTGTGACTTGGACATCAGAGGCTGATGGCGAGGCTGACAGTGAGTGTTTGTTGGGTAACCAGTGTTTGCGGGAGATATTTGTTCTGTGGCTGTGCTTTCCTGAAGAAGACTTGGTCTCGATATTCCAGAGGCACGCATTAGCTTTTAATTGTTTGGTGTTGACTACATGTCAAGCAGTTCATGGTGCGTTATGCAGCTTCTGCCTTCTGTTGAAGTTTCTTTAATGCCGTTTCATCGCTCCATTACCTCGTTGCTTATGGAGAATCTATTTTCTGCTCATCAGTTTGCAGATTGCTTCTCTAATTTTACACGTTGTGCCAGAGAGCAGAGGAGATGCTGAGTGCAGATAATAGAGGATGACAACTGAACACATGGAAAATGAACTATACCATCGATCTATTATTGTAGACATTATACCTACAGGAGAGCAAATGCTAGGGCTTAGATTGTTTGGAATATGTCAAAGTATTTTTGCACTTAACTCAGTGGCAGTTCTTGCATACACAGTAGCCTGGGCCAGACCCTTTACTCAATTAAAACACAAGAAACTATCTGAGATTCTGAAGCAAGGACAACATGGTGCAGTGCCTCATGGAACAGAAGATCTTGTTTTAACTTCCCACTGACTGACCATGCATAAAAGTGTTGGAAAAGGTGTTTAGCATGCAACTGAAACAAGTTACCTATGCTTTTAAAAATTGGTACGTTGTCCCCTTTCAAATGCTGCCCTGGATGACTCTCAAGATGAAACTGACCGGTGTGATTTCAGGTCTGTCCCTAGTTCAAACTGAGATGAGATTTCATTGAGTTTGTCTGATTAGTTCAACTTCATGTTTGTGTGGGCTTCAAAGTGTCCAGCAGGTGGCACTTTTGGGCTCTAATTTGGCAGCATCTACTCCTGCTTGTTAAGGGTGAACTCAATTGTGACGTCACCACTGAGCGACAGCGATAGTCCCGCTTCAAAACCGTCAACAGTGCGCATTAGAAGGAAATACCGTGAAACGTGTCTTTAAAGTGGCAGTGCGACCAAAGCACAATCGTTGATATGAAAAGACATTGGATTCGAATAATACAGTAAGATTAATGGTATATTAATCTGCGAACGGGGGGAGGCGGAGCTTTTAAATCAGTCCCTAAATGATTTCAGAGTAAGCAGAGAACATGCTCCACTGATTCAGCATTTAAACATGACTCAGAATAACAAACAGTTTACTCAAATTAATCAGATTGTTTTGATGCAAAGTACACATTGCATTTAGTAGCTGCGCCCCCGTGGACGTTACACACACCAACATTCACTTGGAGAACACAATATGGCCCTACGCAGAATTATCACTAAGCAGAATGATTGTCCAAACCACATGCACCCTGCATATTAACTTTCACCGTCAATAATCCCTTCAGGTGCAGTTTAGCACTAATAAATGCCCACACTTTGGTGCAGAGATACTGGCAGGTGGCCTAGACGCACTTATACTAATAATTGTTCTGACAGCTGCAAAGGCCTGAATGACACACTAACCAGAGGAATAACCTCATTCACTAACATCTGCTTTATGGAGCAGCTGTAGTTCAACAATGTAGAAGCACAAACCCATTAGTGGCCTGTTTGTTATCAGAAGGAAGCGTTTTTGTTTTGTTTTGTTTGTTTCTTTGTTGTTTTTCATGTTGGGGTAAGATTAAATATTTAACCACAGACTGAAGCAGAACATTTTTTTTTTATAGCAACTACTTCTTTTTTAATTTCTATTCATAAAACTTTAGTAACCCGAAGATTATTAATAACCTAAGTGTGGCCATGTTTATGACACCAGAGTTTTTCTGAAGCTCTGTTGTTTCTCCAAACACACTCTTCTTCAGACAGCAGAACAAAAACTAAGCAAAACATTTTGATCTGTTCAAGCAGAAGGTGAGATGAAAGACTCACCTGCTGTAAAATTAACTCAAATTGACAAAATTAGGAGAATTAGTGATTAGTAAACTGTGATGGAAAGATTGACATTCTTTTTTCAACCAAAATGAAATGTAGACTTGACCAGCTTGGCTGTATGCGGTTTTTCCAACCTAAATGTTCATGTCTTTTACCCTTTTCTATTTATTATTTGTTTTAATATGTGCCAAAAAAAATTGCAGAGTAACTGTGTTTATTTGTGGCTGAATTTGGTTTTACATTCAAACAAGATGTTTTATTTTGTTTTTGTTTTTTTTACTTATTTGCTCAAGTGTGCTGACCAGATAATTTCCAGAATGAAGCTAAAAGTTGGCCAGATGTGATTGACAAACCAGTACACATGTCTGTCTTCTGATCCATGTCTCTGTATGTTATGGCTCAACTTTTTCCATCTTGCAGTGCAGAAATAAATGAAGCCACATATTAAAGGAAGTGATTTGTCTGCTGTTTAAAGAATATCAAATAACAGCCAATAAGCCAATGTATCATAATCTACTGGTGCTGGTGTTTGGATTTCATCTGTGTTTGCTTTCTGAGTTCTTGATTATTGTCCTTTTCTGTTTTCCCAAAACAGTTCTGGGTTTTTTAATGTGGCTTGGCCATGTTTTTTGGGGGTTTTTCTTTCACAGCTCCATGATTTCTCCAGCGTTAGGCTTGTTCTCTGTTTAGTTTAGATCTGTTTGTGGTTTCTATGTTCCTTAGTTTCCCTGCTCAGTCCACTCCTCTAACGGCTGTTTTAGATCCCCCAATTAAATCACCTGGATTCAAGGTCATTCGCCACACTTTTGTCAGTATAGCAGCTCACTGGTTTTCAATGTTCTCAACTGGTTCTTTCCATTATGCTATGCACTCTATGTCCAGTTCACCTCATGTCTCTTGAATTTTCCTTATGAATAAAATACTATCTTATCTTCTCATCAACTATGATCAACGTCTCTGTCTTGCTGAAGAGAAGCATTTCCACTGCATGATACTGCCATCATCACATTTCACCATATTAGTTTTCTACACCAGTCTGATCTGAACAGAGTATCTTTTGTTAGGCAATATTTTGTTTATTTTATAAAATACCAAAACAATGTACGTACTTTAGTGCTTATAAAATGAAAATAATATGCATATGTTGAGGTCTGTGTGTAAGAGGTCTGTGTAAAGGCACTTTACATGTTAGAGGTGTGTATTAGGTGTGTAACTGTGAACTACGTAAAGATGTCCAGATATAATAAGACGACTTAGGAGTCATGACGGTTTTATTTTCAGTGCCTACTTTAACACCATGGGCAGAGTTAAAAGGAGTGCATTTGCAGTGGCTCTATTTTTGTTTGCAGCTTTTCTTTCCACTCTTTGCTTCACTCTATTTTTTGATCCTCTTTCCCTCTACTGTTCCACTTACTGTCTTTTGTATGACTGTGTGAGAGAATGCATCGGTGCCCATCTTCCCTCAGGACTCGAGTTTGCGCGTGATTCAGCTTTACATGTCTGCTTTCCTCTCAGCCTTGGCTCTGTTCTCTTTCCATCTGTTTCCATCTCTGCTTCGCTTGTCATCCTTCTTTAACGTTACCTTTTCTTTTTATTCTTCTCTTTGCTTCTGTAAACGTCTCTCTCTCTCTCTCTCTCCCTTAAGATGGTCTAGCTCTCCTAATCGTCCAACCTGTCAAGTTCTTCTTCCATCCTTAGATATCTACTAATAGATTTTTTTGTTGCGAGTGTCTTCAACAGTCACAGAGAAAGTCAGTAATAATTATTCTGTATTTTCATGTTTGTCTGTTTGCTAAAAACGACAAATCCAAATTTAATGGATCTTGAAAGCAAGAGGAAAGGAATCCTGTAGACAAAGCAGAAAGCCTGTATGTTCAATAATCAACTTTAAAATTAAAGAATAACAAATAAAGAATTTGTTCAAGAAATTTCTTGAACAAATTCTCCTGTCAATGCCTAATCTTAATCCTTCAACCTCTCTTGGAAGTTGGGCGTGGTTGGCTGGGAATTACATCACAACCAAGTTGTAATCATTCTAATGGCAACATGGAAAACAATCAATCTGCTTTTCATTGCTCTCTTAATCCTTTCAACGTTGGTTGTGGTGTGTGTGTGTGTTGGGGGAGAGGATGGAGTGGAGGTAGGGCGTACCCATGACAGATTGCCAGTCCATCACAGAGCAACAGAAATGCCCTTGATGCACTCCCCTGAAGGCATCTCTAAGTAAGCTAATGTGGTTTAGCTAACAGTGCTAACATCATGCAGCCTCCACTGTAAAACCAGATTTGGTTAGATTTTTAATTTCTATTCACTAGATAATCTGGAAGAGAACTGAAATCCAATATAATTCAGGAACTGTCCACACTAGTGTTTGATTTTGCAACAACAAATCATTTTCAATGTGGACAGTAAAGCCATTTCGGAGTTCAGAATTCATTTTAAAATATAAACACTCACACACTGTGAATCAGACACCAGCATGTCCATCTATAGTCTTTTAATTAAATATTCATTTTCTTATTCTCTTCTTCAGAGTCAAGATGGGTTAGTTGTTTCTTTTTTTTAACTCTTAACTAGGAACTAAAGAAGATCAATTATTTGAATCATTTAATAAGTTCAAAACTCAGATGGTTCAAAAACATTTTCCACCGATTTTAGATTGGCATTGGTACTTTTTTTATTATTATCATCTCATATATCTTCTTATGTTTCTTTATCTTTTATAAATATTCTAATCCAAGATTTTTTGATTATTAGTTTGCATCAAATAATAATATATTCTTTATCCTTATATTTAATCTTGTTCAACATTATTTTTTTTTAACTGTAATAAACTTTTTCATTCTGTTGCCAGCCAGGGAATCAGTAGCTTCTATCAAAATTATGTTGTATTTTAATGTGGAGTTAATGTTGTGTTGTTAAAGCTCCATTTTACTGTAACAATCAATATATCAATATATCTATCTATATATATATATATATATATATATATATATCTGTGATGATGACATGTTCGCTTTTTTTATTAAAACCATTCCGTGTTGTAAACTGGGGTTAGGATTTCAAATTAAAAGACACTTCCTGTTTGCAGCATGCATTCTGCGGTCTTATTCAAACATTCACGTTGGGTTTCAAAATCCATTGCACCATTTTTTAACACAATGAGAAACCATGGCAATTCATGTAGCCGAAAACACAATGCATTCTGGAGTCACAAAAACACAGCTTTCATACCTAACGATTTCCTAAAAGTGAATATCACTCTTTGGCCAGAAGATTAACCTTTTGTGGCTTATTAAGGGGTGCAACACTAAATGATGAGTAATAATTATACTGTATGTGTTTTTCTTATTACATAAAATCAGCTGCAACGAACCAAGGCCACAATCTCGACCCACATTTACACACTCATCATCCCTTTAAGTCATGCTCTGAGTCTTAGAACTGTTATTCATGTTTGCATGTGTGTATGTTAGTGTCCTTTGCACACTTACAAAGGTGGTTATATTTAACCCATTATGTCACCGCCCAGCTGCAATTCCAGCATCTTACTCTGTAGAAATATTAGCAGTTTCTTTCTTTCTTTCATGGCCTGAAGGCAAAAATAAATATACGTTGTTTTAATTAGTCTGCTAGACTAACCCACTGACAAATCTGCGGTGCTTTACATTTTTCACAGATTTTTCTTTTTCCGTCCACCCTGGCATTCAGTTTCAGCCTGTTTCCTAAGCAGACAATTCTTCTTTTCCATTTCTCATCAGCCCTTCAGTTTTGTCCCTGGCAACACCCTAATACGCTATTCGTCTTCCTGTCTTTCATTTTCCAATGCTGTCTCTTCTCCTTTCCACTCCAAGACTGCATTTGGATCAATAAAGGGGAGGTGATGGAGCGCTGGACCTTTATACTCCTTTCATTGTTCCATGAGCAGGAGCACTTTGGAGGGAACAAAGAAAGTGTGGGTGGATAGGACGTCTGTTTTCTGACTATGCTTTTCTTGGAATGCTCATTCTTTCTTTACTAAAAATATGTTCACTGCCTTCTTCACGCCATGTCTATCACCGATGTTTGGACATTTCTCTATTCTTTTCTGAAGATTTGTCATTGTTTATTTTGAACAAGAAAAAAAATCTAACTTAATGTTGATTCTCTCTCACTATGAGGAAAGTTTGTGACAATATGAATGCAACACAACTACAAAATAGAACTAAAAAAATGACACTTGTTCTTTATCCATACATTTGACTAAATATGTCATGTAGAGAAACATGTTTTTGCAAACAGAGGTCGTCTGCATGCTGGGCAAGTTCACAAAAAGTAAATATGAAACAAATACAGAACAAAAAAATCATATACCAAAAAGCATTTTTTGGTATATGCTTCTGGACCATAACGTTCTCAGCAAAGTGACAAAACGTACCATATTTGTTGGACTGGATCAGACAGAAAAGACATTTCTCACATGTGTCGTGTCCAGATTAATTGGTGGAACACTGAGATCAGGACAAGACTGCACTGGGTAGAATTACACCGACCAAATTTGAGACGAGATGGACTCCACATTGATTTTCTTTTTCGGTAGAAGTGATATAAAGACAGTTACTTATGGACTGAAATGATTGTTGAGACTCTTTTTGTTTTTGGAATAACCTTCTTGCTAAATTTGCTTTCTAGCCATGTGTGCTTCACTGGTCTGGTAGTGAAACTATTTAAGTTTTTTGCTAAAAGCTTGAAAAGTGGATTCTGATGAGTTTGGGGAACTACTGGTACAATTTTCTCAAAGCATTTGTTTGTGATGTTTGGAGAAAAAAAATGTCAGCATTTTGGTGTGGACAAAACCTTATGTTAATCAAACATAAGTAAGAAAATGTATCTCTTGATTAAAATAAATTGATTTAGTTAATGTAGGAGCTATTAAAAGAAAAATCAATGTTGCACATTTCCGAAATGAGCTTAACTTAAATAGATTCAAGAAACTCACAGTTAACATAGAGGCTGAAGGAATGAATATGTAAAGCAGCAATCTAAAAAAAATAGAATAAAGATCAGGGGAAATGCACTTCAATAAGCAATACAGCACCAATAGAACAGATCAGAACAAAAGGACAGATAAGTGGTTTGGGTCTTGTTGCAAGTCCAACAGCAGAATGAGTAGCATGTTGCAAACAATATTGATTTGTCTGGGAAGAGTTAACTGGGGATTTGTACATTGTGATTTTACTCTTTAATATAAGAAACAGTTCAGTGTATATCAGTGTGTAGGAGATGGAGGCACAAGGGCGTCTCTTCTTACCTCTACTAGATGCGGTGTTGGGTTGAAGCCACACAGGTTGCACACTTGGCTTTGACATTGCGTACAGGTGTTGTAGTTGGGTGTGTCGGTGCTGCCGATGTTCAGCTCTGTTTTACAGAGAGGACAGTTCACCTTGGGCTTCTCGGCCTCTGGAGCAGTCATGGGCGCTGACACCGGTTCCTGTTTCTGCAACACTTTCTGCTGGGGAGCAGGCATCTGCTGTCCTTGCTGCTCTTTTTGACGCTGAGTAAGTGGCTGCTGTGGCGGCGTTTGTTGTTTTTGGAGTCCAGCCTGCTGCTGTTGCTTTTGGGTTGGCCCTTGAGGTCCACCAATGGTGCCTCCTTTTGGAGCGGGGGCATGAGGACCGCCCGTTTGACTTGGTGCTTGAGGTCCCCCCATCTGGGTTGGTGGATATGGTCCTCCCATTTGGCTTGGTCCACTCAAACCTCCCCCTTGACTTGTTGCCTGTGGACCTCCAATTTGGCTTGGAGCTTGAGGACCCCCCATGCTGAAAGGCTTAGTGCTGCTGGTCCCTTGTTGTCTGTTATTGGGAGTTGCATTGCTGAACACCACCTTACCTCGCGCAGGGCTTGGTTGTGTTGAGGCTGTGGATAGAGGATCAACGTTGATCAGGGTACTAGCCTGATTGAGCAGCGATGCCCCAAAGCCAAACAGTTTGGTCAGACCATCCTGGGCAGGGGCCTGACTCTGAGGTCGGTGAGCTGGGGAAGATCCAGCGCTTCTAGTCTGGTCTTGGTGACGTGTCATAGGTTGATGCATTGGAGAACCTCGACCCAAATCTGGCTGGGAGGGTGCCTTAGTCAACCCAGGCAGAGGTACAGCACCTGGGTGGGGAATTCGAGGACTTCCTTGTTGTCCAGGGCCACCTGTTGGACCTCCAGCCCCTCCTTGAGCTCCAACACCTCTCTGGGAGTACAGGTCAGACCTCAGGCCTTGCTGAGAGGGTGTTGTCTTAGACTGGGGGCCACCAAGGCCTGGATGTGTCTGAGGCTGCGTCTGGGGTCCCGGTTGTGATGGAGGGTAAGACTGAGGCTGGGACTGGGGATACTGTTGGGACTGAGAATATGGCTGGGACTGGGAATACGGTTGAGCCTGGGAATATGGCTGGGATTGGGAATATGTCTGGGACTGGGAGTACGGCTGGGACTGGGAATACGGTTGAGCCTGGGAATAAGGCTGGGACTGGGAATATGGCTGAGACTGGGAGTAGGGATTAGTTTGGCCATAAGGCTGGGAATGAGGTTGTTGTTGCTGTTGAGTCGACTGACTCTGTGCCAGAGGTTTGGGCTGTCCAGCAGCAGCCGGCTGTGTTGGCTGTGGAACGGGCTGCTGTGGCTGGACGATGGGCTTGGCTTGGTGGGAAGGAGAGTGAATTTGCTGTTGGCTCTTTGAGCGAGGTGTGGTCATATCAATGCCAAGAGCTCGCTGCATCTGACAATTCAGACATAGCCATTCCTGGACCTGCAGCAAGAAGACAAAACGGTAAAATGTTACACAAACCTATAAAATCCCCAATTTTCACCTTGGTTTTCGATCTTTTCGATAGACACACAGCACATGCAGCTCAGGGTTAGAAAAACTGTAAGTGAGTCCAGCTGAAGATTTATTTCTGCAGCTGAAGTATGGAAACCACTTCCATGATTTATTGTTATTCCCTATTCAAGTTGATTGTCATTGATTTCTGCACCTTAAATGCTCTTGCTGACTTAAGCAGGATGTGTCTTATCATTTTGTCCGTACATCTAAACTTTAGGTGATGGAGAAAGAATACACTTGAAAGCAACAAAAAGATTGGAGTTACTCTTTCTGTGCATTGACAAACATAGAGACGAATTTTCAGAAATCAACCTTAAAAACAGGCTGAAGGAGATTAAGCAAACACAAATCAACAGCAAGGATAAAAATCTTGCTGAGGTGAAGCTACAACTCTTCATTTACACCTGTACTTACACATAGGTATCCACACCCAGAACCAGAATGACACACATACAGATGCATAAAGAGACACCCAAAGTCAAATTTTATGAATACACAACGGCTCTCAGTGAACACCATGATAGCGTCACCCTTTGTCTTCTCGTCCTCTTCCCTTTCTTACCTTTCTTTCTTCAGATGAGAACTGACGATTCCCTGTGTCCGGACCTTGCCCCGTCTAATTCATCCCAGTTTAGGAAATTACCCGGCTCCCGACTCCACAGCATCAACCTGCTCGTGTCCTCGATCTGTCCTGTTGAAGCTACGCATCCACTGCAACACAACTGCCCCGAATACTGCTATTTTAGCTCCTCTGCAAAGCTAGTAAATCTCTGCACGTTTCGTGTCTGGCTCCCATCCCCTTTTTTTTCCCATAGTGCACTGCGGAAATGGACTGTATTACCCCGCCTGCCATCTAATAACCCACCCCCAAAATGAGCACCCAGACGTGCACAAATTGTCATTCTTGGCATGGGGCTACAGAAGACAAGCTGATTACTTCTGAAGGAAAATGCTTCCATCAGTCACTGTGCTCTCCCAGCCTGCTTTGCTGCATGGCATTCCTGCCTTGAAAGCATCACTGATCCCATTTTCTGTAAACTCAGCGGCTACAACCGTTGCTACAGCCCGACATCCCGCTTTCCTGTTTAACATATTCTCTCTGTAGCTGTCCCTCCTGTAATCCTTCCCCATCAACTCCTCGTTTGCTTCCCTTCTTCAGATCCTTGTTTCTCGTTGCGTTCCTTGTTTAGGCATTTTATTTTCTGCCTGACTCAAACAAGGTTGAAAATGTAGGTCTTAGCGTCTTTAGTGGCGTCAGTGGAAGGAGGTTTGGAAGCAGTCATTGCCATGGAGGCTCTTCCTGTGTCGTTCCACCATAATTTAATCTGGTGAAGATGGCAAGAAGGGAATGGAGACAAGTAGAAAGTGAGGAAAAAAAACACTAAAGAAAAAGGGGGTGGGTGGGGGATTTTAATGAGTCCCTCTCTTCCCTTCTGCTTTATAAACCTCATCACAAGAGACACTTGAAGAAGTGAGGGAAATACTGAGTGATGGGAAGAGGGATGGAGATGGAGAGAGCAAACAGCAGAGAAAAAAAGAGTCAGCAGTTTTTTAAATCCAAGCAACTCCTCACTTCTCAACGCATTAGGCTTAATCAACTGCACAGTGGTGCAGAATACCCACTTTTGCTAATGTGGATAAAGCTGGTGTGATTTGCTACATATCCGATTGCTCTTTGTAACAGGTGGAAAAATGGAAATGGGTCATTAGCGTCGATATCACTGAAATGATCCCAGGGAGTCTCTGACTTGGACATTTTTACATGTTTTCCTGCTTAAAAACAATGGATTCAAATGGGGTTCATTATGTCTCTGAGTCTAATACGTAATATGTATAACCATGAGACTGATCAGAATTGTTTTGATTTGATCAACAGTCAAAATGTGTCATATATCCAAACAATCAACATGTGGGAATGACAAAACCTAGAAACAATGCACAATTCAATTTAATTATATGTTACAGGAGAGTTTTCCAGAAAAAAATATGTTTAGTTAAATTATACTGTTCTTTGACCATTTCTCATTGTACATATTTTTTTTTCTGCTGTAAATTTTTTTGTCATGTAAATATTCAAAGCCACACCAACCTAAGACGACATTACGAGTAAAAAGCAGATTTCAGATGACAAATTGTTTTGAAGAAAAAAGCTACTGAGGTCCAAACATAGTCAATCCAATCCAGTCCTGAATACTACCTCACCTCTATAATGCAGAAAGTTCTTTACTAGAGCCAGTCTGATAGGATGAAACATGAGAAATGTCTTGAGTTGTTTTGGTCTTTCTCTGACAGTCACCACCAAATCAAATCAGCAAATCCATCTCCGAATGGGTTGAAAACCTTTCAGAGGAGCCTAGTCCAAGTCTGGAGTTAAAGCACACCGAGGTGCTGTGCTGAGACCTAAACCTGTGGCTGAGTTAAAGCAGTTCTGCTAAGATGAGTCAGTGAAAATTCATCAGCAGCATGAATAAGTATGAAAAGCAAATACAAATTGGCAAATGGGCAAACTGACCTGGATACTTATGGACCTTACCAGAGGGGCCGCTTTTCATTGGCTGATGCCCATTCTACGTGTTCACGTGGGTGGCAGTCTCAGAAACACGAGCTTCCCGTTAGCTAAGTACAGCATAATAGCAGTTCTGATACAACTTCTACACCTTGAAGCCTGTCTGCTACACAGTCTTACGTTAGCTAAACCGATCAATATGCAATGTGTACTGTATCTGACACACACTAAAGATTTTATTTTAGCAGAAAAGGCTTTGGACTAAACTGTTACTCGTGTTAGCCACTCTAGCACAAAGTACAGCTAGTCAATCAACAACGCTGTGTTCAGGGAAGCGCTGATTAATAATCCAGAAATAAATATCAAGCCTGGAAACTTGATATCGTAACGGACTGGATGTTATGTTTTTAACGTAATCTTTGCTCGTCTTGCGGGGCGCAGGCGGTTGATACGGTAACAAGTGTGCTTAAACTACAAAGAGAGACAGACTAAAAAGGTACGAATGGTTTTGAGTTGATCACCTGTTCGGGTTATTTTACCTTTGTTTACCTTTGCTGTGGCTCATTACAGCCGCTGTAGTTTCTAAAGGTTGGACTAATTACCCTGTTCGTTTGTGACTTTACGTTATTCATAACAAACATCAAATAGAACAAATAGATTTCATAAAATTTTAACAAACAAATGGCTTCTTTACCTTAACAGAGCTCTTTGGTTCCTCTTATCAGTCTGTAGCTTCTCATATTGAGGTCATCAAACCAAATTTCAGATCTACCATAACTGACTGACACCTGCTGGCCTCAGGTTTGCAACCAGCTTGTGACTGAAAAACCAGTAACCTCCTCCCAGATGATGACATGAACTTGTTATTTCCTCTGTCCATTGTAGTAGCTGATATATTGTGAAAATCCGGTAGAAATGATGCACTAATGGAGTCATGTTTACATAGAAATAATGCGCTACGAGGCTTTGCTTGTGAGACTTGCGGTCACGTGGGTCGGTTGTGGGCGGAGCTTGGTAAGGTCCATTGTCAGTTATCACAAACAACTGATGTTAATTGTTGCGTACTTCACATATCTCCATGTTGGTTCAGATAGTTGTTCCCCCCCAATACATGTAATTATTATTTATAAAATCCATTTTGCATGTACTAGGGTTATAGAAGAAATCTGTTAGAGGCTACATGCTTTACAGCACTGTAACTATGCAGAAAAGTAAACTTATATAAAATGGTTTAAGAACTTGAATAAAAGTATGGTTTTTTTTTCAGGCATGAAACAAAAGAAGAGGAGAAAAGTGTCACTATTTAGGTGCAAGTTGGCGATGGCGTGAATTGACCTGGAGCGCTCCAAGTAACCAAATGACCTCGCAGCTTGTTATTACATTCTGCAGGATGTCTGTTCATGACCTGTCAAGGAAAATAAGGTCTACCGACACTTGAAGAAGTGAGGGAAATACTGTCAAAGACCTTAAAGTCCTGAGGTATTCCTTTGAGAATCAGTGGCACAAGCGTTTCTATAAAGTTAAATGCCTCAAGTCAAATAAAAGCCTAGAAGGGAGACAAAACGCGTTCAGTTCCCAGAGTAAACAGTCCAGTCTGCTTCCAATCCCACTTGAATGATCGCTGCCACCTGGATTATGGAGAATCCCCATTAAAGGTTAAGAAGAAATCCCACTGCCAGCTCTGCAGGGCTTAAAAGTTGATTCACTGAAATGTGTGAAAAGTGTCCTTTTCTCCAGCTGACTTTGCATTTTGATTTTTTTATGGTTTAATGATGACGGGTTTGTCAATTTTCATCCATTGTACCAAAGTTAAGTGGTTGAAAATTATCCATAGTGACTGAGATTAATAATACGGAAAGCTGCAGAAATATCTTTCATTTCTACATACGTATAGAGGAGACGTGCTGAGCTACACTGGAGTTGCAGAAAGAATTAAATATTTCCAAAACCCCCCAGATTAATATCCTGTGGCAGGTTTAAGTTTCTAATACTATATAGAGGCATGTGAGCATTATATGTTGAAGGTAAACCTTTAATATCAACATTTCATGTTTATTCCCAGTAACTCCCATCCTTAGTTTCCAACTTAGAAAATTTCCTGAATTTTAGAAGCCAGGTTTTGATTTGATTCATAACTTTAACTAGAATACTGAGTCAGTCACAGAAAAGAAGCCCACACACACAAAATTTAATTAAATTAAATTTACAGTAAGCTCAAACGGTACAAAGACACAAGGACATTTCTGAGCTTTAAGCCATTTGTATAAATCACTTCCACAGATAAAGTGTCAGAATGTTTTTTGGGTTTTTTTTAAGTTCCTACAATGTGAGAAAAAATCGGGCTTTTCATCGCCGTTTATTTAAGAATCTCCTGAAGTCGGTTACTCAAGTCAGCTGACATTTCTGCATCTTTGAAAGGTTCTGGCCCAACACTCAATGTTGCTCCTGTTCTCTGCTGCCCTGCAAGTTCACTTCCTGAGCGAAGTAATTCAATTGTGTGGCTCCCGTGTCAGATTTTTTTTTCAAACACTTTAATCAAATAAATGAACAACAAATAACTTGTCAGAGCGCATATAGCAGTCGGCTGCAGGTTTCAGATGACACGGACCATCAATCAGAGCCAACACTGAGTGGTCGGTCCGGTTCAGAAAGCACTCACTCATCGCCCCACTGGGGTGTACTTGAACCGAGCCTGCAGGGATCTCTGGGCTGTCTGTTTGTAGTCGCATCCTGACTGACAGCTGCTCGGCCGAACGACAAGCAGGTGCATCGCTGGTCCAGAGACAGCAGCAGGTGGCGTGATTTCTTTTTATTAATTAGTTAGTTACGCCCTTCTGGCTGCATCTGACTACAGTATAATAAACATGAAAGCAGATTAACTTTGTCTATAAGCAATGGGGATTTTCTAAAAGATTCAGGCCTACTAAAGAGTTCTGAGCCATTTCTAAAAAATAAAAAGCAACAAAAAGAATCACTGTTTTGATTGAGACAATCAAGGTTCTCACAACAAAATAGAGTTGTTAAGTATTGCAGGATTCGTTTCGGTTACTGAGATGAACATGTACGAGTCTGGATTATGTTTCAGGTCCGTTTGCGTGTGGCGAGGCAGGAAGCTGTTGGGAGTTTTCAGCCCCGTTCGCATTATGTAAGCTGAAACTCTTGCAGATATCTTTTCAAAGACAGATAATTCTGCTGATTTTAGCAGGAATTTCGAATGCGAAGGAGAACAAGCTGTGATGAAGTCGTATTAAAGGTTAATCGTAATTTAAACGTTTTACTGCAAGAGAAGATAAATTATACACTCAAAATAATTGCATGTAGAGTATTAACACGTAATAAGCGTTGCTGAATTTAATGAAATTCAGCATTTTATTCTGGACTAAAATTACATGCCTATGAAAGATTCATTGTGTAGAAGAATTCTTTAAGATCCAAACATTACAACTTTTAAGGAAAAACTATAATTACTTTTCAGGTAAACATGCAGTGGCCGGTTTGCATAATACAATCCAACCCAGTGGTTTTTGCTCTGATGTTTCAGATCAGTTACATTTTAAAATCAGCTTGTAAAAAGTTCAAAAAGCGGTTTTAAAATGATGACTTTATCTAATTGAGGAAATAAAGTAAAAGCTATCCCAACCAAATGCGTCATGACAAGTTTGCAGTAACAGGTGAAGCTACTTATTTATCATTCTGGAGGAATTCTGACATATTCTTTATTTCAGCTTCATTAAGTGTTTTTTTTTTTTGTTTTTTTTGCTGTGTAAATTCTTCAGCAAATCATTCGGGTCATGAAGCAGTAAAGCAACCCTGGGCCATCATCATACCACCAACATTTTAATTTTGCTCCAGAAATTTTCCATTTTGTGTCATCAATCCCCAGAATAGTTTTCCAAACATCATCAAGATGGTTTTTTTTTTAGGAACGTGTAACTCAGGCTTCTTTTTAAAGGTCGTGTTTTTCACTTTGAGCGTCGACTTCTACCAGGGTGCCAACACTTGCAGAAAGAGCACTGCATACCCACAACATGTCATCCTGCTTTTCCGTTCTATCAAAACTTTCTGGATAATGCACAAATAGAATAAGTGTGACGTGACCTCGTTAGAGCTTGCAAACATTTCCAAACACGGAGTGTGATTCTAGCCTCTCGTCTCCAGCTTACTGTAAGAAGCTCAGCTCTCCTCAGACACACAGCCGTCTTTCCTCAATCACGTCTCTGTTTGCTGCCACATTGAGAGGCTTGTGCCTCTCAATTCAGTCTCCTGCTAGATTATCAGGTCTGAGCTCCTCTTCTAACATTCATTAACCTGAAGGTCAGCTCCAGGCGCTCCGTCAGTGTCAGCGCCACAGGACAACGCAACTGCACACGCTGAAAATGTTGGAGTAGGTCTGACTTGTTTTTTTAAAACCAAAAAGATGATGTTAAAACCTAGAAATACATTTGATGAACGGAGTGAGGTGTTGGAAACAATTAGGAAATACTATCAGAGCAACTTGGTAAAAAAAAAACAACAAAAAAACAAGTTGCTCATTATAATAATCAATAATGATCAATAGTGTTGCTTATTTAAAGTGCAAGTATTGTTACAACATCCTTCACTGCAAAAAACACAAAATCTTACCAAGTACTTCTGGTCCAGATTCTAGTGCAAATATCTTAGTATCCTTGAAATAAGACAAAACTAACTTACTACTTACTTCTTCATCAATATTAAGGAATTATTGACTTAGAACAAGCTCCTATTTCTTGCTACAAAGTTACTTGTAAGACAGCTTTGTCCTATTTCAAGTGGTCTAGAAACTGGACCAGATTTACGTAGTAAGATTTTCTGTTTTTGCAGTGTTTAATCAAGTCTGAATAAAACCACTGAGAGATCCATGAATAAAACCACTGAGAGATCCATGAATAAAACCACTGAGAGATCCATGAATAAAACCACTGAGAGATCCATGAATAAAACCACTGAGAGATCCATGAATAAAACCACTGAGAGATCCATGAATAAAACCACTGAGAGATCCATGAATAAAACCACTGAGAGATCCATGAATAAAACCACTGAGAGATCCATGAATAAAACCACTGAGAGATCCATGAATAAAACCACTGAGAGATCCATGAATAAAACCACTGAGAGATCCAATCCATTCAGGAAAAAGTCCAGTCAGTAAAAGCCCTGCCAGGTGAAAACAAAACCATGATTCTAATATTTCTAACATCATTTTACTGGGAAAAGTTAAAAGATAAACACAAAATAATGATACATAAAGATTCCCTAAATAAAACACCTATTAAAGATTTGCTCTGTTACTGGTGCATTTCTGATATTATAGGTTTATCTTTTGCACTGTTTGTGATTAAATATCAAATTCCTCACAGGTTTTGACTACAGCACATGCGTGATGTATGAGAAAACATGCTGCTAATGTCCAGGTCAGGATAAATAATATTTACAAAAATACTACATCAAAATAGACAGAGTAGCAGAGATAACATATGATCAACCAAAGCTGCAGTTTGTCAAAAAATATTAGAAAGTTACCACATTTCACCCACATAACTAGTAGAACAGACAATGAATGATAATCCCTCATTTCACATCTCTCATTTCTCTGTGAATTGAAACTATGTAGTTGGTCCTTTTCTCCTCATGTTGTCAATGTTTGTGAAAAATATAATAATGAATCCACTGCATCACAGCTCGCCTACAATCGGATCATTTTCTACCGTCAGTACAAGTTTATTTTTTCTGCCTCTCAGTCAAGTACTCCATTAGCGAAGTCTTATTGTTGGATGAATGTGATGACGTTACAAGCTCGACCTTTCTCCTGACAATGTTTATTTATGCTGCGCATAATGGGACTGCCAATGCTTAATTATAGGTGACATAGAGTATAGGTGAAGCAGCACTCAAGCATAATTTGAAATGCTAAATTACATTATCAACTCTCCCACCACTGTGTCCCTTTAATTAAAAGGCCAATCAATGTCCAAAGCTCCCAAAGCAAACATGAAACTTATGGCAGGGAAAAGGAATCAAGACAAAATCTCTACTTTGATTTTTTATTTAGACATGCACTGACAAGAAATCATCTGGTGACTGAACTGACCCATCTTCAACCTGAAACTTCTCCATCACAGTGGAAAAATTTCCATAATTTTCCGAAACCTAGTCCTGAAAAAGTTAGCGCTGGAAGCAAATCATGGCGCAATTATTTGAGCTAAAGGCGACTCTGGGAAAATAAACCAGGCTGGGAAGGCAAAATTAAAAGATTTAATTAGCTGCCAATTGCTTGATTCACTGCAGTGGCAAATTGACTGCTTTACAGATTAGAAGACTGGAGCGCAAAACAATTAATTAGATGCAAGTGTACGCCATCAGCGAGAGCCGTCAGAAATAGTTGAATTCACGATTCATGCAGCTCTCCCGATGAGTGCAGGAGGCGAGTGGAAGTTCCTCAAAGTGGAGTTTATTGTGACTTTAATTTGTTATTAAGAAGCCTGGAGGCACCAAAATAGGAAAAGAGATGAAGGTGGGATCTTCCTTCCTTTTGCTCTCTCAGCATTACACATTTCCACGTCTCCTGTTTATCCCTGCAAACTTTATCATGATGAAACTAGCTAACAGCATCTGGTATGTTATATTAGAGGCAAAACTGTATTTGCAGAGTCATAATTATAAGTAGGCTATAGCAAATAGGACGACAAGAGGCACCTTATTCTGCAAGTCATTCCGCCACCTTTCTTTTTAATATCTTATGTCACTCACACAAAGATTCACAATAAAGCTGGGAGAAGCGCAAAGATGCGTTAACCTTTGAAAACAAATCATCATATTGTCTGAAATAGACGAAAAACCCCCCCAAAACACAACAACAAAGAAGCCTGGCGTTGAGCGCCCTGACAACGGGATCAGCAACTTCCTGTTCCTGTCGCACACAATGTGTGACATGGCTGCCAACGCAAACGCGATGGGGAGAGACAAAAAAATAAAAATAAAAAATCACACTCGACTGTCAGCACAAAATATTCATGCCGCAGATTTCCAAACGCTATAAGTGTGGAACAGATGCTAAAGATGTTTCACAGAGAAAACTTGAGTGATTCATAATGCCTAAAATACAGCTTAATTACACGGTTGCTTTAAAAAAATTCAAAATAAAAATTATGTCACAAGTGAAGTTTTTATTTGTTTCTTGACCGTCCTGCAGCTCTGCACGGCGTGACCTGAATGCTGCCCACTGCAACTTGTCACAGCTCCACACTGCTGCTGGCCGGTGATTCATATGGATGGAAACGCCTCATCCGAGGGCGGCTCAGCAGATTTTACGGAGATTTTTTTATTTTGTTTCCTAAAATCCAAACCACCTTGAAATCACGCAACAGCGATGGCTTCTTTTGTTTAATCACCTTGAATTTAGAGAAGAAGTTTGTGGCTTGCATCGATGTCACTGAAAATGTTTCTTTTGGCACCGCAAGAGCTCAATCAAAGTTGCTGACGCTGTTGTTTCTTGCTGATCCCTTACTTTCTCTTGCATAAAGTGGGGAAGAAAAAAAAGTGACACATTAAAGTGGCATAATGTGAAATAAGCATCTTTATTCGTGGAAATTATTTCTTTCATTTTACTCTTGGGTGATTGGGTTTTTCTCATACTGCGTGTGTTTGTGAGGAAGGGGAACCGAGTCGGCGCTCATTAACCTCCTTCCAGGCGTGACGGCAACTGAAAAAGCACAGTGACAGACCGCACTACCAAGGGAAAAAGTCACATAGCTGCCTGTGATGGTAAGTGATTCCTTTTGTTGTTGTTGCTTCATTTAAAAAAAAAATGGTTACAGCAACAGCTAGCCTTTCAAAGACACACATGGTCAGATTTTGCCTTCTTTTTCTCCCCCAAACCTGAACCAGAATTAATTTGTAATGAGTTGTAATGGGTTTGCATTAGCCCTACTAATGTAAATGAGGCATATTTGAGCCATTAAAAGCTGCATGTGCTTTTCACGTTATCTGATATCTGTAGCTCGTTCCAAAGGCAAGAGGTTTCACACAGTAATGGATGCAGCACATAAACAGGAGATAAACATAAACACACAAATGTCAACATGTTTGCGCTACGCAAATACGCTTGTGCAGCTTATGCATGAGAGCGTTTTGAGTTTTAAATCAACCTGTCAATCCACAAGGTGTGTGGCGAATAAATGAGAAGAAAAGAAAGAAAACGCTGAAATAAAAAGACTAAGAATGTTAAACCAAAACTGGTCATACAAAAAAGGCTAAAAAAAAACCAACAAAAAAACATATTTTCAATTTTAGTATTTATGATATAAAAGTAATCCTGATTATAAAGACTGATCAGTATTCAGTTTTTTTCTGCATTTCAATGAGCTCTGTTACTCATGGAAACATAGCTCAATGAGTAACATTGAGCTATCGGTGCTAAGCTACAGATAGCTTCTCGATTAATGGAACTGAGCAGCTCTTAATATTTCACTTAAAGTGAAAATATTAAGAGATGTTGAATTTCAGCAATGTTACCTGAAGCATTGCAATTAATACCTCCAGGACTGAAATATGAAAGCGGGAGAATATTTTTTGTTTATAACATTTTAACTGTGTTAAAGTTTTCCTTATGTCCGTCACCGAGTCAAGACTGTTCTGCAAAGTGACTACATGAGTGAACACTTTGTCTAGCTCTTACGATCCCGGCGGGAGACGAATGTCCCGATCAATATTCCTTGCAGCGAGCGGCTGTTCCAGGAAGTATTCCCATGATGAAGCTCTGAGGTTCTGCAGCTAATAATGGAAACACACCGACTAACACACTTAAGGGAACCTTCTAGTAAAGATGAGTATCGGCATATTGCTTCCTTCAACCTTTTAACTTGACCACAGTAGCCAAACACGCTTAAGGCACTCGCATCTTAAAATGGAGTAGTAGCAACAGGTTGTCTTCACACACTGTAGGAGTGAAGACAAAACACGATTCTGAATATTTCATGTGCCTACTTGGAATGTCAGTAGACAGGGTAAAGATGAATTTTACAAAGACTTCGAATGAAATTTAGATATTACGGTTTTCTCTTTATTTGTCTTTGCATTTCTGGCTCTATAGTGATCTGTTGGGACTAATTGAGGAAGTTAATTTAAAAAAGATCATTATTGGGGTGATTGTCTGACAGAAGTAGCGCAATGTGACAAACAAAAGACACAAAATTTAATGAGACCTTATTACAGATCATACACTAGGGGTCTCAAACTCCAGTCCTCAAGGGCCGCAGTCCTGCAGCTTTTAGATGTGCCACAGATACAAAACACTGGAATGAAATGGCTTAATTACCTCCACCTTGTGTAGATCAGTTCTCCAGTGTCTTAATTATTCTATTCAGGTGTGGAGCAGCAGAGGCACATCTAAAAGTTGCAGGACTGCGGCCCTCGAGTACTGGAGTTTGAGACCCCTGTTACACTGAGCTAGTTATTAGTTTAAAAAAAGCCTTTATGCAGCTGCAATCCAACTTCATTAACGTTAAAAAGGAGACCTCTATTTTTTTCATGTGAAACAAACATTTTTTTTTTTTTGCGCCCCATTTTCAAATTACTTTGGTATTAAACATGCATCAAAATCAAGAGCAAACATTTGATTTCAGATTTCTGTCTCAAGGTTTCCGGACTTTCAGGAATAGAAACTATCAGTTGTTTTTTTTGTTTTTTTAAATCAATGTCTTTAAATAGTATGTACAAGAACTAACTATAATATCTGTCATGATTGCTGAATTTTTTAATTAGCTGAGTTTTCAGCGAGAAATAAATGCACACTCTTCGGCCGCATCTGTAAAAAGTTCTCTGGAGACGAGAACAGGTCCTCACTCATCCTGGACCTGATGGCGCTGCTGCAAGTGACAGTTAATTCTCTGCTTTGTCCTGATGAATGAATTACATCAACCCATTCACACGCATACAAGCCTACCTCTGCATGATTTCCCATCACGGAGCTGCTGGCCACGAGAGAAAAAAAAATAAAAAATCATAAAACATCTACACCAAACAGTTTCGAGGACGACACACAAATACGCATCAATCTCTGTTCCGGTTTCATTACTCACGTTCTCATCATGCCTTCGACGGGCAGAGATTGTGGGGCCACAATCTCTGCCCGTCCCGACTATCATCTGTATGTTCACGGCACACACTCACACACACACTTCCTCTGCTGTTCATCGTTAATTCTCCTCTGTGAATAACCTTCACTGGTCGATTGTATTGACTGCCATCACACTATAATGCATGTTTCTTGATGAAAAGAAATCTGCCTCAGCACTTCGGCCCCGATCCCATGTGATCTTGTGAAATCGACGCAAGGGACTTTGTCCACAAGTGCCTGGTCAGGAAGGGTTAAGATGAGGGTCAGTGAGTGGCGATGCATCACAGTGATGGTCCTCACAGTTATAGCCAGCATGTGTGTCTGTGTGCTAATTCACAACCTATGATTAAAGGCTTGTGTCCAAGACTCTTCTCTCTACGATCGATAGCAGATTAAAGTGAAACTGAAAATCCCCAGCATGAAGCATCGGATGAAGCGTTGAGCTCAGCCAGAGGCTCATGAAGCATTCGGATCAGTTCTGAATACAGAAATGTCAATGGGTTGCATCAGTAAAGGAAGTCACGCAGAGAGAGACGTATAGAAATGCATCAACAAGAATGGAATGGATTGAAAAACGAGAGCTGCCTGGCAACTCATTGGGTTTGGATTCATTGTTGATGATAAAGTGTTGTTCTCTGTTTGCTGTGCCGACGTCTTTTATGTATCTGAATCAAGATAAAGTTTTATCAGAATATTGATGATAATGTTCTCATCTTTTAGATTCTGATAACTCGATAGGCACGTTGATTTGTTATTAGAAGTTGCATTTATTTCTGACAGAATATTATAAACGTTTATCATTTATCCAACATCAGAGTTTTGAAACAAAAAATAAAAATCCAAGAAGGACGTTAGCCTGCTTAACATCTGGATAATGTAAGCTAGATGACACAGGAAAGACTGCCTGTTTTTTAATCCATGACCTTCACAACACAGCAGTAAATTCAGATTATGAAAAGTCCGCTGACCTATCTTGAACCATTTTCCAGTTGTGAATCAAATTTTGAGCAAAGTCTTAAAATGTCTCCAAAGAAAATGAAGCGAATCAACAGGACTGTGTCACATGTTGACGCTACAATTGGTGGTGCGAAAACAAGATGGAGAAATTTTTCCTTTGGTAAGGCACAAAACCACAAGTGGAGGGGAGACTTTGTTACATCACAACTTATTCAGCAAATGTATTTCTCTCTCCTCTTTTCCAGAGCATTTTTACATGCGAGTGTAAAAATCAGCTTAGAGCATAAAAGTTTTTTCAAAATGTGCAACTTCCATCAACATCCAGTTCCTCCCTCTCCATCAAATCTCAAACTTCTGTCCACTTGTCCTTTTACGTTCGGCCTCTTTGCTAAACCGGACTGATTTTACATGCTAAACCATTTTACATTCAGTGGTGCTAAACCATCACTGAATGGTTTAGCACCACAATACATTAAAGATTTGCTGCTGTTGTATTAACCTTCCAGAACTCTCAGGTTCTGGTTCTGGTTCTGCTCTGTGTCCCCAGAACCAGAACCAAATGAGGAGAAGCAGCATTTAGCATCTATGCACCAAAAATTTGGAACAAACTTCCAGAAAACTGTAAAACAGGCGAAAGACTGACTTCCTTTAAATCTCAACTAAAAACCCATTTGTTTAGAGTTGTATTTGAAACATAATCAATTGCAAATTTATTGACGGAATCTGACTTGATGTTGTGTTTTTATTGTTGATTCTATGTTGCATTGTGTTTTTGTGTTTGATTTGATGTAAAGCACTTTGAAATGCCTTGCTGCTGAAATGTGCTATACAAATAAAGTTTGATTGATTGATTGATTGATTGATTTTCAGGTGTGAGGGAGAGGAACATGAATGGCCATCAGTGGACTGCTTTGAGCCTTTGAGCCTTGCAGGGAATCCTCAAAACAAGAAGGATGTCTCTCTTTTTTTCTTTTTTTTAATCAACATTTTCTGTTTTCACACTTGTCGGGTGTAATTACAATTATAAATATCACATTGCGTCATCAGCCTACCTCAAACCTCAATGTTTCTGAAAAAGAATCAAAAGCCGATTTCATTCAAGGATAGAGGATGTTTGTTTAAAAAAACCATTGATGCTTAACGTTTCACAATGATCTTCCATCTGCACCTGCGTCGCTTTCGAGAGGTTAATGGCAGGTTTAACTCTCTACGGCAAAAACTTTCTTTTCTAATAAATTAAAACATTAATGAAATTATTTTTCAAAAAATCCTACAAACTAAATCAATTCCACACAAAGCAATGTACTTAATGTGCTTAGTTTTAATCATTGTGATGATTGTGAATTATATTAATGAAAACATCATTAAATTGGAATGATACATGTTTTTAAAGTGGTAAACTACGTATTTCATAGCACCATTAAGTAATGATCTTACCTTCAGTTGTTACAAAAATGCTGCATAGAGTAAACATAGAAGAAATTTGACATTGCAATTTGATGCCTTGAGATGAGCCTCCGTCTCTTTAAGAAGCTCCTGCTCTTCGACACCCATGACCAGGATTTTAAAGACAAATATAGTGTCAACTGAAAAGAGGACTTTGGAGCAGTCCAGTCCTTTTCTCTGCTCAGCACAAATACGACCTCCGGACGTTGTTTCTCGTTTGGGATCGTCCTGCTGTTGTGGCTCTTGAACCACTGACTCTCCTGCAGCTGTTTTGTGAATCTAACACAAACCTTTGACTGGGCCTCGCCTCACAATCCTGTCTATTCCATCGTCATCCTTGTTGCTTGTGTATTTTTCTTTCCCTCTACACTTCCTTTGCTCCATAAAAATGTTTGGATACAGTACACAGTGAACAGTTTCTTTAAAAAAAAGAAAAAAAAAAGAAAAAGAAAACCCCACCTTTTTGTGGTTTACTCTACTTGAAGATGTCAGGGCTCAACAACTGTCCAATCAGCAGCCTTCATGTGGGCCTGCAACAGACTTTATGCCAGAGTTGCTCTTGCACGCATGACTCCTTTTTTAGCATCTACTGCAATTTCAGCAAGCTGAATTTTTTGGCGTACAGAAAGCAGTGCTGGAGGACAAACAAAACACAATTTGGCAAAGGGAGCACAGAGATAATATGAGGTGATGTGAAATGAGCCTGTGTGACTGGTGTCTTTGCTTCCTTTTTTGTTTATCGTGTCTTTTCACACTATGTACTTTCCATCTGGTGCCACCTATCTGACGGAAACTGAGTGCCAGAAAACGCTGTTACTTGTTTAAAATCAACTTCTTGCGAACTACTGAGCTTGCATCCTTGTAAAGGTTTGCATTTATGCGAGTGAAATAAGTCAGTGCACACAAACCCATGCTTGTATGTGACTAGATGCTTTAATAGCTCTGTGCCTGAATCAGGGTGGTTTTTGTACACTGGATGTGCGAGTGCCTCTAAATGTGTGCTGCCAGCTTGATGCGTCTTCCTCTCCCTCTGCCCCTCTCCCGTCGACTGGCTGGAGCCTCTCTGCTGCTCTGTTCTCATGGTTAATGCATGTGGAGGGAGAGCCCTTGTCCCTTAAATTCTCCCCGTCTCTGCCTTCCCAGAATAGAACCGATCCTTAGCATACACAAAGACAGACGACTTCTTATTTCTCTGCCATGTAATCCAGCCATGGCTATGGGAAGAGTTAGGAATGACAAAGAAAAGAAAGTCAACTTCATTAGATGTGAGTAAAAAGCAGGAATATTACGGATTAGGAAGAGAGTTATAATTGGATTACAGTACTAAAGGAAAACAGTTGGGATATATGGCAGAAAAGAGTGGGGGAAATTTGAGATGACTTCTTATTCATTCAACAACCCAGAGTGGTGCATGACTGCAAATGTTCATTTTTGTACAAATAAACGGCCTATATCTGTACACAGATGGAGCTAAAAATTAAAAGCTAAATCACAATAGTAAAAGTATTATAGTGAAATCACACCGATCACCCCTGACCAGGTTTTACTTCCCGTTTCTGTTTTCTCTTGCCATCACATTGGCTTCACCTGTCAACGTTCTGGGTTAAAGGGACAGAGCAGGCGAAGGACCAGCACAAGCACAAGCCAGTTACTGTGATACTTCCTTTGGGCCACGTAAAGAGATAATCCTGAAGAGGCCTACGATGGACCACTAACTCCTGCGCTTCAGTGGGAAATGGATTACAGCAAACAGGCTGTAACCAGGTCCACTGCTGTAAAGCTCTCCCTTGCTAGCAGTTAGTGTGAACAGGGCCTACAGATTAACATGTGTTTGCAAAACAAATACTGTTGAAAGCTCCATTTGTGGTGTATTTGTCAGGGACGGCTATCAGGAGGTTATTAAAAATGATGACACAGACGAAAGGGCAACAACAGCTCAACCGTTTTTGGACTTTTCCTCGTTAGCTTCTTTTTTGCTCTGTCCTCTTTCAACTTCTGTTTCTGTTTAACTACAAATGTAAGCTGAAACAGCTAATGGCTCAGATGAAAATGTAAAATCAGTCTGGGAGACAATCTACCTGGCATTGTTTCGCTGTGATTGGTTTTAAACGGGCAGCATTGACATAATGGTCACCTACAGTGGCACCACTTGTATTTTAGTGTTTATTACTAGAATGTAGATGCAGAGTTTATTTATTTTTTAAACTGTGTTGGTCTAAGTCCTGCTTGGTGATTGCTTTGTTTTCTCTGGTTTTTCGTTTCCGTTCAGCCATTCCCTGTGGTTAGATTCCCTCACTGCCTCAGTTTCCACTCTGAACTCACATCCGTTACGTCCCATTCAAATAGTCACACCTGCTCCCCATTCCAGTAATCACTCCTCCCAATATTTATACTCATTTATTTGGGTTGCTACTCGTCAGATCCTCCTGTTTACACTAATGTTTCTGTGCTAGCATGACACCTGGCAACACACTTTTCTCAATAGATCTGCTGCCATTTTAGTTTCAACTTTGAGCTTTTTGATTTTCTTGTCCTATTGCACTCCAACCTTGGTTTTTAGATTTTGGATTTTATGTCTTACTAATAATACCTTCTGCTAAATCAAACCAGGTAAACTCCAGCCTAAATTTTGATTCTAATGACCTAAAAAAAAAAAAAACATGTACAGTCCAATCCCCATTGAGGTAGAGAGCTGTTCCTCTGTGTAAAGAAGTTCACAAGCAATAAAAAGCTGTCAGGTAAAAAATGGTGGAAATTTTGCTGATGGTTTGAATTTTCCGTTTTCATAAAACTAGCCAGAAGTGAAGTTTTAAAAGCCAGCTGAAAGAAAATGAAAACATGAAGCCAAATTGAGTCATTTTATCTGGATTTATGTTGTGATGTGAGATTCCTAAAATCTTTTTTTTACACAATCCATTTAGAGGAGATGCTCAAACATTAAAGATTGTAAGAATTTAAAAACATTAAATGGAAGAAGAGCGCTTGCTATGCTTTGTAGTTACTGTGCGCTCCTGTTTGCTGCTGTGACTCCATGTATGCTGTTCTCCTGTGGCTCTGGTGATGCTGTTGCTAACACATTAGCTCCCGTGTCCAGAGTGCTTTACACATGGGAACACAGAACCCACCAGCTCAGCTTACACCGTCTCAAACATACATAGCAGCGATGACAGAGACACTGACCCGGTATCCATAGCAACAGTTACATTCAATACCTGTCAAGCTGAAGACAGATTGTAAGACCTGAAGTTGTGTGTAATGACAGGAAAAGAAATAAGATTGGAGAAAGAATAGGAGTAGAAATGTAAATAACACTGCAGAGTTTCAGTGCATCTAGTTGGAAAGATTAGAGCGTTTTCAAAGGTGGGGCTAGGCATGTTCGTCCCAGTGGGTCGACTTTGTCAGAAATAAAATCTAGTAAAGGTTCTGGAAAACGGTCACTTGAACATCTAAAGCAGTTTATGCTGGTATTTGACAAATCCCAGGATAATAAGCAAGATGATTTCTTACAAGTACTTTCCTTTAATATACAAGTTTACGTCAAGTAAGATTAACATGCTTTTAAACACTCTAAGAAAACTCAGATGATTTTATGATTTCTTCTGATAGGTTTCTTCACAACATTTGCGGTGAACGGAGGCACGGCTGTCGATTGATTTTGGGGAAAGCACCTCAAACACACCGAGCTCTTCTATGAAATCACTGGTTATAAAAAAAACAAACAAAGATTTCAGAAAGAGTTCTGACGACCGCCACGATCCTAATTCATCTTTTGGTAAAACTTAAAAATACCTGAAAGGTGCCATGTTCATCCATTCACACAGTCTTATCCAAGCAATGTTTTGGTCCAAAATGTATGAGTCACCCTCACAAGAAAAGAAACAGACCTCCTGATGAGGCTGCTAGGTGTGTGTCACTATCCAGACGGAAATTAATTACGTATCGAAATGAACCTAATTCCTTCCTTGGAATGGACCTACCTTCTTCCTGAGCAAGGAAGAAGCATTTAATCCACAGCAACACAAAAAAAAAAACAGATTGCAGCTAGCAAATGCATACAGAGACTTTTCTTTTTGGAAACATGTTATTTGGTCTAATAACACTAAAATATAATGTAATTGTTACATTCTGAAGAAAAAGGAAGAAACCTGAGAAAA
Organism: Gambusia affinis; assembly: GCF_019740435.1. NCBI lineage: Eukaryota > Metazoa > Chordata > Actinopteri > Cyprinodontiformes > Poeciliidae > Gambusia > Gambusia affinis. Next base: position 21,718,774 of record NC_057868.1, on the reverse strand, counting down.
CCATTAAGTTTCTGGGATGGCCGTCTCATAATGGATGACATCACGAAGGAAAATCAATCAATTAAAAGTCAAACAATTATAAAATGGTTTTAGAAATCTTAATTAATATTTGAGTGTTGCCAACAAAACAGGGTAATACAATTTAACATACAATTCTACATACTATAAATGAAGTGTATGTAAATCTCTTTTAAATAAAGTATTAAAATAAATATTTCACTTATTATTCTGGGATTAACAAAAAGTCATGCTGAATGACCCAAGACAGTTCAACTTTAAGGTCTTTTAGTTTCAAGGGGGGAAAAAAAAAAATCCTGCATCTTTTTATGACAATAACTGATTTTAACACCAAATAAACCAGCATTTCTCTGAGACATTACAACAACAACACCAGCACTAAACTATGTAAAGACGGAAAAAAAAACTTAGTACAAGCCTATAAAGGTTTTATTTTCAGATATAAGACCTGGAATACCCAAATCTGCCACGTTAGCTTTCCCTTCTTCCAGCAGATTGGTTTTAATGTGGTCTCTCGAGGCTCCCACACCCAATCATGTGCTATCTTTTATTACTTTCCTTTTCCTGTTGTCTACATCTGTCAGCAGTTGAAGAGACGCGGCACCCTAATGCAAACAGGAGTGGCAAAATCGCGCGGAAAGTGTAGTTTGATAAAAACAACAAAGCTCAAATCTTACTTAAAAGGAGAGCCAAGGCATCAGAGGACCACAAGAAACATCAGCAAAGGGCCGAAGAACAGCAGAGGGAATGAGAGATAACATGCATACAGGGAACAGGTGAGAATAATTAACTGGTTATGCTGCAGCTGAAGGGGCAGATGAATTGAGGTGTGGCCAGAAGTGACAGAGAAACAGTGTTAACATTAAAACGGAAAACAGGTGAAGCAATTGAGACAAATGGACGTAGGGAACTTTGAAGAAACACTGTTCTGCTCTCCTTTTGTCCAACAGTAAGCCCAATGCCAGTCGAAGGAATATTTGAGTCAGGATGTTCCCTCATTAGCTCTGCTGATGGACAACGTACACACCTTAATATAGAAAAGAACTGCAGAACAGAGATAAAAGAGCTAACAGCTTAGCATCATTAGCAAAGGCTAAATACACAGAGAATTTGGACCCAGAGGCTTCATAGTGTGATCAAAAACTCACATTTACAAAGAACATCCTCACAAACACCAGCAATACACTTCTACTCCTAAATTTTAATCAAAATTTACAGATTAAGTCGATGACATAAGCAGATGGCAGTGGATGAACTTCCTCACATTTGGCTTGGTGAGAACTGAACAAGATGGCTGACTTCCTGTTACATGCTCAAACTGACCTTCTAACTAAAAAACTTCACACATTAGTCTAATTAGCAAAAAGCATTTATCTTACACAGAACTGAGGGTAGACCAAGGAGTGTGCGACTTTTTATTCTGCAGATGTAAACTTCTGGTTTCAGCTTTATGTTCCTTTTATGAGGAACGTTGTAGATTTTTAAATCAAAAAATGTCTGCTGGTTGGTACAGAAATATGGAAATGTGTCAGTCTACTCTCAGACTTGTGCTTAATTCGCAAAAAATAAACAAAAAAACTGAAGTAGAAAAGGAAAGGAGAGGAAAAACACTAATGTGAGAGACAAATAGGTCTTAGGAGAATTAGAAAAAGGAGGAGACATCATGAGATATGGACAAATTATATGAAGAAAAACGAGGTGAAACCGCTGATGGAAAGAAAGAACATCCATATATCCATGTAAGGTAGAGATGGCTGCTTCATCTCTAGAGCTAAGAAACATCTTTTGTCTGCAAGTTGGTTTGGAGAGCAGAAAATTGCTCTTCCTGCATTTCAGTGAGGTTGAAAGGTGTTGTTATTTTTCATGATTGCTTTTGCCACTCGAGATAAAACTTTATTGTACGTCTGGAGTTAGGCCTTCATTTTAGGTTTCCGTTGGCAGTGACAGCCCACTGAGACCGATAAATTATGTGACGCTTTTTGTCCACAGAACGATTTTATCTGAACTAAAGAGGAGGACGCTTAATTATTTGGAAGCTTTCGGAGGCATTTGTTAAAGAGCGTGGCAATAACAACTTCCTATTTTAACAACAACCCTTTATATTTCTGGTTAGTTTCACTGTGAGGTTTGCTTAATATTATCTCAGGCTGCAATGTTGACTGAAATGTACTTAATACCTTCCAGAAATAATTATCTTACACAGAATTGTGCAAGATAACTTTTCAGATGTAAATGCAACCTCTCATTTAGGGAACCAAGGTCACGCATAGAAAATGGTCTCCATCAGCAACCTCTTACATTCCCATTGATGATACTGACATTACGATGATAAATATATCATGTCTAGTGGGAAATGTAAAAGGTAATTACAATAGTGTCATTTCTGTGTTATTATAATTACGATGCTCAGGGACAGGGCTGCAGTCAGCAGTACAGCTACAACTTGCCCCCAACAGAAGATTAAAACATGCTTTTTAATTGCCCTCGTGGTTTACCTGGCGGTAAAATCAAGGAAGTGGCAGGGGGCATTTAAAGATAAGAGCGCTCTAGAAAGGTCAAGTCTGCTCCGATTGGTCAGAGTTGGTGCCCTGATCCTTCCCCGTTATGAATTAGCACCAAAAAAATGTAAGTGTTTAATTTATGCTAAATGTTCACATGCCTGCGGATAAAAAGATTCATTAGGATCGTTTTTCCAGGAAGTTAAAATCTCCCCGATATATTTTAGAATGTCTACGGGCTATAATGGGATTAAAATTTATTCTCTTTCACATAGACTTTGGCTTAAAAATAGAAAGTACATTATTTAATGAAGGAATCAACCTGTTGTGCATGTTTGCAGACCTTTTGTTGCAGAGAGATTGTGAGTAATAAAAAAAAGCAACCTACAGAAAAAAATAACAAAAGCATCTATTCACCAGAAAATGTTGAATTATCAAGTGCCTGTTTGCTGGTGAATAGAACAGAATATTCATTTATTTCACATTCATGAACCTTTTTTTCTTTTTCTTTAGGCAGCATTTTTTCTCAGTTGTGGACACACTTTGCACCGTTTCACTTAACCTCTTTTATGAAGTTGAAATAAAAAGTGCATAGAGTTAAAAAGTATTAGCAGTTGATCATTAAAACATATGAAACCTGCAGCAAAATTGTTTCAAAGAGCTATTACTCGTAAATCTTCTTGCAACTGCTCACAGTCGGAAATGTTTTCCCAGCTCACAGTCAAGTAGCAAAAATAATTACACTTGTTTTAAATAATGACCTTCATGTGCCTCTCCAGCTTTGAATGACTTTATGGACGATATGTGCAAAACTGATGCATTAATCAGTCTGAACTCCATGAACTCACGTCTGCTTGAACCTCCAGGAAATTCTAGGAAGCAGCAACATTCTCTTCTGAGTTCATTTTTATAGTTTCCTTGTCTGTTGTAAAATATTACTAAACAACATGTCAGTGGAAGCTTTCAGACTCAAGCTTCAGTGCATCATTTTGTGGTTTTGCAGCTTAAAAAAAATCTCCTTGATTTGATTTTTCTTACTAGTGTTTCCACAAGTCATTTTTCTCTTGACTTTGTGCTGCTGTGCTCATAAGCCCACTTTCTAAAATGAGGTGTGGAACAAGAGGAAATAACCAAGGAAAAACCTGTGGCACCTGAACATGTAATTCATACGGCGTTTCTGCTTTCAGACAAAACTAAGAGTGAGTGGAAGAGATTAAGATTGCTGTGATGCCAAAAATTTAGATTTCTGTAGTCCAACATGTTAATGATAAACATGATAAATGTTGCACCTTTTCATTTGGTTGATTTTAATTTGAATCATTAGTGTAAGAACGGCTCCTGTGTTTCTGAATGTCTGCCAAGTTTTAATGATTTGACCAACAGGAAGTAGAGAAGAGTGAGATGGAGGAAATCATTCGTTCATTTTTTGCTGTCTACAGCGTTGTCTGTCGTTTCCCCCTCTGGTTTAGTTTGTGTTAGATTGGCAAGATATCTGTTTAAATAATAAATCATTTTATTTTTTAAATCAGACTAATGTTTCTGGCAGCATGTCAGATAAAATGTACTATTTTTAACCAAAAATATTTCCAACAAGATATATAATTTTGCATATGAATGCTGCTCCCCTGAATTTTTTATTTTTTTTTGGGGGGAGGGGCTTAATGATTAACCTTGTGGTGCTTAAATAATTGTGATAAAGCACAAATTGTATGTTGTGTGTGTTGCTAATTATTCAACACAAGCAGCCTAAAACGTTCACTCTTATAAATGTGTGTGTGACAGAGCTGTGGCATGATCAGAGAGGTGGGGAGAGAAAAGCACAGTTTGCAGATTTCACCCGAAACCTAATTAATCAAAAGCACATAAACAGAGCAGCTCTTTGTGCCTGCTGAGTCTAAAATTAGCAAACAGTCTGCAGGACGACAAACAGGATGCAGGGAGGAAGACGTGCTGCCAAAAGGTGCACCTGAGACACTAAAGAGTAGCACAAGTGGAAAACACCATGCTGGGCACAAGAGTGCTATTAATAACCATGAATAATTTTTGACCTTTATCATAATTATACCAGAAGCCATATATCTATTTACATCACATAAAGAAATTAGATTATTATTATTATTATTATTTTTCTATCCTGAGTGACAATCTGAAAGTAAACTTGGTTGGTTTTAGGTCATTTAGAATCGGCAAAAATATTTTCTATTAGCTAAATCCTAGAAAAAAAACATATTTTTATATAAATATGACGCCCCATCCTCTACCTCTAAAGTTCAGATCTCCAGCTTTTCATGTATGTAAAGTCAAGAAGTTAGTAAGAAATGAGACACATTGTAAAAACAGTTTTTACTTAAACGATAGTAAAGTAGTGTGTCGAGCAGCTGTTAAATGTTTTCTTAATCGTCGAGACAAAGTTTTACTTATGTTAAAGCATTCAAACCCGTCTGTAGCTGCTGACCGTTTTTTTTACATGTTTCAAATGGATCATCACATTTTTCACCTCTAAAATTTTATTATCTCTGTTAAAAAATACATTTTTGTAATCTGTTTTTGACTTTCTTGGGATTTTGTGTTGTTTTTTTCAGATCTCTTAGCCGATTTAACTCAACTGGAACTTCAGGAACTTCTATTTATGTCACGTCTTGAATCCACGGGTCACATGTTGTTTTCCAAATTGAACAAAAATACGACCAGGTTGTTTCAGCTTTTGCAATTTTACATTATATTCTGATGAGTGTAAACAATCAAATCTCACAAAGGCAACAAGTGAAAATAGACTCAGTCCTACTGCAGACAGCAAGCTATTTTACTTTACATAAACAGCCTTTGCCTCAAAGTTTTCTACAGCTTTGAAAAGCTGAACACTAGAGACCCTTTGTGATTTAATGCTAACAGAATTCAGTGATAACGCGCAACCCACTTCCAAAGAATGCAACGCTCTGTATGCACACATAAACCTTCTGAGTAATGCTTTTGCAGCCACTTTCCCAGCTGTTATTTTTCAAGGTTTGAATAACTTTTAGAAAATGACTTGCAAATACATGGCATGTGGGTGTTTCAGTATCCCTCATCCATATTCATCGGTTCTGCTGCAACATCCATGGTTTATCCTCCTAAATCGCTAAACTGACATCTTCAGCTCGCAGCACACCTGCAGCATGAAATAAAATGTTTGTTACTTTAGAACTTCAGGAAGGAAAATGATGCCTAAAGTGAACAAAAATAGAGATTAATGAGCTCCCAAAATGTAAAATGAGCTTTTTTTTTTTAAAGGAAATGTTTCCTTTTAGGGATATGTAAAAAAACAAACAAACAAAAAAAAAACTTGAAAACAAACCTTTAGCAACAATTAGAAATGCATTTCTAATGTTGCTTCAATCTGTATTTTAAGCTGCAAGAAAATAAATTTAACCAAGATAGCTGTGAATGTACATGCTACATGCTCATGTAAACACCAGCGATCTAATAAATTAATCCTTAACATTCATATTGTTACCAATCTTTAGATTATCACAGTGGAAAAAGGTCACACAATTGTCAGACATTCCAACTGCCTGGAAATTCTCATGTTGATCCTAAAGTCCATAATTCTGCACCTCAGTTACGTGTTTGTTGTTCCTTTTCAGACTTATTTGTTTAATCTGGAATGAAATACATCAAACAGTAAAAAAAAAAAAAAAAAAAATTAAATGTAAATGCTTTTGCCAGCCTTCTTGCCAGTGAGCGTTGCATTATGAATATTGCAAGAAGAGGCAATGTCACACTGTGTGAGAGAAGTATCACCGAAAAAGAGGATTTTACAAACATTTTAAAACAAAGGCTGTTGTTGACATTCTCAAATCACTGCAGCATCTCATATCAGCAATTAGAGGATTTAGCACAGTTAGCATTGCCAAGTTGCCAGTTGCCAAGGACAGATTTCCAATAGCCAATCGCCCACATGTGAATGCCACAATATGCTTGTTCTTTGTTTATTTGCAATGTCCACAGTTAAGTAAAAGACACACAATAATTTTGACCGTCGTGTCTTTGCATAAATTCATTGCTCTGTCAGATTTTTCTATTTTTCACATTTAAAAAATCAGCTGGTACTTTCTCACTAGCTGAAATGTAATTTAATTTACTTTGTTTTTCTTCTCGTTTTGAAAGCAGAGTACTGCAGTGTTTTCACACCGACACACTATCATAACCTGTATGTCTCCCCTTGGCACGTTAATGGAGAATCTGACAAAGGTTTAGCATGCAATTAGTGCTACTTGCTGAGGCCTTGCACTGGCAGTCCATCACAAATGCACACAAAGGGGCTTTCATCCTTCCCTTTTTTGCCAATTTGTGTTTTTTTTTCACTTTACTGATTCATTCAGTTCATTCACCTACTTCAATTAAGGCTCATTAGAGTAAAAACTAGATTGCTGGCACAGCAAAGAAAGTCGGCAAAGCAAAGCAGCATTTATCCAGCCTGTCTCATGTTAACATTTCTCAATCATCGATTGTTTTCACCTTTTGCTTAATGGGTGAATCATAAACTTCTGCTCAGGTTTGCTTAGTGGATTCAGTTTTGTCATAAATGATCATAAAATGGTGGTAGAAAGAATACAAAACAGATCTACACTCACAGATGAACCCTGTCCCACATGCATAGCCTTGTCTAATGTGACCTACCTCAGTAAGGTGAGGGTTGGGGTTGAATCCACACTGATTGCACACGGTGGCTTTGCACTGGGTGCAGGTGTTGTAGTTGGGTACAGCCGGTAGATTGGACAGCTCTGTGGTGGTGCACACTGGGCACAGTTTGCTGCTTGGCATGGGTGCGATCTGCGGCACGGAGTAGGGCGATGTGGGAGTCACGCCACGGTCAGGAGACACAGAAGGAGACCGGCCCGTCCGAGAACCACCTGAGCCACTGAAGTCGACTTGGAGGTTTCGGCGGGAGGCATGCTGACCGGGACTTTGGCCACCGTGGCCTGCCATACTGGAGCCAGTTGCAGTGTGACCCACCCCATGGCCGGATCCTGAGACCTGCCCCATGCCCGACCCTTGGCTGGACTGCATGTGTCGAGGGGAGGTTGAGCTGTCATGAGCAGCCAGACGATACGGCTCTCCAGCTCTGTACCCTATTCCTCCACCACTGCTCATTCCCCCCATACCTCCTCCCACCATGCCTGCTCCCATTCCTCCTCCCATCCCACTCATTCCTCCTCCACCCATTCCTCCACCCATCCCTCCCATTCCTCCTCCCATCCCTCCCATTCCTCCTCCCATTCCACCCATCCCTCCTCCGCCATGTCCACCTTGTTGCATTCCTGGCTTTGGACTACCCATCGGGCCCGTTGGACCTCTGAAAGAGACGAAGCAAAAGAGAATTCATGCTCAAAAGATAGCCTTAAAATCTGGGTAAATTCTCTGAAGTCACATCCAATTATGTTGCAGTGCCTTTCAAAAGTATTTACACCCTTATGTTTTCTTACACGTGACACTTTACATTTACAAATCTCAAAAGTATTTAGTAGTTATCTGGTAATAAAAAAAGAATCTATTTTTCCCCGGAAAAAACAAAGATTTAACGCATCAACCAATATTGCAACTTTTTCTCCAAACTAAGTTTTTCTTTGTTTTTTTTTTTTAGGTATTTACTTGAATAACCATTAAATACACATGTGGATATAATATATAAAAAAAGGCACACTTATAATAACATATAAGAGCTAATTGTGAATGCTAAAAAGTAGGGTCACTATGCTGGGGGGTAGAGTTTGAAGACAGTGGCCATTACCTTCCTGTGCAATTCCACTTGAAAATAGTTTTTACTTCCAGCACAGTCTGGGCTTTTTCCCCTTGTGTGGGTTTCCCTGCTTAATTTCTGACTGGGCCAATCAGCAAACAGAATAAGAAGTTGGGAATGACAACATCAATTTTCTGAGCTGTTTTAGAATTGTGGTCCGCCTGCGGTTTCAGCAATGGCAGCGGAGGAAGTGCAAGAAACCGTTCAGTCCATGTCGGCCACGCTTCCAAATATTTAATGAACTTTAACAGTAGCCTTGTTCATATCGGCTCTTCTATCTTCGCAGAGGAAGATGTTTGTTTATAACACAGGCAATTTCCAGTAAGCTTCATAGCGTCAAACTGGCGCATTACTCACGTCATGGGCAAACGTTAGCGACGGGGTAAAATTTAAAACCCCAACACAGTCCATGCCTCCAGGAAGCAATCATCAGATCAGGGACCAGACCCTCAGTGCAAAGCAAAGTGAATGGTTTTTACCAGGCTTTACGTCTCTATGACAAAGGAAACAGACTCGCTACCATTGTAATGATAACTCCGGATGCACGCACAGAAAAACAAGATCATCTTTAATCAGGAATGGATCGTATTTCCAGCAGTCAGGACAGAGATGTTTCAGTTAACACTAAAAACTTGAAATCTTTCTCCTCCTTCTCCCAATATCTATTTAACATCAAATTCTGTCCCTGTAAAATATTCGTCTCTTTTCCCCCATTTCTGACTTTTTACTATTTTTATGTTCTAACTCTTTACTTTCTTTTCTCTTGGCACTAACACTGGCCTTGTTCAACTGCTTTTTCTTTCTTTAGCGTAATCCTTTTCTCTCTTGACATTTTCATTTCCACCCCTAAAAGAAGCGTGAACATTTACTGACCCCCGTGCCGTTTTTCTCACGACACTTCTTTCAGAAAATGTCACGCTTACAAGAAGTAATGTACTTTTATAAGAACACGAGGCAATGTATATGTATTAGTATATCTGGATTATTAATCTTTTAAATGTAAAAATTTTCCCCTTTTTTTGTTGTTGTGTTAAAAACATTTACCTGACTGATGCTTTAAAGTATTTCTAAGTTCAAACTATGTCTACTCAAGTTAAACTAATCTACTCAAGAAAGAGTAAAACAATAAAATGAAACAAACAAAAAAAAAAACAGGTTTCTTGTTTGACACAAAACTGCTTCCATAGGAAACTGGTTTAACTGGGATTTTCAAGGTTTTCCTCCTCCAAGATGTATAAGTTCCTTATTCCACTGCTGTACTTGCAGCAGAACAAGTCTATTTAGGTTATTGGTGTGCCCAACCAAACATCTATTTTCTCCTCCTCTCCCATTCCTCCTCTGCCTGCATGTCTTCCCACTCAGGGCTGTTGACAGAATTGCTTTTGTACGGCCCATTTATTTCCATCTGCCTCTTCCCCTCCCTCCTTTCTCTCCGCCTCACCTCCCATTATTTTTCTGTCCTTTTCTCCTCTTCTCTCCCGTCACACCAGCGTGAATATTCACCCGGTGTCTAAGTTGCACGCACACACAGTAAAAATTGTTTAGCTCACCCAAAAGGAAAATTGTATTTCTACTTCATGAGGAAAAAATAAAATAAAAGGACTGCTTCTCAGAAATCTTATGAGGCCCATAAAGATTTTGGAGGGCTGATGTGTTTTCCAGACAGGATAAAGTAACTTTGGAGGCATGTTGCAGTATTTTTATTTTTTGAAAACACAAAGATAACCCGAGTAAACACAAAGTCTAGTTTTGAAAAGATTAGTTAATTTAAGAAAACATAATCCAAAAATAATCCAAACTGAGTCAAAATCTGAAGGTCTTCCTTGTCATCAATTAAATGTGATTAACATTTTTTGGACTCAAACTCCAGTCATCAGCTTTGGGTAGCAAAAAAAACCAAATAAACAAAAGAAGTGCATGAAGAGGGAAGGGCTTTTACAGGGCATTAGTTATGATTTACAAGCTAGCTACCAACATTGCTAGGTTTGACGTAGTTTAGATAGCAGATATATTTCCTTTTATCCACTTTCACAAAGCAAATTTTAATTGTTAGCTGTAAACAAACCTAATTATGTCTCTCCACTCGACTGCAGAAGCTTACAGGAAGGTCTTACCTCACTGAAAGTCCCGGTACCACTCTCCCTGTTGTTTTTCTTGCTTTTTTTCTGATTCACATCCCTAGTGATCCACAGTCCTCATTTTCAGATCTCTTTTCGTCAACAACTTTGCAATCTGTAGGAAAATATTAATAAAGTCCACAAGTAGGGCCATTTCTGTCTATTCCTCGACCAAACAACTGATGGACTTGGCAGTCGATGCTCTTTTCTCCTCCGTAGTAATCTGTCAGATGATTCACAACAAAGGCACAACCTGCTAATTGCAGTTACTATGGGCGCTATGCCTCCTGGGTATATACGCAGAAAGAAACTAGATGAACACATACTTATGAGTACATACATGTTGACTAAGTGTATTGTGCATAATATAGAAGACGATTGTTGGGTATTGCAACGGCAAGGTAGCAGCGTTGAACTGGTACTCCAGTCAAGCTGTCATTTTGGTCTCTAATTCGTCTGCATCAACAGTTTATGCTTAACAAAGAAAGAAAAAAAAATGACATGTTAGTGTAACACAGAATGTAACGCTATTGCAGGGTGCTTCAAAATTCTGACAGCCATATTTTTAGACACTGTTCTGTTTGTCTGGTTATATTTAACAGTTTCTTTGAGTCATCTGAGTAATACTGCTATTATTTCAGGTCCAAAAGAACAGCCTTGACACTCAAAAGTTTGAAATTAAATTTTCTTTGTTGGCATAATGTCTGGAGTTGTGGCAGTGGCACTGTCAGCAAGAAGTGCAGCCCATTCCTAACCCCTGAACACACACATTATAATTTATTTGCATTTTTGAAGTCATCCAAAGCCTAAAGAAAGAAGCTTGATCACTTGAATGCTAATTAGCTACATTAGGCACATGAGGAATAAAACTAATATTGATTTTGTTCAATCTGTAGCTTATTTTATTGGTGCAAAATAAGTTTTTGATCAGGCAATGTGGTTTTTTTTATCAGTTATGTCCTGGAGAGTCTCTCATTGACTCACTTTAGTAGACAGACAAGCATATGTCAGGAACTCTGCCAGTTTGGAGTTGAAGACGTCATCCACAATGCATGGCTGCTAAATGCTGCAAAACCAAAAGTTACAAATAATTTTTGATAATTGTTCCTTTATGTTGTCTATTTTAATAGCAGAAGACTCTAGTAAGGTAGAAATCCTCTATGCAACATACCTCAGATTCAGACAATTTCCAAATGTTGTCAGCTAGAAACTACATGGTCTGCTGCCACTTCCTGCTTCATTAAGGTAATGTAGTTCACATCAAAACCACTAGGTGGCGAGTAAAAGACAGCTAATAGGATCAACCGGTATTTGTGGCATATATACGCCACCCTGGCTTTATTCAAATAACAAAAAGACTGATGCTAATTCATTGACTAAGGTTCAAAAGGTTTTTTCAGCAATCATCTATTTATTCATTTTCTTTGCACGGTTTGTGAAACTGTTTCTTGGTCCGTTGCTATATTGTTGATCAAATCTGGGATTCTTAATTTTGTTCTAAGCCTTTAAAAAAAAAAAAAAAAGTTTACAGTATGATTATGCTCAAAGAAAGATTTTGTTGACTTTTGTCTACTCACTGTTTAAACCGAAATGGCTAAGAATGACCGGATTTTGATAAAACTTGCATAAATGGTGCTCAGAAAACAGACAAACTGTGGGTGCACAAAGATGTGAATTCAAAGAGAACTGTGAGAAGCTTTCTCTTTTTTCACAAATAAATGTGATAAGATGACAGCAACACTTACACATGTCTAGATGTCCCTGCTCGAGGACAATCTCTCAGTAGTTGGAGACGCTCTCGCCACCAGCAGTGTGTAATAGATTGCTCCTTTTCAACCAAACACACACATGCACACACAGGTGCCTGTTCCTCTCCTTGGCGTTAAAAACCAAGTAAAACCTGTTCACACTGGTTGCACAACCGCTGACAGACTGTAAGTAACACATGCAAAAAGGGAGGAAACTGGAGGCATAAATTGTATTTCTAAGCTTGAATCAATAGACCTCACTCTGAGAATGATCACTGGCTGAATGAGTGTAATAAAACCTGCTAGTTAACAAGCCCACAAAGAGGTTGTTGTCCAGCCTGGAGATGGTTGTTTGGAGACAAATTATTCAGCGTATCGAGTAGCTGGCCAGCCAACTCAATGAGCGTCCCACTGAGTTATTAACTCGCTGGCTCACTTACAACTAAGAGGGCAACTACAGCTCTGTACGGGTTAAGTAGCAGCACTACACCTAAAGCGTCTGGTGAAAAAAGAAAAGCGTCTTTCAACTGCAGAGTCTGCTGGTTAAATGGGCAACAGTCTTGGAGTCGTCGTGCGACTGCTCTTTCTGCCTGACTCTGAAACGAAAACAGGCTGATTCTGCCAAAGAGAAGCAGGTGGTGAATTTCTTAAACAGAAAACACATGATGAAGTTGAGGCTGAGATGAGAAGAAAAAAAAAAAAGATGCTGGACGGACTAATGCCCACTTTGAAACCAGTCTCAGTAGAAATAATTTCCCCTCCTCAAATGTTTGTAGATGTATAAACTTAAAAATCGACCATGTAGCTTTTTTTGTTCGCTATGCATTCCTAATCAGTTTCAGCAGCACACCAGTGTGGATTTCTAGTGTTTATATTCATTAAATTGTCTCAGAATATAAAAAGACCTGACTCTCTGGTCTGTAGCAAAGAGATCAATTCTAGTATGTAGTTATTGGTGGGTGTGAAAAGCAAAAAAAAAACACAAGAAGAAAGCTAAGGTGCTGTGTATCAGATGAAGCATTGCACCACCTGAACTATTACCATTAGCACACACAAGGAGAGTCGTGATAAAGTGTGTTGAGAAAAAGCTGTGGCTGGTTTATAAATTTGTTTTAGTTTCATTTGTTGTGATGTTATGACTCATGTTTGCAGAGATGCATTTTTACCTCATGTAATATTTTGACCTGAAGAGGAGAAAAACCCAGTTCCATTCACATTTTAGGTGCGCAAAAAGAATGAAAGACGGAATAACTCAACATTTTGGTCTTTACAGCAAAAACAAAACAAAAAAACACATTTGTGCAAGGTTAGCATCAGGTATACAAATCCCAAATGAGACATGAACGATGAACAACACATTTCTCCTATGACCTTTGAATGATGGATTAGTTATTGTTGATCATGTGATTAGAATATGTCATGTAAAGATACTTTAATTATCACACATTGCTGTTGTTCTTAAAGTAAATCAATAAAAAAAGAAATGCCGTGGCACAGCCAAAGTCTCAAGACTCTTTGATAACCTGATGCCTGTATAACCTGTGTAACATTTATGTGGCACTTCAAACATCTACATTTAGTTTACAACAGATGGGAGCCTCAGATGTGTTGATTTGCTACGAGACATTTTTATACATTTGTTGGATTTTGAGAAGACAGAAAAAAATAAAAGTTTGACAAGTAGATCTTTTAGAAATTACAGTCGCTGCAACGTGCACTTTTCATCTATAATTCATTTCTTTAATCAAAATCATTGTCAGGAGTCTGATCCATAAGCGGAAATTAATTAGACAAATGCATACAGGAGTCAACATGAGGCAAGATTAGATTAGAATTTAAAGTAAATTATTTTTTTAGGTGTTTAAGAATAAATAAATTCCCACAAGGTTTGATAGTCTTGGGATTTAAAGACATGCAAACTTTGATTATGCTTTTCTCTGCTCTCTCAGTGAGTTAATAAATACATTCAGCAAAAAATTAATAGGTTCAAGTGATCAATTTTAATCATTTAAAACCACTGTAAACAAACAAAAGACAGAGACAGATGACATGATTTCTGCTGGCTCTCATTCATTCATTCATTCATTCATTCATTCATTTCACGTCTAAAAGCTGTTGTGTTGTTCTTTCTCCATCCTGGCTTAGTTTTTGTCCTTCCTCTCCGTCGCCATGATCCTTGTTTACAGAGCGCCTTGTTTAGCCCTAAATAAAACTCGCTTCATAATTACTCTCATTAAAACAGACTCAGCCCAAACAAAGCCCGTTTTGTGCTATGTGTAAATAAGCACATCGGAAGAGCAAAAATAATTCCACCAGACAAATAAAGGATTGAGTGGGAAAATGCCACAGATTTGATTCAATATGGACTCAAACAAGCTGAACTACGGTCAATCCAATTTGACCAAACTCTTTGTGAAGCAGTAAAAATCAGAGGAACAGAAACATTCACAATTTTTAACCCCTTAGTAAGATCCCTTTTTTCTTTTCTTTTTTTTACGTTTCAGTGATTTTCTCCTTCCTGGTTTGCAAATATCATTTCCCTCAACCAGCAGAGCCTTTTTGCTCCACCAGCAGCAGCCACAGCAGCAGGCTATTTCATGCTGTGTGTGTAATAAAAGGATTAATTTGTGCTTCTCAGGCTCCAAATGGCCAGTAAGTGGGGCAGAAGGTTATAAATAGAGAACACCTTAGTAGCAACAATTTCTATTTACTGACATAAATTGCTCAAAACAAGCTGTTGCCACTCTAACACAGCTTTTATATTATTTGGCACATTTTTTTTATTATTATTATTTACTGATTTCTCTTTTACATTTGGTGCATCCATGTGTGTGATTTTGAGCAGCATGGAAATCCATCATGGAAAATAGGTTTTTAAGAGCCGATCATTGCAATTTGAACAGATTCTAAATGTTTAATGTTGCCATAAGAGGTCACACATTAACTCCATCTTCTGTTTGAAATGTGACTTAATGCAGGGCTGGGCGGTCAAATGTTTCCATGAGGTATCTGGAAGAAATTTCTCAATCAGTGGATGTAGCACTTGCTTAAAAAAAAAAAAACCTCAACAGGTTTTATATTTTACTGTCATGTCAGAAAAATATGTCAGAAAATATCGCCTTTAGTCCCTGCAGTCTGCATAGAGATGAATACAACCTGTAAATGAATCATCTCAGATTTATTAGATGGAACTGAACGAAGCCCTTTCACACTAAAAACAACCAAAATGAGTGAAACCTCAGAAGAAATTTACAAAAACTCCAAAAGATATGCTAGTTTCTATACACATGATTGCATGTTTGGTTTTTGGTTTTTTTAGAACAATCTTAAACGACACAAAGCTTTGTTGTTATGAGACACTAAGAGATAAAAGCTTGTGAAAACCATTTTGGTTTACCTTATTGTCCTTCAGATTCAGTAGGGGTTTAAAAACGTCATGATGCTGCACCTTCTAGATGCTCTGCAACTCCGGGGACTCGAGGGACACTCGGCTTTGAGATGTGTCTCCACTTCAACATGCCTGAGTCAGATAATCTGATCATTAGCAGGACCCTGGAGAACTTGACTCCATACTGATGAGGTAATTCAGCCATTTTATTCAGGTGTGCTGAACCAGAGACACATATAAAAGCTGCAGGACGCCGGCCCTTGAAGACCAGAGTTGCAGACTAAATGCAGCCTTCTCCCACACACCTCATCCAAATGGTTAAATTGCCTGCGCAGCAGGTTGTCCAGTTCTGCAAAGCATTGTTGATGACCCAGTTTGATTCATGTGTAATGAAGTGTGGACACAAGTAAAGGCTGCAATACACCAGCCAATACACCATCATTGGTCCTATATACGGGCTTTCAATTGTTGCTTTGTTCTTATTAAATGAATACTGCAATCTGTGATGTGTGGTTTTGTTTTACAGGAGATTCCATGTAATCATTTATAAAAAGGGTAAAGATCACATATCAGTTAAAACCCTAAAAACTGTTGCAGTTATGGTAACAAGTCAGGCTGGTAGAAACGGATCCGTCGCTCTGCGCTGCAGGCGTGGGCTCTGGTGAAGTTTTAATCGAAATGCTTGTTAATTAAATTTAGAACTCAGTATGCTTTTAAAATGAGCCATCAATAATTCAGGATCTGCTATGACCTTTAATTAGAACGCTAGTAACTCAAAATGCACACTTCCCTTGTTAGTTGTTCTCACTGACGGCACGTCTCACACCTTGAAATAGAGACTGAACCCATGAGATATTTGGCTAAGTGTTTCAAAACGTTCTCACTTTTTTTTTTATTCAAAACTATTTCAAAATGTAATCTCAGCCTAGTAAAGATTCTGCAATAATCAGATTATTCCCATTATCTTGATGCACTCTGTGTCACAATGTATTCACTGCTTGGAATTGAATCACTGCGACAGACTGGCGACCTGTCCAGGGTGAACCCCGCCTCTCGCCCGGAACGCAGCTGGAGAGGAACCAGCAACCCTCCCGACCCCATTAGGGACGAAGGGTGTATAGAAAATGGATGGATGGATGGATGAATTGAATCACTCAGCAGGATGATATTTACATCAGAACCTGCCAATCGACACATTTCTCAGATCTATGGTTGTTCACTTTTGAAAAATAATGACGCACTGTATTATGAATTTCAAGTTTTCTTAAGATTTAAGTTGTTTTTAATGCACAAATATATTTAAATGATTAATTATCAAAGTGCAGCTGAACAGGACCGCAGCACTGTTACTTTGCAATGAGAAAAGTCCTGAGTTTGAATCCCATGCACAGAGTTTGCATGTTCTCCCTGCACATCTGAGGGTTTTCTCTGGGTGCTCTTCTTCCCACAGTCCAACAACACGACTGATATTTGAATTGGTCTGTCTAAGTTGCCATTAGATGTCAGCGTGTGGTTGTGTGTCGCTGTGTTGCCCTGTGATGGACTGGCAATCTGTCCAGGAAGCATGCATGCATGTACTGGAGGAAGTAATTAATCAAAAGCTGTTCTTCATTAATGTCAGTGCCATGAAACACAAAATTTATGACTTGATTGTTCACACTAAGCAGCAAAGTAAGAACCGTCCTCATCATCAACGCACAACTGTTCACACTTCTTGCTGTAAGAATCTGTCTAATTTCGATTTACCAGCCAGTCTGAAACACAGCCCTGTGTTGTGTTCTGTGTTTTCCTGTGTATTTATTTCTAGTTTTCTTGTGTGTCTGAGTCTCTGTGTTGTCCTGTCTCCCCGTGATTAGTTCCCAGGTGTGTCTCGTTCCCTGATTACCTCTTGTGTATTTAGTGTCACCTGTGTGTGTCTGTCTTCGTCGGGTCCTACGTCAGTGTCAGTCAGTGTACGTCTTGCTTCGTCCGTTTTCAGTCTGTGTATGTCGAGTCCTCGTATCGCCTGTTGCTACCTGTAGTGAGCTTCAGCCTCCCGCTCAGCAGTGCTGCCAGGTCTGTGGACTGTTTTTCACCATTAAAACTCCTCCTCACCTCATCTGGGTCTACTGCGTTTGCCTCACCGCCACCACCACACCCGCTTTATGACAGAAGGACCCGACCAAGCTGAACGGTGAGGCACGCAATTACCATCATGGACCCAGAGGAAATAAAAGAATTAACGGAGACCATACGCGAGTATGAGGCTGCCATGTCCAAGCCGTACGCTGCTACAAGACGGCTTGGATTCGCCATCCGTTTGGGTCTGCTGCTGGACTTCTGGGTTCCACGTTTTCCGCTTCCTGAGTTGGTGGCATTACAGAGGGAGGCAGAGTGGGAGCGTGAGGCAGCGCTAGCTGTCATGGCTGGAGAACCGCTGCCTCCCAGACCCAAGACTCTGTCCTCCCGATCCACCACCCCCGTTCCGCCGTCTCAAGAGCCAGCAGCAGACCCTCCGCGGCCGGAGCCGCCAGCAGCGCCTCCGCAGCCGGAGCCGCCAGCAGCGCCTCCGCAGCCGGAGCCGCAAGCAACACTTCCGCCACCCGAGCCCGCCGCTCCAGCCGGCGCACCCGAGCCCGTTCCTGCCGCCGCTCCAGCCGGCGCACCCGAGCCCGTTCCTGCCGCCGCTCCAGCCGGCGCACCCGAGCCCGTTCCTGCCGCCGCTCCAGCCGGCGCACCCGAGCGCACCCGAGACTCCTAGTGCTCCCCCCGAGACTCCTAGTGCTCCCCCCGAGACTCCTAGTGCTCCCCCCGAGACTCCTAGTGCTCCCCCCGAGACTCCTAGTGCTCCCCCCGAGACTCCTAGTGCTCCCCCCGAGACTCCTAGTGCTCCCCCCGAGACTCCTAGTGCTCCCCCCGAGACTCCTAGTGCTCCCCGTCGCCGCCCCGGCCCCAGAGACTCCTTGTGCTCCTCGCGACGCCTGCGCCCCAGAGACTCCTTGTGCTCCTCGCCGCCTGCGGCGGCCCCAGAGACTCCTTGTGCTCTCGTCACGCCTGCGGCGCCCCAGAGACTCCTTGTGCTCTCGCCGCCGCCTGCGGCGGCCCCAGAGACTCCTTGTGCTCCCTCGCCGCCGCCTGCGGCCCCAGAGACTCCTTGTGCTCCTCGCCGCCCGGCGGCCCCAGAGACTCCTTGTGCTCCTCGCCGCCTCTGCGGCGCCCCAGAGACTCCTTGTGCTCTCCTCGTCGCCGCCTGCGGCGCCCCAGAGACTCTTGTGCTCTCGTCGCCGCCCCGGCGCCCCAGAGACTCCTTGTGCTCCTCGTCGCCGCCCCCGTGCGGCTCTAGAGACTCCTCGTCGCCGCGGACGGCCGCCGGACAGCCTCCGTGGTTCCCGCCTCCTGCGCCGCGGACGGCCGCCGGACAGCCTCCGTGGTTCCCGCCTCCTGCGCCGCGGACAGCCGCCGGACAGCCTCCGTGGTTCCCGCCTCCTGCGCCACGGACGGCCGCCGGACCTCCTCCGTGGCTCCCGCTTCCTGCGCCGAGGTCGGCCCCCGGACCTCCTCCGTGGCTCCCGCTTCCTGCGCCGAGGTCGGCCCCCGGACCTCCTCCGTGGCTCCCGCTTCCTGCGCCGAGGTCGGCCCCCGGACCTCCTCCGTGGCTCCCGCTTCCTGCGCCGAGGTCGGCCCCCGGACCTCCTCCGTGGCTCCCGCTTCCTGCGCCGAGGTCGGCCCCCTGACCACCTCCGTGGCTCCCGCCTTCCTGTGTTTCCGCCCACCCAGTTGGGTTTGTTTTGTTTTTGTTTTTTGGACTTTGGACCCTCGTGTCTCCGCCTATTTGATAGGTTGTTTTTCGTTTTTTTTCCATAGACTCTGGCCCCCCGTCCAGCTCCCCTCCACCCACCCTTGTTGTGTTTCAGTTTTTGGGCGTCTGGGAGCCGCCCGTTAAGGGGGGGGGTACTGTTGTGTTCTGTGTTTTCCTGTGTATTTATTTCTAGTTTTCTTGTGTGTCTGAGTCTCTGTGTTGTCCTGTCTCCCCGTGATTAGTTCCCAGGTGTGTCTCGTTCCCTGATTACCTCTTGTGTATTTAGTGTCACCTGTGTGTGTCTGTCTTCGTCGGGTCCTACGTCAGTGTCAGTCAGTGTACGTCTTGCTTCGTCCGTTTTCAGTCTGTGTATGTCGAGTCCTCGTATCGCCTGTTGCTACCTGTAGTGAGCTTCAGCCTCCCGCTCAGCAGTGCTGCCAGGTCTGTGGACTGTTTTTCACCATTAAAACTCCTCCTCACCTCATCTGGGTCTACTGCGTTTGCCTCACCGCCACCACCACACCCGCTTTATGACACCCTGGATTTTGATTGCAGACGCTTGAGGGTCTTAAAAATCAGCAGGCGCAACAGAGGACTCTGTCACTTCTCAACACACAAAATTAATAGCAGCGAGAAGGTTTTTATGAGGTTGCAGTGTGATGCCGAGGATATGCAGCCTGTCCTTGGCAGGGCCACAACACAACAGAACTGCTGAGCCACAATATGTTCTGCTGGATTTACCTCCCTCTCCAACTCGCTCCTCCTCTCCTCCCTTTATGCCGCTCATTACGTGTCGTGCAGGACCATCGAACACAATCAGGAGCAGGCGGGCGGGCGAACTGCTGAAGGAGACCTTTATAATCACAGAGGTGTTGTGCTCAACGTGAAGGGGTGTTGCTCGTTTCGCTGCTTTGGCAAAACGAACGGCACCGATTCCAAAGCAACATGTTGCTGTGTTCACTCAGACAGTACAATATGCTTTGTGCAAGGAAGAAACGCTGCTCTTCATTTAAATCAGCTCTTGTGGTTGATGTGTAAGAGTGTTGTATCGACAACTCTGGCTCAGCGGGATACGTAGCTGTCCTGCAATTAGAAAGTAGTGAGTTAGATGCTCCCTTGGGCAAGGCATTTAGCTTCAAGTTGCGAACTGCTCTGGTTGTTGGTGTACGGATGTCTCTGCAAATGTGAATGTGGTCTATTGAAACCCTTGAGTGAAAAAAAAGTGCCACATAGGTTTTGTCCATTTACCATTTATGCCAAGTTTAAATGCCTGTAGAGGCGACAACGAATTAAATTTGGTACAAAAAAATAAGATGCAGCTCTTTCAGAGCAGCTGAAAAACCGCTTTGGGACGTGTCATCCAACGTGACCGACTTTCAAAGATCCTATTTTTACCTTCACGCTGATGACAATGACACTATATTTCAGAGTGTGTCTCTGTGCCGACCCTCCCTGCTGAGTCCAGAGGAAACTGTCGTATTTGCTGTTGTGAGGGTGCAAACACGGTAAGTCTCAGTTTTAAATAAGAGAATGTGTTCCTGGATATTACACCCAACCGTATTAGGAAGACAGACAGAAATCTGTGGAATCCTGATCTTTTCTCTCTCTCTCTCTCTCTCTCTCTCTCTCTCTCTCTCTCTCTCTTTCTTTTCTCTCTGCATTCCTTTTTCTACCACCCACCCTTGAACAAACCCGAGTAAAGACCGAAGGACAGAACAATAAATCAGTTTAGTGCTCGAAAAAGGAAATACAGAGAAAAGGTGCAAAGTTATTGAGAAAGAAAAGCCATTCATTTATCAGACTTTGCAGTGTGAAGGCGATAACGCTAACGGGACTACGACGTAGAAACGCCCTGAGAGCGTGTGAGGATCCACGTACGCCGAGCGCCGCTACGGTATCAATACATTTGCTGTCATGTGGTGACAACATAATGAGAAACACAGCACAACCCTTGCAGGTGCAGAAGCGGGAAAGTGGCAGAGCACAGCAACATATTCACTGACAAACACACACACATGGGGAAAAAAAAGGCTCAGGAACTGTATTCTCAGGTGAACGAAACAAACGGGAGATGAGCAATGGCATACATGAAAAATAGCACTGACATAAAAGAAAAAAACACAAAAAGATCTGCAGTGCCTCAAAAATAATTTAACCTGTCCACATTTTGTCATTGTTTTTCCCATCAACAGCTTCAATGTAAGCTATTGTGATTTCCTCTGATACAGCATCTCGAACTAGTGTGTTTTACTGACGTACGAATAAAATGAAATAAATTAAAAACCTTTGAAACTAATCTGAAATATTGCTTTTCTGCAATTATATTTTCAAACTTAGTCCCAGCGAGTCATTACTTTGTAGAAAGTCATTTTGTTTAATTACAGCTGTAAGCATTTTGGTGTGCTTTATACAACCTCAGGGAGGAGGCGGAGTGTAACGATTTTTTCACCGCTTGTCTCATATTACACTGACACGACATGGTGACAGTTTTAAGATATATAAAAATAAAAAATATATTAAAAAAAACAAACATATATATATATATATATATATATATATATATATCTATATATATATATATATATATATATATATATATATATATATATATATATATATATATATAAAATTCCCTTCTCACCCACCGCGGGTGGTGATTCTTCTTCCTCTTAGCTCGGGTCCTCTACCAGAGGCCTGGGAGCTTGAGGGTTCTGCGCAGTATCTTGGCTGTGCCTAGGACTGCACATTTCTGGACTGAGATGTCTGATGTTGCTCCTGGGATCTGTTGTAGCCACTGTTCCAGTTTGGGGGTGACTGCCCCGAGGGTCCCGATGACCACAGGCACCACTGTGGTCTTCACCTTCCAGGCCCTCTCCAGTTCCTCCCTTAGGCCCTGGTATTTCTCTAGTTTCTCATGCTCCTTTTTCCTGATGTTGCAGTCACTTGGTATTGCCACATCCACCACAACGGCTTTCCTCTGTTGTTTATCCACCACGACTATGTCTGGTTGGTTCGCCCTCACCATTTTGTCTGTCTGGATCTGAGTCATTCTCCACTACCTTCGGGGTGTTTCCAAGGTAGTGGAGAATATATATATATATATATATATATATATATATATATATATATATATATATATATATATATATATATATATATATATATATATATATATATATATATATATATATATATATATATATATATATATATATATATATATATATATATTGTAATAGTTACAAACTGCATCTTTAAACAAAAAATAAATAAATTACACTGAGATTTTTGTTGACATTGCAGAGAGGTACTGGGTGGGCTACTTTTGAAACCTGAATAATTACCGCGGGTGAGTCATAGAGATGTAATA
Organism: Gambusia affinis; assembly: GCF_019740435.1. NCBI lineage: Eukaryota > Metazoa > Chordata > Actinopteri > Cyprinodontiformes > Poeciliidae > Gambusia > Gambusia affinis. The sequence goes on along the minus strand of NC_057868.1, from coordinate 21,696,078 downwards.
ATGCATAATTTGATTAAAGTGCTTCCAATCGTGTCCTGTGTATTCGTGCTAAATTCTGAAGCCAATTATGAAAAACTATTACCAGCGGCTGTTGCCATAGAAACTCAAGCAATCTCCCATCTGCTACCTGACATTTTTAATACTTCTTTAAAAAAATAAAAGAACTAAAAAGCTATTTTGTGTAAACAGTGCCTAATAGTTTATGTTTGGCTTCAGTGTGCTTCAACTTTTACTTTTAATATTCTGTTATACAAAAGTAATAAATACTAATATATTTTTTTGCACACTTTTATGCAACGGTGTCTTTTCTTGTCGCCTTTGAGTTTTAACCTCAGTTGTATTTGGTGAAATCCGGCGGGAAAATGGCCCAAAGAGGACACACAGAAGGTCCATTTTGATCGAACTGTCACATCTGAACCAAGAGTAAAATAGGTTGCATACAAAAGTACTCCACACTTTTCAGATTACAACAACATTTTTAAGTTGCTCTACCATTCTCCTTTTCTTCTATCTGTCTCATAAAATTTCAGTAAAAATACATCCCAGATTTGTGGTTGCAAAATGTGAAAAAATAAATAAATAAAGGCCTGTGAGTATGTTTGCTAAACGGCAAATAAAAGACCTAGTTCTTGAAAACTTTACAGTAGACGCAGACTGATACCGCTGTACAGGAATGCCCTAACCTGACAATATTGTGCAAACTTGTAATGCTGGGTGACCGGGTTGAAGCATTACAATGTACTCTGCTCACGACATGAGGTCAGGCCAAACTGTGCCGGTGTCTGCCACAAATCCCTGCTGAGCCTTTAGAAGGAGACGCAGCTCTCTAAGAAACACGGCAAAAGGCTCTTCCATCGACAACGTCCTGTGCTGTTGCTTAAATGCTGCTCCAAGTGTCGACCTGGAAATAAATGAAACAGCGACGTTTCAAACACAGTCAGCCACCTTGCGTGTACCGACGATTGTATTTCCATCTTAACTCGGTTACATTGTTTTATCTGAGAGATTGTGTCACTTTAAACTAGTTTTTGTTTTTGTATTTTTACAATAATGCAAAAATACAACGATGGCTGTTAAAAAAAAGATGCCGTCCCATCGCTCTGTACCTCTGTCTTAGGATAATTCTTCATTATTTTACTGCTTAACATTAACTGGGTGCTGCCACAGAGATCTGTTCATCTCTTGTTGGCTTGTTGCTGTTTGCATATAATGCAGGATGCCAAAGTTACAATTGTTGTCCTTAAACAATTTTATAAAATGTTTCTTGATTTTCTCATCAGTGTTCCTCTTTAAGCATTTCCAACTTTGTCAATGTTCTTTTCATCAATTCAACCCACTGAGCTCACGTTGAAATAATCTCACACACCTAAAAGTTTTTTTTCCTACTTTCTAAGTCTGTAAGAGAGGGACAGCTTGCTGATACTGATGTCTCTAATCTTCCCGTATTTAAGAGTTTTAATTACTGATTGAAGTTCACTTTTCTCAGCTTCAGAAAGGAGGCATTTCAGAAAAATACGTCTCTCATTGATTTTAAATTCACTTCCTCCTTTTTGGGATGTAAATTGCCTGTAGAGCAAGGAATAATGATTTTGTTTCTACGGTCGTCTTGTTTCCTCATCCAGCTATCTGCAAGTATCGTCTCTGTGATTCTGCATATTCCACTCCTTAGCCTGGTTCTGATAGCTGGATCCTATCTGCTCAGCCCATTACTGGGCTTCACTTATAACCCAGGAGACAGCATCGTTTCTTTGCTGAAAAGTAATACAGTTCTGGGTGTGATGCTGTAGTTATTGCCATCTTATCTCCAGGTGCAGCCACCCGACCGCCTTCAGTATTTGGAGGCTGTGTGGCCGCCTGATTAAGATCGGAGAGAAGACAAGAGAGCCTCCGACTGTTGATCGAACACATTGGAGCTTTTTTTTTTTTTTTTAGAAACAGGCTCTTGCTCTCGTTTTGGTCAAATGCAATCACAATCACTTTATTTTTTTGAAACAAAACATTCTACTTTTGACTTTAGGCGATAAACAATTTTATGCAAAAGGGTTTCGATCAGTTGCTCCTCAAGGCCGGAAGTTTTTGTTGAGCTTTCAGAGGTTTTTCTCTAATTTGCTTTCCACTCCTTGCACCTGACTATTTCAGCACATTGCACAGGTTGGTCAAAAAGAAAGTCAACAATTTTATAACAAAATATGGTGTAACAAGCTCTCGAAATCCAACCAAGTATGTCAAAGTAATGTTTTTTTAAGAAACTGTACAGGCAGAAATAAGTTTGCAAATTTGTTTGTGTTTCATTTGTTCAGATTAGGAGTTTCTTATGCCTGAATAATTCACAAGCTCTCTCCCCTGTGACGCACCCTGAGTAAACAGTACAATTTCCCCTGCAATGCAAAGACCCAGTTTAATTAAAACCTCATCAGATGAAACCGTGCAAACTCAGAGATCAGATTAGCCTTCTTACCTAACATCTTGCATGTAATGAAGTGGACGGTTAGACTCTGAAATCCTTTGTGTTTGCAGCAGATGGCGGATGCTCTAATAACCCAAAACAGCTGGCAAATATGAAGCAACACATTTCATAGCAGTAAAAAAAAATAATTCCTGCCAAGGGAATTCTTATGAAGGAAAAGGTTACAAAGCTGTCGATCTGAATGTCTCGTTTTTAATTCTAGCATTGTTGTGTGTTTTCTTTTTTCCGAATTAAGCTTGTTCAGCTACTTTAAAGAATTGAATCTTGTGGCAACACAAAAAAGAAAAGAAAAATCAACCACAAATCTCAGCTGCACTCATCCAAAAGTTCAGAGTGAAGCAGCGGCCTGCGTGCATTTAGCATGAAACAACTTAATTTTCTATCCCAGCCACACAGGACCACAGGGACGGCCTGTAATCAGTCAATTCAGCAGTTTGGAAACTGAATCACAGCGACGCCTTTTCTTCTGCTGATGTGTGAAAAAAGAATCATGTCGCCCTGAGCAAAAATGTCAGCAGCACACCTCAGTAGCAATTGCAGCTGATTCCCAGCGAAAATCACTCTGACAGGATGTTGCTGCGTCGCGAGTGTTAGACGCGTAATATTCAACAGGGAAAGGCTCTCACACATCCTCTCCTCTGGAAGGTGAAAATCAGTCACGAGTGTGCGCAGCGTGTCAAAAACGCACAAAAGAAAAGGAACACTCGAGCATTTTATTCCCTTCGTTGGTCTGACTCGCACCTTATTCAGTAGGTGAGTCACAGCGGCGCTAAACAGTAAAGAAATCCCACCTGAAACACACACACACACACACACATTTGAGTCTGTTTTGTATCAGATGATTAGCATTCTTTTAAGTTGAGCCAGCGAGCAACAAATTCACAATGCAAAAGCAAGAGTGCTGCCTGCACCATATGTGCTGTAGATTATTCCTGTCTGTTTCTCTTCCTCTTCGTTTCTTTGAACCATCTGGAAAGATCAACCCTTCATCTCCATTTCATCGACTCCACCTGTCGTTTTGAATCTTTACCAATGGTTTTTTGTTGTTGTTGTTGCTTCTTGCTTAAAAATGTTAAACCGTTTAAAAATAAGTCGTGGTCTACATGTGCCACCGTGTTTGATCACCCCCTTTTTCAGCAGAGTCTTTTCACTGGAAGTGAAAATATTAACTTTTTTTTTTTTTCCATGGCCAAACAATTTAAACCCATATGAAGAAAAAGGGAGTAAAAAAAAAAAAGAAACTCAGCAACTTCAGCATACACAGCACACAAATTGACTCCATATTGAAAAGAGCAAGCTGTCTGTCGCCATCATGGTGGCAGCAGCCAGTGTTGACTGATTGTGTTTAATTCAGTCCTGCTTGCTGTTATAAAGAAATCCAGTGTTGTTCATGTTCTTTCAAGGTTTTTTTTTTTTATAGATTTCACAGTTTTCACTGTTTTTATTCTACTACAGGTGACTTGGCTTATTAGAGAAGTATATTTAGGAAAAATAATATTTTTTTCACATTTTATAATTGTTCTGTGTTGAGTCTAAATGTTTTTTTGTTTTTTTTTTGTGGTTAACACGTAACAGCGTCCAGACCTTTTTAGCCAGAGCACTGATAATTTCTTCAACACATTAAAATTCCTCTTGTCTTTACTTCCCTTTATTTTCTAAGATTTTTCTTTTTGTTTTAGTCTATAATTTTATATCTTTATTACATATGTACTACTTACTATTTAGAATTTCAAGCTTTTATGTTTTTATCTTGCTATTTTGCCAGTGAAAGTTGCTATAATCTAGTTATTTTTTTGCTACTATCTATTTCTATCCAGTTATATTTTATAAAATTCAGAGCAAATTCAACTCAAATCATTGCAACTCATTATGATACACAGTAATCATGTGGCCACAGTCAGACTCAGTTACAAACAACAAGCAATTCAAGCTGAATTTTGGTCAAGCATTACAGCCAAATTCAGATATTCTTTACTTATGTATCATGTTTGATTTTATACGTTAAAATCCAAAGAAAAAGTCAAAGAAGAAATTTTAAAAAACCACACACACATGTGGCGGTATAAAATAATATCTCACAACTTCATATAACATTTATATAACAATTATATATTTTACAATTTCACAGTTTCACACGATTCCAGACAAAAGCAAAAGAGAACAGTTTGTCTTTTGATGTGTTATTATCACATCAGACTCCCTCTCCTGCTTGTATCACTGTGGCTCTTATCTCCATCTGCTTCCACCATCTTCCTCTCACTCCTTTCTCTCGACCCTTTGACCTTATTCAGCTCTCTCCCTGCTTCCCCCTTTCCCCTCGCTCTTTTCTTATCTTTACACACCCGTCCTTTACAGGACAGAGCTTGCATCCTATTGCTCAAACAAAGCCTTTTGTTGGCTGCAAGTCAGTGTTTGAAAAGAGGGCAGGGAGGAAGGGAAAAAGATTTTATGTAGAGAGAGAGAGAGATGTGTTGAGCTGTTCTCAGTAAGATAACTGGACTGGGAAAAGAAGAAATGCTGCCTACTCTCCTTAGGATGATGCATGTTACTCTTATCCTTAAAGAGACCGTCCTACAAACATGAGATGCGTGATTTAATGTTGGAATCAGTGTAAACAGTTGAGGAAAGTATTCACAGGCTGAGGATATTTAACTTTTTGTCAAATTTAAACAAACAAACTTCCATGTATTTTTGTCCATTTTTTTATTGTGAAAAAAGATGGCTGACATACTCTAAAATATTTAATTAGAGTGGAAAGTGGCACAGAGCGCATAAAAACACTACGTTTTCAGATCATTTGTAAAAGATTTTTAGAGCACATCCAATTCTTGTAATTCAAAATTATGTCGTTTATTCTCCTTCCATGATTTACCACATCATAGATAATGGAGCTAATAAATAATACAAATAAGCATTTGAGATTTTATCGCAACAAAGTATGAAAACTTTAAAGGGACGTGTCTATTTATGCAAGCCATGTCTGCAGAGTCGTTATCAAATATCGCCTTCAAAAAAATCCACATCAACAATAACTTTATTATTTCTAAATAGAGTGTATCTTCATCAAGATTTTCACAGTAGAAAAATAACAGAAATTTATAAACACACTGCTGTGAACACTATGATAGCTTTCAACGGCGTCATTCTGAGCATAAACATAACAACTCCTGATTTGTGTGGTCAATGATCTGGTTTAACAAGGAAATGAAAATTAAGATACAGACGTTCAGAAAACAACAAGGCTTTCAAATGTCCATTGAAAGGCTGAGCTAATTACACAGAGTGGCACACAAAAAGACAAATACACACTGGAAGAGGAGAGAACCGATGCATGTAGCGAGTGAGCAGGATTGATGTGAGCAGGCAGTGAGGCAGAGCAGAGCGGAGGAGGGAGGCCGAGTGTGTGTGAGAACCAGAGAGAGAAATGGGCGGGTGGTGAGCAAACACACTCTCCACGTGATTCAGTCTGTTCACATGGCCTCTTATTATTCTGGTGCAAATAGTTAATGTGTTGAGCAGCATGCTATAAAAACTATCTTTTATTATTATTATTATTATTATTATTATTATTATTATTATTATTATTATTATTATTATTATTATTATTATTATTATTATTATTGTTTTACCCCGAATGAGTTAATATGCAAGTGCCAGGTATGAAAAAAAAGTTAAAAAATGACCAAAACAAAAAAATAAATAAATACAAGACTGATGAGGACAGGGAATCCTGCAAACCAGGATAGTAACCAGAACCGGTACCGGCTTCATTCTGTTGTTGGTTATAGGCAGATAGCTGAAGCTGTCATCTGCTTCGCAGGTTTCTGTGTTATGTAATGACGGATAGGCACTGGCATCTCTGCGATTCCCTCCTGTGGACGAATGAATGAATCCCGGGGTGTGTCTTGGACACAGATTGCACATACTGGCGCTGGCGCATGTCGACCAGCTGCAGCCCCATTCCTGCAGAAATCCTGCAAAAAAACTCCATCCTGATTGGGTTTCTGGGTTTCTGTACAGCTTGTGTGCAGAGACAGCAAATGAATGAGGAGTGGAAGAGGAGTAGTTCTGCTCTGTGCACAACAGCATGTTACATTATGTTCAGTCTCTTTCAGGTGTTACCCCTAGGAGAGATGTCCCTGTCATCTGATGTCACTAGTGACATTTAAAATGCAAGTTTATTTGCATTTCTACATCAAATGTTCTTCTGAAGTTACTTATTACAAGTAAAGACTTTTGTTAGCTTTGTTCCTATTTGTACTCGAGCGAGTGTGGTGTTTGTGGTTTAAATGGGGTTTGGTTAAAGAGTCTTGCAAACTGGTGTATTAAGTATTACTTTGCAACTAAATTTGTTTATAATATGGTGTCTGGGGAAAACTTTTAGCATTTAATGTAAAATGAAACATTATCATTTTTATATTAGTCACAACAACGCAATGTCTGGCAGAGAATACCTGCACACTTTATATACTTTATGGTTGATTTCAGCCATAAAGACTGGTTGGAAATGGCTTGATGATCTGCGGTCTTTAACAAACTGTTGAAATTCTCATCTGAATGAATCCAATGGCGTCTTTGAGAATCAGGCTGAACATCCCCTGAAACTCTACTGTAACCTGAAAGACTAAGCTTTGCATGGCATATGGCTTATGTTGTAAAGCTTTAGATGCTTCGGACTGAAACTGTTCTCTTCTGGCCTGTTAACAGCTCTAGGCAGGTGTTGACAATGCATTTTGTAACAGGGATAAGTGATGCATTGACTTGCAGCTTTTTTAAGTCATTACACATTCTAGTTGTTCTGACTGAACAATAAAACATGCTCCACATGTTTTGGAAATTTGCATGTAGGAGAATAGGTTCTTAAGATTCTGTGATCAGTGTCAAGGTTTGGTCTTACAAATGCTTCTTGGGATGGTAGATTACAGTATGGTGTGCTGTGTATGGTACCATACCACCGATACTGTACAGTATGGGAACGTCAATTATCTTTTTTTTTTTTTCTTTTTGGTCAGACTCTATAAACACTGACATTTTCAAAGGATGCTAACTCTGCAAATAAAATGCAGGCCTACATGACTAAAAAAAGCAGAGACACGCACTTGCACACGCACACACACACACCCACGCACGCGCCTTCACGCATTCACACTCATCTCATCCATGCGGAAACACGTGAGGGTATGAAGGCGCTTCGAGCATCCAGCTGCATCCCATCTTCAGCATGAAAAAAATGAAACTCCTGTCACTTTAATTAATGACATGGTTACAATCAAGCTTTTAAAATGACCCCATAATAATGACACGTAGTTACAATGGCACGGTCTGCAAATAACTGCTAGTGCAACGCACTACGCTGCTGAGCCAGGGAGGAAGAAAATACTATTACAGCACATGACACCGCGGAATCAAATCATTTCAATCCGTATCCAAAGCAGCACCCGTGCAGGCTTTCTGCTAACCAACATGGTGGTTGTAAGCCACCTTCACATGCGGATTTACCCCCGTTCTGTAGACAGAAAGCGTGCTGAAATAAACAGTTTTGACTCAGTAGTGCTGTGTGTAGCGTTTCAGCACCGGGGACAGCGCTCTGGGTTTTGATTTCTGCCCGCTCCCGATAAGAACGCAACATAATTTCTTTTTCCAAATCTTACACGAGCGAAAGTGGCTGTCTACGTGACATCTCGTGAATCCTGACCCTGTCTCCAAATCAAATCTTGTGGTTTTGTCCGTTTTCTCTGAAGCATTTCCGTGCTAGATAAAACGTTACACACAGTGCCACCCTGCACTCCATCCACCCTAAGCAACGCCAACCCTGCTGCTCCTACCTTGCCATCCCCATGCCAGGGCCTCCGACTCCCATTCCTCCCCCGGCAGCTGCCCCGTTGACCGGCTTCATATGCTGTCCTGGCCCCGGTCCTGTTCCGGGTCCACCGGGCATAGCCGACCCCATCATCCCGGCGGCTCCCGGCTCCCCGCCGCCCTCCATGCTCGCTTCGTTCCCCATCTCTGTCCGAGCTCAGGAGATTGGAGGGAGGTGAAGGCAGGCTGGGTCAAATCGACAGCGTTTACGCTTTTTCTTTCTTTCTTTTTCTTTTTTTCTTTCTATGACGCCCTACTTTAAATGAACATATATAAAAAATGTCAATAGGAAAAAAGGGGGAGGGGGAGAGAAAACAGCGACTAAACTCAGCGCTGCTCCTCCATCACCGCCATCATCGTCCGCATCCTCGTTCTCGTCAGCTTCAGCACCAGTCTCCTCCTGACGAAGGGGCGGGAGCGTGCCGTACGGCCACGGCGGCCAGAAGGCGAGGAAGAGCGAGATCACTGCTGATGATTACTCCAGAGTGAAGAAAAATCCCACAGAAATAAAAACAAACAAGATCAGTTGAGATAATTGGTGAGCATCAATTATACTCCCGAAATAATTTTAAATCTCATCTATTACGAACTGATGTAAGTCTCAAACAAGTACAATAGACTCCAAAAAAAAAATGCAGTTTGTGAGCCTGACACAAAGTCAGCTGACGAAATAGACCATGGATTATAACACTACTACTAACTCGCGGGCGCGACTTCTTGCTGCGCGTGCTTGTCAGTCTTTTCCCAGGGAAAGACCCGATGGCCACGCGAACGCGCAGAGGCGTCCACTGCACTGAAGCGTCACGTGGGCGAAGAGAGTACATGGTGTTACACACCTGCTCTGAGCTTTTTATTTATCAGGATCTCAGCCTTTATCTGAACCAGGCGGTGTGGCTGCTGCAGGCGTTTGGGATTTTGTAAAAGTTCTTTTTGATAAGCAATGAAAAATACATCTTTCATTGTTCTGTTACATTTTTGGAAACATAAATGAGGAGGAAAAACATTCTACGATAATGCAGAAGATCCTTTCTTTGCTGTTGCCTGCAAGATTAAATTCAAAGCATCTAAGATCTATTGGGAGTCTGATGTTTCCTGTTGTTGCCCCTCTCAGTTACTGTATTTTTTTTTCATCTTTATTTATGTTGCCAATTTGAAGATTACTTCCACTCATCTAGTGATTGTCATAACTTTGTGGTATTAATTACCTTTTTGAATTGTTCTCATATCAGATTGGATTAGTCTGTACTACTTCAGCTAAGGCTTACATCAGAACCGGTTTAATAATGACTAATGCAGGAATGGACTTGGCCTTCACCATAGAAAATATTTGCAGACTAATCTTAAAGCCATGATTAGATCAACTATATAATGCCAGAAGAGAGGTTAAATAGCCAACAATAATTATGGAAAACCCTTGTTGATGGCTGCAAAAAGGTTGCGACTTCTCTGCAACTTGCTCTAATATTAGTGGGGGTATTCGCAAATAAAAAAAAAATTCTAACAAATCCATACAACCTGAAAAGTTATTCCAAGATTTATAGTGAGTGTATTGGTTTAGCTTTCTGCTCCCTTCACACCTGACCTACATTTACTTTCCCTCAGCATTTTTTGTGCTCCAATTTATTAATTGCAAGATCCTTAGTCTATAGGGTGCTTAACTGATTCATTTTATGTTTATCACTTGGCTTGTTCCGCTTTCTGTTGATTTTTACATTACCTGACTCCGTAGCAAAGTTTATTCAGCTTCCTCTGTCATCTGGCGTTTGCCCTTTTAGTTATACCTTTGGTTTATCTTAGACAATAAATAAAACAATAAGACTTCAAAACTACTTTCTTGTCTTCAAACTTTTAAAAAGACATCCTTTCTCCCTCCTCCCCCTTGCTTTTCAAATAAAAAGTTAAAAATTTATGTTTTCTGGGGGGGTTGCCACATAAAATGAATTTGAAACGACTACGAAATGAACAAAGCAGTCCGAAAGTCAAGGCAAAAACTTTTGTGGTGATTTGGGTTTTATCTGCCCACTGGGATCTTCAAATACATGAAACCTCCTCTGCTTTACCTCCTTTTTCTTTTATAATTCAAAAAAGAAAAAAACAAAAGCAGATTAACTTTTAGGTACTGAAAAACATCCCATGGTTGTGCATTTGATCTGATACCTTCTAGCGTCAGTGTCAGAGCTGTAGCTCCCCAAAAATAAGACAAACACCACAAGCTGCAAATGCAAATTTTTTGTTTAAAATACATGTAAGTATACGTGACAAAACCTAAAATTCAGCGCTTCGCAAAAACAGAAGTACTGAAAGGTGTATTTAACCAGTTCAGCCACAAAACTACTACTTAAGGCGGCAACTCACGGCCAAAGTCGATATAAGGAAGGAAGGTCCGCTCTTTGTTGCACTGCCAAGTGTTTCCTCTGAGGCGAGACTTTATAGTGATGAAGGAAACCCTGCCAGCCACAGCCTGAATACTGTGGAGCTTTCCTTTCAAAGGAAGGTAGAAGCTAAAGCGCAGCTGCAAATGTTCAGAGAGACCAGAATCTTAGCCCCTTTAGCCTGTTTTGCACTTATGTATTAATGCTGTTGCAATAATAAGCTGTGAAGTTGTGATTTGACAAGTTGTGTTGAGCAAAAGGTTTTGCACCAGGGACAATGAAAAGAGAGCCTAATCTTTACAGGCTCGCTCAAAAACAAAAACGTTAAAAATGAATTAGTCAACATGAACTGTAATATATTTAGATTTATTTGCTCGTAGTGTGTATGTTCTACCTCAATTTGTGTTTTCATCGTACAAAAAAAATAAATCAGAACAAGCCACCTCACACCTCACATTGGTGATTTTGAAAAGATTGTATAGCAGTGTCATACAACAAAATTTCCAGACCCAAGAAAAAATCTCATAGTTGTAGAGATCAACAAATTTAGCATAATGACCACAAAAATAAATACATTTTATGATCAAATATGAGCATTTTGACTCCACTAGAACTGAATTAATCTGGTTGCTCGTGTTATATCAGTTTGGAGCCTGACAGGGTCCATTATTAGACCTTTTTATCTTGCATGAAACCATGACTTGTTTTGGTTTGACAAGCCCCTGGATACTCAGTATTTACTCAGACTGATAAACATCCCCATGTGCAACTAGGAAAAAATGAAACACAGATAATAACTTCAAGATTTTCTTGAGAAAATGTAACATTTAAAGACATAGAGAAGGTTAGTTGTCGTCGTAAAAGCAGTAAGAAGGATTCGTTCTCCAAACTGAGCTTCTTAAATGCTGCAATTCTGAAAAGCAGTTCAAATCTGCATTAAAAGCAGCATTTTGATTTCTTCATGACTGATCTATATTTCTGCTGTCAGTGAGCCTCACAAAAGCATTCATAAGTTTGAAACATTTCACATTGTGTAACTTCAACTTTATGTCATCTGCAAAGTAGCCCATAATTTTGAAGTGGAAGGAATACATTTGGGTTTCTTGATGTAACTTGAAAATACGTCAGAAAGAGGAATGGGTGTAAATACTTTTGCGAGGAACTGTTGGCAACATTTTCCATTTCCCCAGCAACAGACTCCAGTGGCAGGAGTCCAAGCTGCCTTTTTAAATTTGCCGTCATTAAGTGGCGAATGAATCATTGAAACCAACAAACAGTCTCTAAAGCCAATACAGGGTTTCCTGATCCAACAGAGTCCTGGCTGCTCAGGAAAATATGCAACTCCAGAGCTGATGGCTTTGTCAGACTGGCTCATTGACGTGACTGTGGGAGCAAATACTTAAGGAGATTAAAGGGAGCAATGTGCCAACACTCCAATTCGCTCCAAGCAACAGCCCGGGGCAGGAAAACCCTATTGGTCAGCTGTGAATTGATGATTGAATGAGTGATGGGCAGGGTGGACCTGAATCAGTACTTGCACTGCCTGAGTCCAGATGTGGCGGCAGAGGGAAGAACTCACGTCGTTTGTCTCCTCCCAGAACGCACCAACAACACACCTACAGAACGCACCAACACACCTACAGAACGCACCAACAACACACCTGCAGAACGTACCAACAACACACCTGCAGAACGTACCAACACACCTGCAGAACGCACCAACAACACACCTGCAGAACGTACCAACAACACACCTGCAGAACGTACCAACAACACACCTGCAGAATGCACCAACACACCTGCAGAACGCACCAACACACCTGCAGAACGTACCAACACACCTGCAGAACGCACCAACAACACACCTGCAGAACGCACCAACACACCTGCAGAACGCACCAACAACACACCTGCAGAACGCACCAACAACACACCTGCAGAACGCACCAACAACACACCTGCAGAACGCACCAACACACCTGCAGAACGCACCAACACACCTGCAGAACGCACCAACAACACACCTGCAGAACGCACCAACAACACACCTGCAGAACGCACCAACAACACACCTGCAGAACGCACCAACAACACACCTGCAGAACGCACCAACAACACACCTGCAGAACGCACCAACAACACACCTGCAGAACGCACCATCAACACACCTGCAGAACGCACCAACATACCTGCAGAACGCACCAACAACACACCTGCAGAACGCACCAACAACACACCTGCAGAACGCACCAACACACCTGCAGAACGCACCAACACACCTGCAGAACGCACCAACATACCTGCAGAACGCACCAACAACACACCTGCAGAACGCACCAACATACCTGCAGAACGCACCAACATACCTGCAGAACGCACCAACAACACACCTGCAGAACGCACCAACAACACACCTGCAGAACGCACCAACACACCTGCAGAACGCACCAACATACCTGCAGAACGCACCAACAACACACCTGCAGAACGCACCAACACACCTGCAGAACACACCAACAACACACCTGCAGAACGCACCAACAACACACCTACAGAACGCACCAACAACACACCTACAGAACGCACCAACAACACACCTACAGAACGCACCAACAACACACCTACAGAACGCACCAACACACCTGCAGAACGCACCAACAACACACCTGCAGAACGCACCAACAACACACCTGCAGAACGCACCAACAACACACCTACAGAACGCACCAACAACACACCTGCAGAACGCACCAACACACCTGCAGAACGCACCAACACACCTACAGAACGCACCAACACACCTGCAGAACGCACCAACAACACACCTGCAGAACGCACCAACACACCTGCAGAACGCACCAACACACCTGCAGAATGCACCAACACACCTGCAGAACGCACCAACAACACACCTGCAGAATGCACCAACACACCTGCAGAACGCACCAACAACACACCTGCAGAACGCACCAACACACCTACAGAACGCACCAACAACACACCTGCAGAACGCACCAACAACACACCTGCAGAATGCACCAACACACCTGCAGAACGCACCAACACACCTGCAGAACGCACCAACAACACACCTGCAGAACGCACCAACAACACACCTACAGAACGCACCAACACACCTACAGAACGCACCAACAACACACCTGCAGAATGCACCAACACACCTGCAGAACGCACCAACACACCTGCAGAATGCACCAACACACCTGCAGAATGCACCAACACACCTGCAGAACGCACCAACAACACACCTGCAGAATGCACCAACAACACACCTGCAGAACGCACCAACACACCTGCAGAATGCACCAACACACCTGCAGAATGCACCAACACACCTGCAGAATGCACCAACACACCTGCAGAACGCACCAACAACACACCTGCAGAACGCACCAACAACACACCTGCAGAACGCACCAACAACACACCTGCAGAATGCACCAACACACCTGCAGAATGCACCAACACACCTACAGAACGCACCAACAACACACCTGCAGAATGCACCAACACACCTGCAGAACGCACCAACACACCTGCAGAACGCACCAACAACACACCTGCAGAACGCACCAACACACCTGCAGAACGCTCCAACACACCTGCAGAACGCACCAACAACACACCTGCAGAACGCACCAACAACACACCTGCAGAACGCACCAACAACACACCTGCAGAACGCACCAACACACCTGCAGAACGCACCAACACACCTGCAGAACGCACCAACACACCTACAGAACGCACCAACAACACACCTGCAGAATGCACCAACACACCTACAGAACGCACCAACAACACACCTGCAGAATGCACCAACACACCTGCAGAACGCACCAACACACCTGCAGAACGCACCAACAACACACCTGCAGAACGCACCAACAACACACCTGCAGAACGCACCAACACACCTGCAGAACGCACCAACACACCTGCAGAACGCACCAACACACCTGCAGAACGCACCAACAACACACCTGCAGAACGCACCAACAACACACCTGCAGAACGCACCACCAACACACCTGCAGAACGCACCAACAACACACCTGCAGAACGCACCAACACACCTACAGAACGCACCAACAACACACCTGCAGAACGCACCAACAACACACCTGCAGAATGCACCAACACACCTGCAGAACGCACCAACACACCTGCAGAACGCACCAACAACACACCTGCAGAACGCACCAACAACACACCTACAGAACGCACCAACACACCTACAGAACGCACCAACAACACACCTGCAGAATGCACCAACACACCTGCAGAACGCACCAACACACCTGCAGAATGCACCAACACACCTGCAGAATGCACCAACACACCTGCAGAACGCACCAACACACCTGCAGAACGCACCAACAACACACCTGCAGAACGCACCAACACACCTGCAGAACGCACCAACAACACACCTGCAGAATGCACCAACACACCTGCAGAACGCACCAACAACACACCTGCAGAACGCACCAACAACACACCTGCAGACTGCACCAACACACCTACAGAACGCACCAACACACCTGCAGAACGCACCAACAACACACCTGCAGAATGCACCAACACACCTGCAGAACGCACCAACAACACACCTGCAGAACGCACCAACAACACACCTGCAGAATGCACCAACACACCTGCAGAACGCACCAACAACACACCTGCAGAACGCACCAACAACACACCTGCAGAACGCACCAACACACCTGCAGAACGCACCAACAACACACCTGCAGAACGCACCAACACACCTGCAGAACGCACCAACAACACACCTGCAGAACGCACCAACACACCTGCAGAACGCACCAACAACACACCTGCAGAACGCACCAACACACCTGCAGAACGCACCAACAACACACCTGCAGAACGCACCAACAACACACCTGCAGAACGCACCAACAACACACCTGCAGAACGCACCAACAACACACCTGCAGAACGCACCAACACACCTGCAGAACGCACCAACAACACACCTGCAGAATGCACCAACACACCTGCAGAACGCACCAACAACACACCTGCAGAACGCACCAACAACACACCTGCAGAACGCACCAACACACCTGCAGAACGCACCAACAACACACCTGCAGAACGCACCAACACACCTGCAGAACGCACCAACAACACACCTGCAGAACGCACCAACACAACAACAGAACTCACCAACAAACCTGCAGAACGCACCAACAAACACACCTGCAGAACGCACCAACAACAACACACCTGCAGAACGCACCAACAACACACCTGCAGAACGCACCAACACCCCACCTGCAGAACGCACCAACACACCTGCAGAATGCACCAACACACCTGCAGAACGCACCAACAACACACCTGCAGAACGCACCAACAACACACCTGCAGAACGCACCAACAAACCAGCAGAACAAACCAACAACACACCTGCAGAACGCACCAACACACCTGCAGAACGCACCAACAACACACCTGCAGAACGCACCAACAACACACCTGCAGAACGCACCAACAACACACCTGCAGAACGCACCAACAACACACCTGCAGAACGCACCAACAACACACCTGCAGAACGCACCAACAACACACCTGCAGAACGCACCAACACACCTGCAGAATGCACCAACACACCTGCAGAACGCACCAACAACACACCTGCCTTCTGACGTTTCACAGGTTAAGTCACAATGAAACCATTATTTCTGCCATAGAACAACTTTGTTTATTAGGTGGGAATCATTGATAACCTAGAAAAAAAAAGATTCAAGTAACATTAGAACTTTTTTTAAAGTATTTAAAAACAAACTTGTTACTTACTTTTATCTCCAGGAGCTTTTTTCAGTGATATGTTGTGTATTTTCAATCTTCTTTTTTCCCAGTCCTTGGGCTTGATCAATCATGAGGTGGAATGTGTGTTCAAGAAGTGGACAGAGAGAAAAGGTGTTAAGCCTAAGAAAAACACTGTCTACAGCAGATAAACTATCTGAAAATATGTCTTTAAGAAATGATAAATGGGATGGTGGACTAAAGATAATCATTGGTGGAAGAAGCACCTGAGGGTTTTCCTAAAATCCAGACTCTGTGTCCTCTGTGGAGGACACGGACTCTGAGAAACTTAGGTAAAATGTGAGTCTGTTACCATGGCAGCTGGGAAGCTCCCCACCATCAGGTGTAATTGGTGGGACTGTTGTCACTGACACACATTTTAAATCATTTTGAGGAAGAATTTGTTCATTTGGATTGACACTAGGCTTCTGCCTGTCAGGTATTCAGCCAGAGCTATGTTCAACATTCACATTTTGACCAATTAACTGGTCATAAAGTCAATGTAGACAGACTAAGGTATATATATTTATAATTAAAGTTATGGCATGAATGTTTCTGATGAATTTATAAGAAGCTCCAAATCCTGGCTTTCTGGATGACCAGTAAAGACACCCTGACACCAGCTGGTATAGAAGATGACATGGTTAAAATAATACATTTCAACATATTATTATTTTGGAATTCATGAATCAAAAGGTTATGAGGATATTCTTTTCAATCCATTCTTTAGATGCCTTAGCTTCCAACATCAGTCACTTTAATCCATTTTGCACTTGCTCATCCCTTGACTTCAGAAACTTTATTTTTCTATTCTTGAATGATTCATGAGTCACAAACATTCCCCTGAAAAATGTTCTGGAGATTTAATAAAAAGGAGAGGAAAAGCAGCTTAAAATTCAAAGACAGAATTTAAAACACCGTCAGTAAATCTGAAGAAATACTGATCATAACCACTGTAAAAGATTACAAGTAAAACCGGCCACTTTGAGAAATATAGAACAGAATGCGTTGATCAAACTTTAAACACAGTGCTCTTTTTGGCATCTAACACACACACACACACACAACTGGGCTTCAGTATAGCTTTATTTATCCTACAAACATGAGGTAATCTTTGAAGATGATTAAAATAATAATAAATAAATATTAGCTATCTGTTAAATCTATATCCCTCCTTTTTCCTAGTGCAGGACTGACTTTCACAGACCATTCAGTGTTGTTTACCTAAAACACACAGGGTTTAAAATGAAGCTGGAGGAGATCAGCTCTGGATTCAGGTGTGTTTGTTCTTCATCGTGCCTTGCACAAAGTTTTTATTGTGTTCAGCAGAATAACACCGAAAGCTTTAGGTTGTTTTTCTTCTTCCCATCACAGCTCTGTGTTTGCAGTCCATGCCCTGCAACGTATTTCGTTCTTCTTTAAAGGATAGAGATGTTAGAAATAAATGGACTTGTAAAGAGGAAAGTTTGTTGAAGCGAAGAGAGAAGGTTGTTTGTGTCTCATTTTTTTTCTCGAATCTATTCTCCTTCTCAGTTGTTTAGTCATTGTTTTGTACTATAAAAACCGTCACAAATAGAATTTTACTCATCAAAACAAAATAGATTTTATTGTGCTCCTTTATTTTTGCATGGAAGCGCTACAGATGACAGACGTGAGCCCTGCAGTGTTTACTCCTTTGCATGCTAAGGAGTGAGTGTAATAAGCTGTTTCATCAGTTCTGTAACTCCATGCGTCTCTCCATAACTCACAAAAGAGCTGCACTCCCCTTTTCATCGTCTGAATGCAGAGTTAATTACTGTAATGTGCATGACGGGAAAGATTTCGCTCCTCGTCAGCATTCTGCTCGGGCAGCGACCCAGCACATCCTACAGCAGAGCCGAAAGAGAGAGGAAAATAATAGGAAGCCTAAAATTAGAAGATCTTTTCATTCTTATTATTAACATGGTTATTAAATTTGGTTTGAAACTGATCTGGAATACGAGCTCATATCTTTTAGTGTCAGGAAGCTGCCACAACCTGCCTACAGTGGCATAAGTGGGACATTTTAAGGTAACATGTTGAAACACCTTTTGATTCAAGCCTACAATACAGTCAACATTTACCATCAATTGTAGAGAGCTGGATTCACTTTTTTAATTAAATGGCACAGGACCTGGGAAACAAACAGGGGTTCAACAACGCATTGTAACCACTTTT
This sequence comes from Gambusia affinis, assembly GCF_019740435.1. Lineage (NCBI taxonomy): Eukaryota > Metazoa > Chordata > Actinopteri > Cyprinodontiformes > Poeciliidae > Gambusia > Gambusia affinis. The sequence goes on along the minus strand of NC_057868.1, from coordinate 21,677,322 downwards.
CAGCTTAACTGTAAAGGAAGTATGCTACCTTACAATTGAGAAAAAGCTTTGAAAAGATCAAGCAAAGTCAGACGTCTTACAGCATGTAGAGCAACAAGCATCCTGGCAAGGGTTTGTGTTGACTCATTTTATCTATTCGGCTTATATCCTCTGAAAGGCAGAGCAACAGATGACTCTGAAAAGACCATACATAGAATGTAAAAACAAAAACTCAGTTACCAGAGGCTTTTTAATGCTCGTCCTTGTTAGTGAGCCAATGGGGGACGTAGTGTGAATAACAGCATAACGTTTTACAGACAATGAAAACATAATTTCTTCTACATATAAATGAAGCCGTGTGAAAACATCTCCTAATGAATTTCTGGGTAAAACGATTGCCTAAGCACTCTTATGGGAAACATAGCAGGTTTATCAGTTTACTGCTTGTGTCGGATTCATTATTAGACGCCTCAAAAAGACTCAGCTTCTCTACGAAGCAACATATGGCAGAGCTGATAAGTGATGAATTGAAGGAACACGTGATTCCACCCGCTCCTGCAACAACACACACGCATACACGCATACACACGCACACACACACACCTTTTCAAGCGTTCGAGATGCTCTGCTGTAGTGGAAAACCCACATTTAGAGCATTTAATGAGCCCAAAGGAAATTGCTGTGCTTAAGAAGGTGCAATTATAAAATTCTGAAGCTGAAAAACCAAATAAAATATATCCAGTGGCAATCCAATCAGTCTGTATTCTCATTTAATTACACCATGCCTACTTTCCCACCTTGTCTCATGTAATCAGAGGGCAGGAAAACCTGAGTTCTTAGTTACAAAAGCAGCTCCTGCTGCGCAAGACTGGGTCGGCCACAACTTATCATCCACCCTCATCATAAATACCCGGTTGCCGCATCCACCCACCTGTTTCCAGAACGCACTGGGGCGTGACCTCGCCACTGCCTGCTGCGTCACTCTTCAAGTTGTCACGTCAAACCCTCACAAATCGCCTTTAAGAGGGCAGTCAACCATTCTGAAGCGCAGCTAATGCCAGGCAACAAAACAAATCCAGTTTTGTGCCAAGAAACGGATTCTGATAATATTGATGGTAAAGGTAGACTTTAATATACAATGAGAAATGCTTTGGTTTCATGCTTTTACTTTGAATCCATAATGTCTGACTTTGCTAAAGCGAGTTGTGTTTAGATTATGGCAAGTTTTACATTTTAAATGTAGTTAGTTATTAGTAATGTCAACTTTACTTTGTTGTTTCAGTGTGTATGAAAGATAAAGCTGTCTCAGAAACTGGATGATTAGTTTCTGATAAATGTTGAAATTGCTCCATACATTGGGCGTGCTGTGGTGGCTTAGGGGATAGCACGACCCACATTTGGAGGCCTTGAGTCCTCGACGCGGCAGTCGCGGGTTCGATTCCCGGACGACGTTTGCAGCATGTCTTCTTCCCCCTTCCTGTCAGCCTACTTTCAAATAAGGGACACTAGAGCCCACAAAAGACCCCCTGGTGTGGAAAAAAAAGAAATTGCTCCATACACAAAAATATAAAATGACTTTTTTTTTTGTCCATACCACCCAGCTACACGGGTATATATAAAGAAATTTGAATTTTGTGTAAAAGTCACTCAATTCAGAAAGTGAGATTCATTTTAAATTGAGTCATTAATATTTTAATAAAATCTTCTGAGCTCTTTCTTGAGCTCACATGGTGTGTTTATCAAAGTCAGCATAATCTTTTAACATTTGATTAAAATCTTTGTAATGATCTGACACATCTTGGGTAACGGCACCTGTAAAACATTCTTGTCTATAAATAGCATGATTAGATCTGTGTACACTCAAACCACATTACCTGTATACTCTTTTTAACCAACAAAAAAACCCCAATACACTTTGTCTGACATTATTCTAACAAAGAAGCAGGTTAGAGAGAAATTCCAGTGATTAAAATAAACCTGTGAAATCTGTGATAAATAATCATTAATCTGATACAGATTTTGCAGAAGAAACTTTTCTGCGTTTTGAGAAATTGATCAATTGTACCTGAACACGGAATAAAAAGCCAGATTCTTTGTAACTGTGAGAGCATCCAGGCAGCATCATTTTTACCAGGTGAATGGCTCCATCTAGTGTTTACAAAGAACAGAATGTGACCAAAAATTTACTTTTTGTGATGATTTTATGCTTGTGTTTCTCAAATCCAGTCCTCAGACTAAGATTCCTCGAAACACTGCCAGAGGCTTGTGTCCTGTTATTGGTTATTTACAACAGCTCATAATAGCAAGAGGATGCTCTGTCAAACTCCAGTCCTCAAGGGCCGCTGTCCTGCAGTTTTTAGATGTGCCACAGGTACAAAACACTGGAATGAAATGGCTTAATTACCTCCTCCTTGTGTAGATAAATTCTCCAGAGCCTTACTAATGACCTAATTATTCTATTCAGGTGTGGTGCAGCAGAGCCACATCTAAAAGTTGTGCCTTTTAGAGTGTCAAACTCCAGAACTGGAGCTTGACACCTGTGCTCTACGGAGCACTAATGGTGCTTCTCATTGACGCTACAGCAGTCACTAAAAGTGGCATTTTGTGTTAGATTTTTTTTTACACTTCCAGTTGTCATGTGGAGAAATTTAAATTGTTCTTGTTACACAGCTATATATATGGCAATAATTATTTTAAACCTAAAATAGTTAGGTCAATTTTCCCAATAAACCTAATTTGCAGAAGGGGTTCAATCATCTTCAGCACACTGGTGGTCAATGATTTTTTTTTTTTTTAAATAGTATCCATTGCACCTTTAGTTATAGGGAAACTGGCAGATCTGGAAGAGCTTCCATGAACTGGACTGATTACCAGGCAATATCTGGTTCCTGGAAGAGCTTTTCCATTAAAAAAAAGAAAGAACAACAACAATTAAAATGAAACACTGCAGATTGAAATAATGCACATAAAATAGCAGCCAGAGCACATCTGGTACTAAATCAACCAGGTCTTCTTTCCTAGCAAGAATAAATGTTATAATAGAATTCAAACAGTAAAAAACTTTACATGCAGACTAATATGCAATTACTTCTACTAGTTACTTTTCCTTTAAGGAATAACTTTATTCTTTCATGCAGAGTAACATATTCCTGAGACTGACTAGACATGAAAATCTTTACACATAAAGTAGGGTGACCAAACGTCCGTATTTCCCGGGACACGTCCGTATTTCACGTCCTGTCCCGGGATATTTTTAGAAAGTGAGGAAATGTCCTGTTTTTTGCAGGACCCGCTCCAACGTGTCGTGGAAACGATCGGGCCCCCCACCCCCCGCTGAAAGGTGTCCCGGTTTTCCCAAATGAAAATATGGTCACCCTACAGAAAGAGCAAAACGAAAGGACTTGTCTGTCTTGATGAATGACTCAGGTGAAACCCGCTGCTATGTCAACATTTAGCCAATAGAGGGCAGAGTTTGAACGAACAACAGTGAGAGGGTGAAATCTTCTGGAAAGATTTCACCCTCTCACTTGTTTTACAACGCAATATATTAAACCGTCCTTGGATTTTTCAGCGATTGAATACTGTCAACAATTAAAACGATTTTTTCAATCTGCAACAAAGCAAAAAAAATTATTATTATTATTATTATTATTATTATTATTATTATTATTATTATTATTATTATTGTTGTTGTTATTATTATTATTATTATTATTATTATTTTCCATCTAAAGGTGCAGGTCGTTTGAGGTTTCTTCTGAGTTGAAACTTTAGCGGGTAAAGAGGCAGGAGTTCTTCCTACGAACAACAAAGTTTCACTCCTTACTTTTTTAAATGTGTGAAGGACTTTTTTTTTTTTACTTGACAACATATGGTAACAATACGTCCCACCCCTTTTCTAGCCAGAAAGAAAGCATAACTACAAACAAAAATAATCCGGATATATTGAAAAGTGCAGTTTATCCAATTGTATCATTCAACCGGTTAGCACAACCTGGACACAACAGAATTGCAAAGTAGTAAGATAATTAAATATATGAAAGAATAATTACTTTCAAGTAAATTTGCTGGAATTTACTTGGTCAAGTTATAGTGTAAAATACAATAGTTTGTTTGTAGTAAATCTAAAACCTAAACTTTGCAATTTATTGTTAGAGTTGGGTAGGGTACAACAAATAGGTTGAAGAACTTTTTGGAAAAAAAAGTTTTAAACTGACTTGAACATTTAGTTTCACTGCTCTATCTTGTAAAGATGCTAGTTAATTTACTTGATTTTTGTTTTATTGTTTGAAGGTAATGTGCATATTGTTTTAGAATTGTATCTGATTACATAATTGGCCTAATCAAACAGCTCTGACGTGAATAATCTTCCTGCTAGAGCAAATTTTCAGTGGACATGGTTTTAATTATACTTTAGTAATATTTATTTGGAAGTAACGCCACTCTTAATTGAGTACAGATTTGGGGATACATACCCATCTCTGTTGGTTTTAGTTGCAGTTAAATAATCTCTGTGTTTCGCCTCGTCACCGTCGTGCAGCGCTAGAAAAAACCCACAACAGTTTGGATGCTCGTGCACTTCCGGGACTTTCGTAATGTTGTGAGCAGGGCGCGTGCACGGCGGCAGGAGCGACCCTCCTCTTTTCAGGCAGAAACCGGTGAATCAGTGAAAGCGGCCAAGCCCTCCCTGCATCTCATTACTGCTTTAAGCTTCTTCTATTTTTCTTTAAACTTGAAGGAATTGACGGCAGAAACGCGGACGGAAGGTGAGACACTCAGAGCGACTGCTTATTTGTTGGTTTGAATCCCTTTAAAAGTACATTTCTGTGTTGGTGTGAGAGTGCGGATGGTCATGAAGTGCTGCCCCCCCACCACACACAATGGAAGTATGGAAGGCATTCTGCACTTGCGCACCTTCTCTTCCTTCCTGCGGTCTGCATTGCTGCGTTAAAGCCTCCTTCCGTGTTATGAAACGAGTAGAAGCGCGCGGCTTTTGTTGTTGTGTGACACCAGCTGCCAGCGGTGACACATCTGCAGGGTTAGACGTCCTCGCAAATGAGAGTTGTCCAGAAAGGTTAAGCCGAAAACCATATATATATATGTGTGTGTGTGTGCGTGTGTGTGTGTGTGCGTGTGTGTGTGCCGATTTGAACTTGCAGTGTTTTTAAGTAGCTTTGGACTGAGTGGATCTAGTTTCAGGAAAGTCCAGAGGTGAAAGATCAGGGGGGCTCACAGATGGAGCTGCTCAGTATCACAATGCTGCCCCTGTATTGGAAGCAACCTGCCAAACTACTGATCTGAAGACACCACAGTCAGATGGAGTTACACACCACTAAGCTGAGCTTTTCCTAAATTAAAGTTGTCCTTGAATCAAGTATCCACGTATTCAGAACGATTCTGTGCCAACAAAGTTGTAGCAGAAACATTTGTTGCAGCTTGGTGGATTTGGACTCAGCGTGAAATTTGATGTATGTTGCCTGGTGTCTCACATATTCAGTCTCTTACAGTACATTTACAGTTAGGTGTAGGCCTGATTTGTAGCATCAAGGTATAGCAAAGGTTTAAATGGTTTAAAATGTTATTAAATTAATGCCTGGTCTTTTGAATCCTTTTTTTTTTCATTCTCAGGACTTTAACATATGAAAGAAAACTGTGTAGCTGTTTCTTCAGTAGACATAATCTTGGAGAAAATGAAGAAATAACAAGATTATTTCCAGGTATGTTTCAGATCATATCTCTAACCTTTGAAAAAATTCAAGAAAATAATAATATTTTATGAATAATAAAAAAAAAAAACATCAAAACTATATATTGTTTGTAAATAGGATGGAAATAGTATCCAGAAATGAAATAACTTTGGAGATGGAATTTCATCACCAATGTTTCCATGGTGACTAACTAAATAACTAACCTAGATTTAGGATTGTTTTCATTCAACTGTAAAGTTTGATTGTGAGTAGAAAATGTCTCTCAAAAATGTCAAGAACCTTTGTCAGCGGCTCAGTGCGGGCTGAGGCATCCTACGGGTCAAAACCTACGATCCTCATGTGTTAAATAATATATATTTACTGTCAAAACTAGAGGTATATTTTCCTCCTTTAGGGGGTGTTTTTGTAAAGCTGAACCAGTTATTTGCTTCTAATTGACAGATTGTGCATCCTGTTGAACCATCAAAGCTCAAGAATTAAGCTTAAATCACTAAATTATTGTTTTCTGACCTCCCTTGCTGACCTTTAGGTCACGCTGCTTTTCTAATACGACATTGGTTCAAGAATCTTCTTAATTATTTCCAGCCAGATTCAGCCTTACTGTCTGAGTATTCAGTTATGTTTGGGGGTTTTTTTGTCTTGTACTTTTTATTCTGCTAATCTTTGACAATGGCTGCCTATACAGCTCAACATCCTGTACCCTCTCAGGTCAAATGCAGATGTGATATGCGAATTGGGATGTTGACATTTGCAGTGTTTATTGATGTTAGACTGCTTATATTTGTGGAGAAGAAGTGTTCTTGTTAGAGTTAATGAAAATTGTAGTTAAGACAACGTGTTTGGTGTAAGACCCATCTGGTGGGTTTTATAGAAATGTATAAAGTTCCATATATCAAGCATTATTTTAAATTTCGCACTCTGTGTCGTGTTTAATTTATACCTTTCTGCTATACCTAATGTAAGTTACATCTGCTGTCTTTTTTTGACAGTGATAGTTGACTGCAAATTCAATTTGAGGTCCTGCTTTAGACCAAGTTTGAAATTTCTAATTAAATTATTTAAATGTCAAAAATCTAAAATCGTTGTTGAAGCTATACTGAACTCTTTCAAAGCAAATTATTTTAAAATGTAGCCCCAGACTCCCTTCACTAAAGTAAATTTTAAGAGAAAAACATAATTAGATCTGCTTTGCCAGCTCTTTGGATGCTAACTCAGCTGCAGTGTCACTTTGACCTACACTCCTGCTAACAGGAAGTTGATGGATGCTGGTCGGAGCCCTCTGACCACGCTTCAATACGACTGGAAAGTAACAAATTCAGGTTGTAACAACAATATCCTGGTGGCCAGTAAATATGAATCACAAATCTTAAAGTTTACAAAGGCTTTTACATGAATGTCTGCATGAAGTGAATGTAGTAAAAAGAAATCTGTTTGGGTTTTTTTCTGTGAGAGAAAAACAAAGAGATTACATCATTATTTTCTGTAATAAAAGCAAATAATGCAAAATTGGAGAACAGTTGGAGAATGTAGGAAAGTGAGGAAAAGTGGTCAGTATGACTTCCCTTTATACTTTTAGAAACTTTGTAAACCTGCAGAGGGAATTGCTCTGTTGGGGACGAAAATGGAACAATCTGACTTTGATGGATGACAGACTTGATCATTGAGACGCTTTATATGCAAGAGGGAAATTCACTTCTTTTTTTTTTCTTCTCTTTTTAATAAGAATATCGTTACCCAAAAGAGGTTGCTTTGATTTCTACTTAAATCTTTGGGTGTAGTTTCCACCAAATAGAGGTGTGGATGATAAAACTATCCGGCAAAGAGTTTCTTTTAATTAGTCGTTTAAAACGCATTCAGTTTTCAGCAGAGTTTCTTTGGGAGAAACCTCATATGTTACTTTAAAACAAAGCACAATGGACTACATTTTTCATCCTGGATGGTTTTTAGAGTGTTTTAACATAGTATTGCGTTACATGTTTTGTATGCTTCTCGTCCTTTTCTGCAGATTTCAAAGCCGATTGCTTGCTCTCGTGCTAAAACCAGTCTCCTATTGTTTTTCAGATTTTATGAAGGTCAGAAAAAAAACATGGCCTCAACAGAGAGAGCTGAGACAGCTGAGACCTTTTCCCCACAGTATTCTAAGTGAGCCATAAACAGCCTGAGTGAACCCGTTTAACCCTTTCTGATTGGCTGGATAGCTGCCAGCACCATCCAATTGGCGATCACTTTGGGCGATAGAATGTGATCCTTCCCCTGATGCATCCCAACCCTTCCCCCACGGAGGTACAAGTATTCACCGGACGATGGGTGAAAAACCACTGTGCAACAAAAATGGTCATTGTTTTCACTGATATTTGAGAACTTTTATTACTTTTTGAACCAAAGATGAGATCATTTGTTCATGTAGATGAGGTAGGTGGGCTTTTCATGTCACACGGCCGGGTTGGGATTGACCCGGGGATTTCTATGTTTAAAAATATCCAAGCCGTTTCAGGTCAACTCTGTTTCCTGATCGAGGTCACTTATTTTTTGCTTGTGTGTGACCTCTGGGTCAGAGAGCTTGAATACAGGCTAATCCATGTGCACTTGGCGAGTATTTATAGGCTCACAGATAAAATTAGAATAGTGGTCTGAGTCATTTAGTGGGTAATTCAAATATCTTTTTCAACATTGACACAGATTTCTCAGGGATTACATTAACCAATGTTCATACTATAAACTTATTCAAGTGGTTCACAAAGAGATTCATATCATATAACTTGTACATTGCTATAAGGCAATAGTCTACAATATATTCTTAAAGTTTGCTAACGAAATATGATGTAGATTGGCTCACCTGTGTCCCTTGGAAACACAGATGTGACATTAAAAAGTTCTGAACAACGTGAAGGGTTAAAGTTGTGAGTTAAAATCTGCTATCTTTTGAAACGCTCTGCACACTAATCGTGTCTTTCACGGTTTTCTGGATGTTTTGTGTCGTCCCTGACAAGACAAAATTTTACTTTATATTTTTAGATGTCTAGCTGCACAGTGGCGCAGTTGGTAGAGCTGTTGCCTTGCAGCAAGAAGGTCCTGGGTTCGATTCCCGGCCCGGGGTCTTTCTGCATGGAGTTTGCATGTTCTCCCTGTGCATGGTGGGTTCTCTCCGGGTTCTCCGGCTTCCTCCCACAGTCCAAAAACATGACTGTCAGGTTAATTGGTTTCTCTAAATTCTCCCTAGGTGTGAGTGTGTGTGTGAATGGTTGTGTGTCCTGTATGTCTCTGTGTTGCCCTGTGACAGACTGGCAACCTGTCCAGGGTGAATCCCGACCTCTCGACCAGAACGTATCTGGAGATAGACACCAGCAACCCTCCTGACCCCATTAGGCACAAGGGTGAACAGAAAATGGATGGATGGATGGATGGATGTTCTAAATAAAGCATGAGCAAAAATAATTAGACATTTAGCAAATCAGTTTCTGTGGAAACAAAATTGATAGTGGTTCAAGAAATCTCATGATTAGTATTTGTGAAACCTTTCTTCTTCAAACATTTATCTTGCTCACACCGAGGTGAAGGTTTGCACTCTCTGAATGCAGCCTCTCTTTGACCTGTTTGTTTATCCTGTCGGCTTTGGATGAAAGCAACCTGGCTTGATTTGTTAACCCTCTCCCTCCTCACTTACACCACCAGGTTCAGCACTGTGTAATTGGGTTACACAAGCAAAGCGATTTGATGCAGACATAAGTCTGTAAGTCAGTTCCACATAAAAAAAAAAGTTATACAATATCCATTTGCAGTGTCGTAAAGTGAAGTGTCAGTGGTTTTGTTATTCTTGCAAATAAGCTGCTTCAAATGCAAGAAAGGGTCAGCAGACAGTCAGTAGACATTTTAGTTTGGTACCACCAGAGTGTTCGGCTCAAAGAATGTTGCATAAGAAAGCCTTTTCTTTTCTCTTTTTGTTTTTTTCAGAGTGAAATGCAAAAATACTCACTGCCTTTACTGTTTTTTTTTCTTTTTCATTTGTCATGTTGTAATCCCATAACTAAGTGAATAGCAAAACAGGTTAATGTGACCAACCAACACTAAGCTGTTTAATTGCAAATCAAAAGAAAAATAATGCATGTTTTTATTTGGATATTTTACTAGTAGAAAGTGTAGTTTGTAAATCACTGAGTGGCTTTGCACCAACATAAGTTAAGGATCTTTTGTTGTATCCACCTTCCAAATCAAAATGAAATCAATAAAATTTTGTTTGTATAGCACATTTCAGCAAGAAGTCATTTCAAAGTGCTTTACATCGTAAAAAAAACACAAATTCATGCAACATAGAATCAACAATCAAAACATTTAGTCAAATGCTATAGTTAAATTTGTAATTGATTAAGTTTCAAATACAACTCTAAACAGGTGGGTTTTTAGTCAAGATTTAAAGTCACTCAGTGTTTCAGCTGTTTCACAGTTTTCTGGAAGTTTGTTCCAGATTTGTGGTGCAGAAAAGCCGAATGCTGCTTCTCCTCGTTTGGTTCTGGTTCTGGGGGTGCTGAACAGAACCAGAACCAGAAGACCTGAGAGGTTCTGGAAGGTTGATCCAGACCCATCAGGTCTTCTTCGTCCCCAGAACCAGATATACATATGAATAAGCAAGACTAAAATCTGTTTAGGCTTACTTGAGATTAATAATAACTGATTTACAGATTCACTTCAGTCTTATTTACAATACTTGATGATTGTTTTCTGATTTTGACAATGTCATTTGTGAAAATCCAGTATTGCTATGTTGTTGTATGTTCTCATCATGTAAAACCTTAAATTATTTGTTGCTGAAATGTGCTATAAAAATAAATTCACTGTGCCTTGTGGCCATTTGCATTCTGAGTTAAGGCTGTTCTCAATTGGATTTCTTGGATTTACGTCTTGACTTTGAGTAGACCATTCCAAATAATGCTTGTTTGTTCAACTGGAAGTTTAGGGTTTGAGGCTTCTTGTATGTTTTGGGGGCTGTATTCTTACATGTGGATCTTACAGTTTGAGCTCAGCTTTTGGACAAACAACACCTTAAAGCACATCCACTGTTCCAAGCACATATGCGTGGCTGAATATAAACGAAGAGGGAAAAGCTACTGCTAAATATTTGATAGACTTGTAAAACCATCTTAAAGTAACACGTATTAGGCTAAACTTTATAAGTTGTTGAATGCAGGTAGATTTTATCTGCAGTGCCATCTACTAAGAAGTGCAGCAAATCAAGCGAAGGTATAAAAGCAAGAACAGCGATTATTATTTTTTGAGACCGAAGCCACAGTTACACCTTTTTGTTGCAGCTGTTCAGTCTTTTGCAGTCTCTGACATGTTTTGTCATGCAGCCCCATCAATTTTCTCGTTACCTCCGACTGCGTTCCCTTCCCCTACTGAAGAATTGCGTCCCTACTTCTTGATGCCTCCACTACATGCTTTACCCATTCAGATGATGTGATTATGGTTGGGAGCACCGTTAGTTTTCTAACACGTATTGTGTTTCTCATGGCGGCCGGACAGTTTGATTGTGTTTTCATTAGACCAGAACACATTTTGCCTTTGATATTTTTTGTTTTGTTTTCTTCTGTTGGAGTGCACGACTAATGCATGTCCTCACAACACTCACCACTATAGTGACTTGGTGCCTCCCAGTAAGCCTCTGCTTGCCCACCCTGTCAGTTTAAGTAGTCTTGGTAAGTCTGAGGTTATGATGGATAAATACTCTCCAACAAACCACTGAGGCCTTTACAGCCCAGCTGGATTTATACTGAGGTTAAATAACACAGGTAAATGTTTGCACTGGATATTTTATAGGAGTCTTGAACTAAAGATGGTCAATACACATACTGCCACCCTTTTTAAATTATTGTATGATGGTCTTCATTTAAGATCTGATGGCAGAGTGCCATTTTATAGCACAGTCAAGAAACTATCTTATTTTCTGTTGTTGTAAAAATTATATATTTATCAAAAATAAAAGAAATTTGACTTCACATGATAGCCGTATGAAATTAGTGTCTTTCTCTTTTAGAAGCTTTTCCAACGCTCTTTTTCAGGACGTAATCAAACCCATGTTTCTCCATGATGCTGTTTTACGATCGTTCTTAGAAGCGTTGGATCGGTTCCACCAGGTGTTTGTTAATCACTACTGCGGCTTGTCTGATGGAGGTGTGTCAGGAGAAATTGTTGAGTGTCGAGGTGAGGCCCAACAGATTTACTTTCACAAGCAGAGGGCTGTTCTGTGTGGGAGCATCTGCAAGGTGGAGCTTTGCCACAACACAAGCAAAGAGACTTCAGTTTGTCTTTGAGTCAGAGTTTTCTGTTTAATTAAGCTTTTGATGAAAGTTTAAAACAGTGTCACAACTTGACTCATTTAAATCTTTCTCAAAGTTATATCTCTTATAATCATTTTCTATTTTTTAACTCCAGTTCAGCTCTTCCGGTATAAAAAACCAACTCTGAATAGAGGAGAATTTCATCTCCATGCCTTCCTCTCTCTGTTGTGGTGTGAGGTTCAAGTGCCCAGATTTCTCCACATTTTTGAAGAACTGTTTGAGGATTAAAATTAAATTAGGTTTTGGTTTGGGGCAAATAGAGATAATCTGTCAGCATGCGTCTTTTAATTTGATTCTTATACAAAACTGTCATTTTTAAGAAGCTTTTTTTGTATTTGGTGAGACATTGTGTTGACAATTTTACCTTGGAATAAGTCTTGTTTAATTTATTTTTTATTCTGAGTGATCTCAAAAATCATTTTGCACACACCTCTTAGTCTAGGTGATAAAACAAAACAATTGACCAATTAATGGCACACATTTGATACAAATTATTTCCGTACAATATATATTGCATCTTTTAACAGCTTGTGAGCATTTACATTTTGTATATAGTCCCACTATATCTCACCTCAGAAACTGAAGGAGAGGATGGACAGAGAAACACTCAGATAAAATCAGTTTTTCAGTAGTAAACTAGATTATTAATATTAGCAATTAGAAGAAGATGCTTAAGAGGTAACCACTGTAAATTTACTGCGCTGCACATCTTCTTCAGCATGAAGCGAAGATGATTTAAACAAAACCATGAAATTAAAACCACCTGATGCTGGAACAGATCATATGTCAGATCTCCATTATGTTTCATTGAAAACTTTACCTCTGGGACATATTTAATCGTGGATTTCTCATACAGTACCCAGTCTCAACACATATTTAAGTATAACAGAGTAGCAACCACACAGTATTGAATATTGCTGTGTTATTTAACGGGTATTTCATTGCCTGTCATGAACAGAATAGCTTTCCTGTCTTTCTTTGGGCACATGAAGTTACATAAAGCTTCATGGCAATGAGTCAAGCTGTTTCTGGCTGCCAACAAGCGGTACAGTATATCTGCTAAAGTTTGCTGTGACCTACTTTGTCAAATGTGAAGTTTAGAGATAGCTTACTGTAAAAGTGTGGTCTTGTTTTTTTTCTTCTCTGATTGAGTTTTCTGCAACTGACTTTTGCAACAGCTTTTGAGCAAATATAAAAGAGTTTTCTAGTTGCTCTGTTGGGTTGACAATGTCTAATCTTTTAAGATGTAGCAAATAGCAATGTGCCTTAAGGAAAACATTTTAAAAAGGCTTCATCCCTGTTAGTCTGTCAGCACATAAATCAGAATCATATAATTGAAATGATGAACACTGTTTAACTCAATTGTGTCAGTCACAGTTAAAATGGAAATGCAGCATTGGAGTTATTATTGAGGTAATAGACTTCAACCTCCTCATTTTGTCTTGAGGACAGCTGCATCTTTAATTCCTTCATCTGAATAATTTGATGTCAAATTTCTAATAAATTCTATTTATTCAAAAATAATTAGCTACTTTGTAATTCTATCCGAATGGCAAATAAACTCTTACACATCGATTAGATCCTTTTATTTCCTCCTCAGTATTCAGACAGGATCTGGTTTCTATGGCTCTGCTAGCTGTGCTTATCTTTTCCCACCTACCACGGCCCTCTGACCTCCACCACACCCCACATACAAACACACAGCATGCGCTTCATGCTGACCTACCTCAGCAACACAGAGATTCCTCAACTCGCCAGATATAACTTCACCACAGCTTGTTTGGTGTCATTTGTTCTTTAGTTTTAGTTCTGTTTGTTAAGTTTTGCACACAAAACAGTATCTGATGGAATGTCCCACAAATACAAGGACACATTGTGTCGTGGACAGGTCATAATGAAGGCCATCAGTTCTGCTCAATATTGAGGATTCAGAGAAATCCCTATGAAAATTTTAGCCGATATCAATATCCGATAAGTATATTGTGCTATGCCCGATAATAGATATCATGCTATACTTGTTTAGTACACTTTTGAGACTGTGAAAAAAGGACCACACCGTGTACGCTGCTTCAGTTAACCATGGCCACAGTTTTGTGCTTCATTCCCGTCACATGACTGTACAAACACCACACGGACATCCATTTGCCTCTCTTTAAACACAAATGATGAAAACTAACATTGGTTGCTGATATCAGCTCCGTTTTTTTTTTCAAACCGATACTGTTAAAAAAAATTGACTGATATCAATATTGATGCCAAAATATCATGCATCCCTAACAAAAAAACTCTTTTTGGCTGTAACACGAGGCTTGGGCGAAATGGCATATGGTCATAAACAAATCTTTTTCCTATATGTTTTTCTTTATTTCTCCAGTTCTTTTTCACATAAAGAAGCAAAACTTTTCTTTTACCAAAGGCACACACCTTGGTAAAAGCTACTTTTATATGTGTTGCCCTCATTTCATTGTTAGCAGTAGGTCGGAGAAACTCCAATGAGTGAGGCAAGTGTGATTTTCTTCTACAGAAAGGTGAAGCTTTCAAAGGATCCTTAAACTCTTAAAAGCTCTCTGCCTCGCTCTTTATGTTTCTTCCTGGCATGTTTTGCTTTTTTTGTCTTCTCTCCAGCAGCGCCTTCAATCAGTGGGTCATCTTGACCTTTTTTCCCCTCCTTCTGAAGTGATTTTTAAAATGTTTCTCCAACTCGGTTTTTCTCTTTGTGTATTCAGGAAATGTGGTGTGCAGCTGGAGAATAAGTTAAAGACGAAGCCTTTTAATACAAACACAGATCCCTACACTTTTCTTTAGCGTTCTGAAATGATGTGTTGGAGTTGATGAGTACAGTCCTCATGTTTTGGTTCATGTAAATTTGCTACCTCACATAAACCTTCTCACTTGTTAAAAAGCTTCAGACATTTGGATCATTAGTTTCAGTCTGTACTTTTCCAGAGAAAATCTGAGAATAAACAGACAGAGATATGGCAGCTGGGTTTTTAACCTTGGACTGGTCCGAGACCCATTCAGGATCACATGAGTTCAGCTGGTCATGATTGCACTCCAAATGAAATGTCTGTCCATATGTCGAGAGCCTGTTGCCATTATAACCTTTAAACTTTGGTGCAACTTCCTATAAACCTCTGTTTATTTTCATTGTACTGTAACTTTTTGATCATCTAGACCTTTTTCTACATATAAGATTGAGCTAGATTTCTTATGATCTACACATAAACGACTAACCAGCGTTTATTCTACTCTCGCACATTCACTATCTCCAACAGTGATAGTGAACAGAGCAAGAGACCAGAAATGGACCATTTACCAGTATCTTGGTATACCAGTTTCGCCTTAGCAAAATCACTAATCATTACAAGTTTTAAGCTTCTCCAGTCTACAGACGAGAGTATATTTCTCCATATACTCCCAAATATCAGATGAATTGTCGATATGTTGAAGAATAAAAAAAGAAACAGTACAACTTGAGACAATTTACCTCAGTTCTCAAGTGGTTGAATTCAGTAATTGTAGAAATAACTAGCAATGTAATTGTGATTTGATGTGAAAAAACAAGCAAAAGAAAAATGAACTATGGCTACACAGAACAACTCTTAACTGTACTTTCGAAATTATAGACAATAAATTTAAAATGTGTGTCATTCATCACTTTTATTCAGGTAACACTGTTTGAAGTTGGGCTAACAGTAGCATGTCTGACTGTAGCCATACTTCTGTGTTTCAGGCGCATGCAGTGTGGCCATGCTGAGAGAGCAGCCGCCGTGGGGCTAGGATGTCTGACGATGAAGAGGAACAGCTGAACGAGAGGAAGAGTGAAAGAGAGATCTGCTTCGTCAGTGATTATGGAAGTGATGAAAAAGGGTTTCGTGGTGAGTTAATATGATAGATTAATCTGATCTCGTCTTATGTGTACTCACAACTAAGTAAGAGGGATGAATAAATTAACTGTAAATTAGCTATGTTTTTAGGCGGACCAGAGTTTGCTTTTTTGATCTTCATCAGAGTTCATTTGGTCAGTCACGCCTCCCAAACAAACCTGACTTTCTAGTCAGACTAGAGTTTGATTAAAGCAGACTAAACAGGGCTGGTGTGAATGCACCCTAAGTCTTCATGGCATTAATGATTTAGGAGGTTTAATAACTTGTGTTTGCAGACTGTGGAGACCTTTGGGCCTCTGATCATTATGAGTAACTATTAGATAACCCTTCTAAATTTACAGATTACTTGTATTTTTCCACCCAGGCTGAACAGACCTGTGAACATCTCAAGTACTCCTAACAAACCTCCTGTTTCTCACTGTCCTCTCTCTCTCACATGCAAACAGAGCAGCACACACACACAGACCGTACGTGTTGTCCTCATTACATTTTACAGCAGTACTCTGGCACATGTCAAGTTGCTTTGGTGGATGCTGCAGAATTCCATTGACCCTGAAATCAATTGCTGCTGCAATTGATTATTGCAACAGCGTCTTCACAGGTCTGTCCAACAAATCAATCAAACAGCTGCAGCTGATCCAGAATGCTGCTGCTCGTGTTCTCACTAAAACCAGGAAGATAGAGCACATAACACCAGTTTTAAAGTCTCTCCACTGGCTCCCTGTCGCTCAAAGAATAGACTTTAAAATACTGTTGTTAGTTTATAAATCACTGAATGGTTTAGCACCAAATACATTAAAGATTTGCTGCTGTTGTATCAACCTTCCAGAACTCTCAGGTCTTCTGGTTCTGGTTCTGCTCTGCATCCCCAGAACCAGAACCAGATGAGGAGAAGCAGCATTTAGCATCTATGCACCACAAATCTGGAACAAACTTCCAGAAAATTGTAAAACAGCTGAAACACTGACTTCCTTTAAATCTCGACTAAAAACCCACTTGTTTAGGATTGTATTTGAAACGTAATCAATTACAAATTTATTGATGGAACTTGACTTAATGTCGTGTTTTGATTATTGATTCTATGTTGCATTGTGTTTCTGTGTTTGATTTGATGTAAAGCACTTTGAAATGCCTTGCTGCTGAAATCTGCTATACAAATAAAATTTGATTTGATTTTGATTTGAAACTGTCACTGCATGAAAAGTGGGATTTTCGACAGCTATTGACACCTAGCACTGCGTTGAGGGCTATTGGCGAGAGGTTTTTGTCAGAATGGGAAATTGTAGGGAACTGCAAAGAATTGTTGCCCTACCACCCCCTCCCTTTGGGCCTAGGTGAGGCTTTCATATTTAAAAGACGTTGCTGGGAGCCATGCAAATGCAAATCAACTCTTGAGCACCGGCCTTTCTGACTGTCCTTCCTGTTGTAGTTCATCCATTTTCCCTTCTGTGCACCACCCATGTCTGTTTACCAGTTCCAGGACCCCACCAAAACCCTTCAGTGTTATTACCTTGAGAAATAATGAGATGTGTTTAAGTATAAAACAGGCATTAATGCCGAAAATGTTCTAATGTTACAAGTCATACAAATGGAACAAATGCAGAGGGACATTCACCATCCAGCGTTTGGCCACACTTAGCTCACCTTTGGAATGTAACCAGGAGTGCAAAGTACAATTTTTAGGGTAAATCTGATGATACATTGTCAACATTGCATGTTTGTCAAGCTCATCCGAGATTGTGTGGTGGAACGCAGAGGTGAAAACACTGAGCTTTACATAATGCGCATCAGTTGTGTCATCATGTGACAAAGTTCCAATCATTTCCACATGTAAAATATCGGTCATGTTCATAGCATTAAAATATATCTTACAGGCGTTTTAGTTTTGGTTTAATTGATTATGTAAAAACAGAATATACAGCTTTACATACAATAGACTTTTGTTGAACGTGATCTTACTTTGACATTCCACCCAGCTGTAGATTTATCATGCATAACTGATAATCACCCTTTGTATAATTGTCCAAAGAGCAGAATGTGTAACAGATATATTTTCTAGTTTAAAGATTAAAATTTTAATAATTGGAAAAAAATAAATAGTCATAAGTGATGCAAAAAAAGGCTGTTTTCACTACTAACTAATTGTTTTTATTGAAAATTACAAGCAGCTGTTGTAGAAAATGTATAAAAACCATTTCATGTCCAGGTGCAGTGCCACGCTCAAGTATGCCTACTGTAGCCCTGGAACTTTTATGTGGACTTTTGAAGACAAACCAATAAAAAAATAAATCTATATCAAGCATCTCAAAGACCATTCCCACCCATCACTTTGAATAGAAAGGGTTTAGACCCGACGCATGCTTATGTCTACCAATTTCTGAATATAACCAGCAAAGGAATGTGATTTCAGCTTCAAGAAGAAACCTAAAAGAACTGTCTTCATTGTGAAACATTGTGGTGGCAGCAATATGCTGAATGGAGGTTCGTCCACAGCAAGAACAGAGAAGCCAGTCAGATTTGATGGAAATATGGAAGGAGCTAAATGCAGAGCAATGCCAGAAGAAAACCAGTTATTTTCTGAAAAAGACTTGAGAATGGGATAGGTTCACCTTCCAGAAGTCAGGTTTGACTATTTTAAAAAGACTGACATCCAACTGTTTGATATAAAATGCTGTATTTCCGTGTAACTTCCTGTTTAGGCTTGTTTGTATTTTGCTCCCTTCAACTAAGCAAGCCTGTTCAGAGGACATATTATGGGCTTTCCTCAGTGTGTGTCGAAAGGGGAGGATCTACATGCTCATCTTCACTGTTAGACTTTTTATTGTAATTTTACAGTAACTTACTGGCAACACTGTTGCCAGTAAGTTACTGTAGAATGGTAATTACAGTACCTTACTGGCAACAGTGTTGCCAGTAAGTTGCCAGCAAGGTACTGTAATTACCATTCTACAGTACCTTACTGGCAACAGTGTTGCCAGTAAGTTACTGTAATCACCATTCTACAGTAACTTACTGGCGACTTACTGGCAACAGTGTTGCCTGTAAGTTACTGTAATTGACATTCTACAGTAACTTACTGGCAACAGTGTTGCCTGTAAGTTACTGTAATTGACATTCTACAGTAACTTACTGGCAACTTACTGGCAACAGTGTTGCCTGTAAGTTACTGTAATTGACATTCTACAGTACCTTACTGGCAACAGTGTTGCCAGTAGGTTACTGTGATCACCATTCTACGGTACCTTTACTGTTATGATATTTCACAGTTAATTTTTACTGTGAGTGTGCTTTGCAGTTATGACTGCTTTACTGTAAATGCAGTTTATAGCATAAAACTGTAAATGTATTTTATAGTAAAGCTGGTCTACTGTAAACTTGTTTCACAACATAATGTCAGTTTTACTGTAAATTAAAGTTTACATTTTTTAATACAAGAATATTTTACCATAAACCGAAAAGTTTCACAAAAGAAATTTTAGTCCAAGTACTGTGAATAAAAACAGGTATTTATTTTCAGCAGATTTGTTGAAATAAAATCCATTTATATATTCGCAATGTCATAAAGAACAATGTCGCAATACAATATAATGTGCTATAAAACAACAAAACCATAGAACACACTACAGGTCATGTCAATATTTTTATGGCACATGTATGTAGCAACATGAACATGTGTGCATCAAGTACCAGCCATAAACTATTAAAGACTGACTTTTAAAAAATATATAGAATATACTTCATTTAAAAAACCAGCAGAGGCTGCATTGTCAGAAAGCAGTTAACAGTAGCTTAAATGTGCTCTGTTACACAATACATCACAGTAACAGTGCAAGTGCGATAATGTACTATATGGTAGGCATTCATATCAATAAATATTGTTATATCAGATGCATTTCCTACATCAGAAGAACTTTTATTCCATTTGTCAAACAAAATCAGTGAGATCCATCTTGTGGAAGCTGAACTGTAAAGAATAAGACAGACGATGTGGGAGGTCATGAGATGGTCAGGAAGTTATCTACATTTTCAAATCGACAGGAAGGCTGACAAATTAAGCTGACTGACAATGTCCAAATGCATAAAATCATTGGCATAAAGCAGCATTAAGTTGATAATTTCTTTAAAAAAAAAATCAATTACACTGAAGTGATAATAGAAGCTGCATAAAGAATGAGCAGGACTGGCTTCACTTCAGGTTTTTGGATTGTTTATGGCAAAAGCAGTCAGTCTTCACTAATTCAAACGATTGCGTACTGTATTGAGACCCTGCAAATGTCCCCAAGGAGACGATGAAGTACAACATGTCATAACAATCTTTTCAGTCATTTTGTTGGTGCTGATGGATTACTGCAAAGGTGTGCCTAATAAACTGAAAACTGCATAATATAAAAAAAAAACACCTCAATTAAACGACTACACACTTATACATTTCTGTGATTTAGTAAGAGATGCAGCGACATCCACTTTTTACCACGGACACAGAAAAGATGCAGGCTACTCTAAAGGGCTATTGTGTAGGAATCACATGCCATTTATAAATAATCATTAAAATCATATTAAAAAGGCTAAAGTAAAGTCAGAACATGCAAGATAGGAGGAAAAGACAATAAAATAATAAACATTTGGTAAAATGCTTACATAGTTGGAAGTCCTCTATTCAAATTCAGCGAGTCGTTGAAGGAAGGTGTTGATCCGGGAGTTGACACTGACTACTTTCCTCTTGACAAGACTTCCCGTCTTGCAGCTTGTACTGACTTTGGCTGTGCATTTGGTACCAACATCTGGATTGATCCTCACAAAAAATCTTTTAACAGAAATAAAATATATTAATTGTATTTTTTAAAATGAAGACATACAATACAGCAATCAGCTATGGATCTTCATCATCAGTCAAACTGTCATTAAATTTAATTCATAAATGGTTTGGTGTAGAGTACTTACCGTTGTATCATCTCCAGCGTGGTGGATGCTGACTCCTGATACTCCAGATTGAAGTCATAATATGACCCAAAAAAGACAGCAAGGACGCTGGCAAAGTCATGTAGTTGCTCAGGTTCGAAAAATACCTTCTCCTCCATACTGACCATCCACCGGGTTGCACACATCAAGCTATTTCCTAAAATAGACAAACCCTTGTCAGGCTAACGCTAGTGAGTAAAAGTACAGACTACCATAACTATTACATAGATTGCTACAAAAAATTATAGTGATAGAAAATATTCCTCTTACCAAGCATGATTACCCTTGGTGTAGTAGGTACGGTCATTTCCATCTCAACAGACATCTTGGAGGAAGATACCTTTGAAACATAAAAGGAAAACTCTTAAATATGAATTACTGGTAGTAATTTATATTTAAAGGGCCAGTTCACCCAGATTACAACAGGTTTTTGAGAACCTCACCCCGGAGACTAGACTAGACTTTACCCCTACATCCTGCTACCACTCTGAAACAGAGGATGTGAATGACAGTTTGTGAGGCTAAATGCATTTTTTAAAGCATTACATTCCACAAATACAGTATCTGAATGGCTAAGTACAATATGGGTTAACAAAATGTTTGTGATTTGGGTGAAGTGATACCTTTAACAAATTAATTGAACAATTCTGATTTAAGATGTGTGTTTTAAGTTAAGAGTCGATATAAAATTACATCAACCAAGATGAAGATTGAGTCCTCTTTTTCTTCTAAATGTTTTATTTTTCTCTGACGGAAGTAGGACATTGCTCTATTCCACAACGAAACCGATAATTAGCTGTGTGTTGATGTTTCTTCACATGAGTACAAAATTCTCTAAATTCTGAAGTACAAATGCTGCAGAATTTACACCTGTACATAGTTGCACCTGTTAGTACTGACTTAACTTTAAATTTGCAAGAGCATGGTTTAAACAGGTGAACAGTCCTTATATGGAACCAGGCTTGGAAATTAACTTTTTTGTCCACCTGCCACTGTGGCTGAACCAACTCAAAAAATAACAGAAACCACTTGAATGTTTTCCACCTTTGTCCTCATTTACAGACTCTTATACACTATGTTGGCGATGTAATGATACTTTAGCAGGCTAACTAGCTGTAGCAAGCTCAAAGTTATAGATTAGGTTAGCTGCTCCTCTAAATTTCCAGATTATTTTGTGGCTTCAAATATGTTTGAAGAGCTGTCTTTTTACCTGTTGTCTTGTCTTTTCAAGAGTTGAAGCTATGTTAGCACTCAGCAGGACAAAACTGCACAGCCACTTGGAGGGAAAAAGCTTGGGAGTTTAAAAAAAGTCATCTGACAAAAAGAAAAAAAAGAACAACGTTAGAATTCATCCTTGTTGACCTAGCTAATCTGCACTCTTAACATTTGCAAGGTCATGGTTTAAACAAATGAACAGTTATTAGATGTATTTTTTTTAAAAAGGGGGCGGGGGGATCAATTATCCGTTAACGTTATATTGTTCGACAAATGATGTAACAACAATGCTAACAGACACTCAGCACTGAGCTTATCTCAACCCAAAGCTAGTCGCTCGAGGAAGATTTAGCGGCAAAAGCCAAGCTAAAACCTTCGGTAAAATTAGCACCTTAGCTAACGTTAATTCCGAACCAGCTCAAAAAATAACACCATCATATTTTTCTATCTTTCACCTCATGCTAAGTGATAGCATTATAGCATGATGCTATAAGTTACGTTAGCTCCATCTAAAATATACATTGGCTTCAAACCAGTGACGTGCGGTGAGATTCATAGCTGGTGAGGCACTGACGTCATCAGAATCAGATTTGCAAATAGATGCATAGATTGACAGCAGTTTACAGGTTATGTAGTCTGAAACAAACCTTTCAGCTCCGGCGTTGGTCTTCCTTTGGTTATTATCTCCTGCTTCGATTGAAAGTCCACTTGAGAAAACTTTTTTAGTGTTGTAATGTAGTCATCCATGTCGAAAGTCGGGATAAGCGAGAGGGAAAAAAAATCACTATCTCTATTATAATCTATCGCTGCACTTGACTTGCTTCCCGAATCGTTTAGCCTAGCTCGCTGTCACTTACTCGGCAGTTGAGGAGTGAACAAGACGAACGTCTGGGATCTTGAGCGCCCCCTGCCATGAGGCAAGAGAACTGCCTGCCTCACCTCGAACCTGTTCTCTGCCGTTTATAATCGCTCATTACACGAAACACGTTACATAAACACAGTTGGTGACAAAAAGCACTGTACATTATATACATAAGCTAAATTATTGGAAATAAGTTCACATATTAAATTTGTTTAAACCATTTTATTGACGCCGTACAGCAACATGCTCTCTCCGCTTAGCAGCCAGCGCAGAGCCAGGGGTTGCGCAATCCAAGGTGAGGCAGAGCTCGCTGCTGCCTCACCGGCATCGCTTCCAAGCATTTGAATGGGAAAATAAGAAAATTCAACGATTTTGAACAAATAAAAATCGAAATTGGTGAAGCTACATGAAAAATAAATATTTTTTAGTACAAACCACCGGATGAATATAACAATTTAAATTACTTTATGATTATATATTTTCTTTCTTTCCATGATGGCAGGTGAGGCACTGCCTCACCTGCCTCCCCTGACCGCACGTCACTGCTTCAAACAGTTTTCTAAGTGTTTTTTTACCTGTCTTGCGAAGAGCTGAAGCAGTGTGAGCCCACAGCGACAGAGCTGCACTTGCACTTGGACGGAAAAAGCTTCGGAGTTTAAAACAAACGTCATCAGAAAAACGTTGGGCAAGCCACCCTTGATGACGTAGCTAGATAAACTGCATATTAATGTTAGCTAGGATGTGAAAAAAACAAAAGTACATGCTCTCTTTCTGCCTTAAAATATGTTAACCACTAAAGGAGTAAAAATACAGAATCAGGGAACCACGATGAAACATCTATGATGACCGTTGGAAATCAAATAGAATTCTTACATGGCCAGCGCAAAGACATTATTAGTGCAGTATCACTACTGCAATGTGTAAACAGTAAATTACAACTTCAAAACATACAGTAAGTTACTGTAATGCTATGTACTATACCCATAATGCAATGCAAATTACAGTAACTAATTGTAAAGATGTTTTATGTTAGTTTACTGGGCATTTTGCGGTATTTAGCTGTAAAAAATACAGTAAAGGCTAACAGTGCAAGATATTATAAATACAGTACCACTACTGCATTGTGTAAACAGTAAATTACTGCAACTTCAAAACATACAGTAAGTTACTGTAATACTATGTCCTTTACCCATAATGCAATGCAAATTACAGTAACTAATTGTAAAGATGTTTTATGTTAGTTTTACTGGGCATTTTGCGGTATTTAGCTGTAGAAAATACAGCAAAGGCTAACAGTGTTCCTTGCTTTGCAAGTCTATTTTATTCCGGTGACATCATCCGCCCCCCCACAGTCTCCTACGTCTGTCCCATGGTTGCTATGACAACTGTCACCAGGATGCCAACCCCCTTCATGGCAATGACTTCCTCCTGGTTAAATGTCCCCATTTCTATCTTTTATCCCATGTTTTCTTCTTTTATTCACCTTTAAACACGGTGTTCTCCAAACTCATCACCATAAATTTGTCTTCATGCTCCCAATGATTGCTTCGCCATTTTTGGATCGCTAAAGTTAACTTGCTGGGACTTCCAACTCTTCTACTGTCCCTCAGTTTTATCTTTGTTTAATTTGCATACAAACATTATTAACAAAAAAAAAAGGGATTACATTTGAGAAAGAGTAGCGTTTGCAAACCTAGGAATTAAAAACCACTGGGCTAAAATGTTACATCCTTACACGACATTGCTAAAACACCTCACTTCGGATTATTTCTGTATGACTTCAATGTCCTCTGCAGCATTTCTATAAAATATACTGAATGAGTTTTAAATAAACCTGAAAAAGAAATAACAGTTTTTAATTTCAATGAATATGTTTTCTCCTACAGAGATTTAGGTTGTCATGGTTATAACTGGCACAGACATTAACCAGCTGTAAATATCCACATGTTAGGGCCATTCACTTCCTACAAAGTTGCATGCAATATGAAATGGTCTAGAACAATAAGCTTTCAAGGATGTCTGAAGGTCTTCAACTATTTTTATTTTTATTTTTTGTGGTTGTCATCTTTTGGACTGCATGTTTTTCTTTGTTATCTTAGTGGAGTAGAATAAGGCACATGCATACCGGATATTTATGTGAAAAAGCTGTTTCACTGCACAAAATATAAAAAAAAAAAAGAAAGACTCTGAGGTGGACCAGAAAATATCCTCCAAGTAAGAAATATTTGCAGGACAGATTTCACATTTTAATGGCATTTTACTTACTTTAATTATTTCTGTACTACTGAACAAAATTTAAATCCCTAAATAACCGGGGGGATTACCATGGTGTGCTCGTTCGGAATGAAAATTTGTTAACACATTTAACAAATTTAAATGTGTTAAATTTTTACTTCTTCAATTTAAAATGTGCAAAATTTATACATTTTAAATTAAAATAGTTTAAATGTCTATTTTTTTTCTACAATTGGTCACTTTGCAGTTCATAAAGTTGGCAATAGGTAGAAGAATCAACAACAGTAGGAAGACTGCTGGGAATAAAACCACTGCTGATATATTACCCAATAAAATAGTTTATCGCCTTCCAAAGTGTTTTTGTCATTTTAAAATCTTATTACTTTAGTTTCAATGTACCACTCGATGGTGCAAAATAAAAGCACTTTACGCTACAGGGAAAAAATTCTAACAAAAACAAAAATGCAAACAGTGCATAAAAGGAAAAAGAATGCATGCAAACTCTAAGCTTGTAACAGCTGGGCAGCACTGAATCTGTGCCCTTATAAGTGAGGCCATTTGTAAAAAAAAAAAAAAAAAGTGACATTGAGAAATGGACTTGGCATTGGACTTCTAAAATAAAATTGCTCTGCAAACTCCAACTCGATGCTGCTGTAATACTGGGTCAGGTGAACGTGTCTGCAAAAGAACACACTGAGGAGTGTATACAGCCTGCTGTTGTCTCTGCACAGTTCAGATTGTTGTGAGCTCTGTGTCTCTGCACATGCACGCGTTGACTCCAGAGAGGAGGACAGTAATAGTCTGTTAATTAGCCTGTTGCTCCCCTGCCTGTGTTGTGTGGGCGTCGCCAAGCAGAGCACATTCACGTTCGTTCGAGCTGAAGAAAAACAACTAAACATGTTTCCTCCCACGAATGCTAGCGACACCCGGTTGTTTATTAATCTGCGAAATGCATCAACTTGTCAGCTTTAGTTGAAAGTGCGCAAGCTGCTTTAACAAGAAGTTATTCTTATAAAGCCACATAGATTAGCAGGTGATATTAAGCTAACTGCTCAAGTTAACCGCTTTATGCATCTTCTTTCCATGTTTTCAGCAATCTAATTTAAAAAAAATAAAATATAGGACTCTGATGGTCTGCTCCAAACAGTAAGCAAAGGACATCCGGTGAACTAGATGAGGATTTAGGAACCCTTAACAGATCTTATTATTTCACCATCTGTCTTGAGTTCGCTCCATTTTCAAGCACAATCTCTACCGATGAATCTACCCACGACTTACCTCCAGAGATCTGTTCTGTCTTCAGCAGAGACATCAAATAACTTGCTGCACAGTGGCACTCCTGGTGCGTTTTTCCTGAGATTTTCCTGCCAGCCGGTCGCACAGACTTTCAGTCATTGCCACATCACACCTGCGGTGAAAACGTGCTCCTTCTTCTGCCAGTTGACAGTTCTCACTATCTTGCTTGATGGCTCAAAGGAAAGTAAGCAGCAAGTTGACTTTAACATCCCTTGCTGCTTCAGTCTTTTCAGAAATCACTCACAGATGGTCTGATGCTTGTTAAATCCAGGCCATACATCTACACATCTCTGCCAAATTCAAGGTTTTTATGACAAACATATTAAATTATTCGCATATCATCCGAAAAATATATAATGGTGTTATAAAGATTTTAAAAATACAAACTTAAACATACCCCAACAACCTTTAAGCCAATGCTTTTCTAAAATACTGTTTAGTAAAAGGTCTGTCAGCATCTTCCTTATACAAGTTCTCCCAATCTGCAACCACACAAAATGGGATGCATGAAAAGCAACACACATACTTCCAACATAAGACGGGATTTGAAGTTTCACATGAGATTTTGATACAAAACATCTGGCGGGAGAGGTCACTTAAAAGAAAGTGTCACCATTTTTCTGAATAAATTCAGCTCCATTGTACTCTTTACGATTCCTGATGCCGAATCAAATATTCAAATTTCTAACTGTCTGTAGTTTTCTATGGCAATTTTTCACATCCACGCTCACATGTCCGCTACACTGTTTGTGACGGATCAGCAGGACAGAAAATACGCAAACATTTTAGCAAATCTTCCTAAGCTTTTACTACCACTGTGAGGGCTGATTGCTTTTATGCTCCAGCTCTCCACTGACACAGATTTGGGTTGTTCCTACTGTGTGTATATATCCCTTCTGATATTCTATCTTTGTGTGAGTCTATTTGCCGTTATTATCTGTCATTTTGCTGCTAATGCACAGAAATTACCCCCTTTGTGGGACAATAAAGGACATTTCTATTCAATTCTATTCAAATGCATGTTGGATCCATTATGAACATAGAAAGAAAAGAGAGAGTTTAATCTGAAATAGGATTGTCAACATTCACTGCAAATTTCTGATGATAAATACTTAAATAAAAATCACAGTTGCTACTCTTGTTCTTGCTATATAACCCGTTTTAACCTTTAGATCACACATTTATTATGGCATTAGGATTTATCATTCAGATCCAGTTCCTTGAAGTCTGCTGGGACTAGATGGTAAATCAAAACATTTCATAACATCATTAGTGTGTGTTGATGTGTGCGAGTGACCTGATTAAGGGCTGCACAGAGCGAAGTGTAGGAGGTGATAAAGTAACACCAGCTGGTCCACATACTGGCACACCAGACTGCCAGATAACCCGGTGTGTGTGTGTGTGTAGGAGGGTGTGTGTGCGTGGGGGGGCTCTTGGAGCCGAATCTTGGATGTACAGAGATCAGGTAACAGGCTGACGTCATGTCAGGCTGATAATGAGTTTCAGTAACTCGTCAGCACAACCACCTGTCATTATTGTGCTCAGTCATGTGTTGGCCGTGGCCTTCGAGCTGTTCTGATGTTTACTCACACTTTTATTACTCAAACCGATGCCACTAAGATGGAGCTTGTTATTCTGTTTGTGACGCTTTGCTTCAGCGTTTGTTTTTCATCTCCCAAAAGATGACTGTCAAAAAAACAGCTGTTCTGCAGACTGACAACTTTTTGAAATTGTCTAAGAAATCTTTTTTAAGAAATGGAAATGCCACATGTATTTAGGCTTCTCGTTCCTCGTCCTGCTGTCCTCCATGTTTGAGAATACTTCCTGTTCCAACACGCATCAGAAATGATTGAATTACCTTTTCTGCAGGCCACTAAGTTCACGCTGTCAAACCAGGTGTGTTGAAGGACAACGGGTTCGGAAGACCAGGGTCGATAAACAGATTAGAAGACCTGGACACGGTTTCTAAACTTGGGAAAATACTTTCACTGCTGTCTGTTGAAGAAGCAAAGCTTCCTTTTTGGTAGCAGAGCTTTTAAAGAATAACGACGGATCAGATCTCATTTTATTCCTGAATTTATGTAATTCCTGGTTATGATTAGATGAAAATAATAGCTCTGTTTGCATCAGTTTGCTCAGCAATATTCTAAACCTGCTCATATGACAGGGGAATTTTTAGTGCTAATTAACTACTTGTCCCTTTTTAATTTACAAAAGGATAGTGTTTGTGCTTGATTGAATAATTTTATGAAAGAACTACAAAAGGTTTTAGTAAAAGAGAGAAGTATTTTTTGGGAAGCTGTGTTTTTGTTTTTTTGTTTTTTTTTTCAAAATTATGATATAAATAAATCAAGTGCAAGTGTTCTGGAGAAAGTTCTGATCACATTTGTTTTGCTCAAGATTGAAATGTTTTTTGTGTTTCTTTTTGTCAGCCAGCTATTTATAGGCTTTGCAAAAGCATTGTGTGGAATAGTGAAGCTATTCTTCCCCCCGATACTATACTGAAATTACACAGCAATTATTCCATAATCGAACAAAATGAGCAGTTTAGTATAGTTCAACAATCTCCTGAACTTTTACTTTACAAAAACATTTTCAAACAACTAAATAATATCGTTAAGAAAATTAATAAGTCTAATAAATAATTAATTACACAACGCTCGTTTTTGAACAGTGGGATCCGTTGCTGCTTCTTACAACCTCAAGTTTAATTCCTGCTTCTGACCAGCTGCTTTGTTTGTGTCTGAGGAATCCATGACTCACTCAAAGGAAACTTTATGGGTTTAGTAATTATCAATAGTTTGTTGGCCAAATAAAATGATCTCATAGTCATCACCTGCATCATGTAGAAATGTATTCCCACTGTAAACAGCAGCCAACTGTGTCAAGAAGTAGAATCCTGTTGTTGTAGTTTTTACTTTGTGTTGTTTAAAGAGAAGGTTACAAGACAAAGACTCCAAAGCATATTGTTGAACTATTATTATTTAGAAGTAATAGTTACCCACTGGTGTCCACAGGTAATAGCCTGCTCATTAGGGTAGAAATACAAAAATCTGAATTTGTTGGTAGCTTCTTTTACTAAAACACGTTGGTGCAATGCAGCTAGTTCGTCTGAAATATAGTTTACTCCAATTTTTAGCGTGTTTAACACTGAGGCTTTTTGTGCATTTGCTGAGCAGCAGTCAACAAAGCAACAACATTTTGGGGTAAAAGAAATCTGAATAATAATTTGATTCTTAAAATTGTCTTTAAATCATACATATAACGCAAAAAATAATTTCAGAAACTCAAATACAGCTTGATTTTTTTCTGTATGAATGTCTTATTTAGTTTTTACCTTTGATATTTTGCCATCATATCAATGTGTGGGAAACCAGTGAACATTTTACTTTATTTTAGAGGCATGAATTGAGAGAAAAGTGCAAATCCGACAACATATTTGCATATTTGTGCTGTATTTATGGATAAAAACAGCACAATGTTTATTTTAAAGTATGATTAAGCATTTAAGGTCTACAGGTTGTGCAGTGACAAAAGTCCTTTTCTCAATATCATCAGATATCTTGAAGCCCAGTTCATTTTTATAAAAGTAAAATGTCAGTTCCACAGCAAGAAGAGTCTTTGCACAAGAAGCAGCATTTTAATGCGTTTCTCAGCTGGTAACAACATGTTGGTAATTGAGGGATCCTTAGTTTTCCATGTTACTCTTTCCCAAAACCAAAACCTGTTTACATTTGGTCTTTTTCAGAAATGTCAAAGAAACCTTTAGATTTATAACCTAGTAAAATTTATGCTAATTTTCAACAATGTTGTCTGCAGTGTTCATGTTTTATACATCTTACATTACAGATGATCACATTTCATCCAGATTGTATTGAATCAACATTTGAATGGAGCTTCCAGTTTTTGCCACTGTGCGCAGTGAGTCGTATCAAAAAGTCCAACTATGTAAAATTTATACAAGGATGCTGAGACTTCTTTTTTTCAATAATCAGTTTTGTCCTTGGCGTAAAACAAGCCACAGTTTCACTAATGCAATCTTTATTTTCCATGTTTGCATTCTAAAGTCATTTATACTAGAACAAAAAGTCTCACTTCAAACTCTTTTGGGTTCTTAGCTTGCAATAATAAATGAATAGAGTGAAGGAGAACCATAAAACTTCTGTGTATTTCTTTTTACTACCAATACACAAGTCACAAATTAGTGCAATAAATAAGGATTTTGGATGTACTTGCTGACAGAATATGATCAATTTATTTATTTACCATATATTTGATTTTACTGCATGGAAAATTTCCTCAAGGGTTTATTGAAAAAAATATATGGAATTTGTTTTTCCTCCATTATGCTTTTAAATTATTTCAATATTAACAATTGTTTGTTAATATTGAAATAATTAATATTAGATTCCATTTAATCTTTTGTGATGTAATTCTCTGACTTTGGCTGAACCAACTTCTTTCTGCTCTGCAGCTGAAGTGCCATCTTCCTACATTTCTCTGTTGCCTCACTCTATTGGTCACTTTCGGTTATGTAAACCGAGATATGTGAGCCCTCCCCCCTCACAGGAGGCGTGGTGAAATAGCAAAACTGTGGTAGTGTGGCAAAGGTGACTGTGCTTGTGTGTGTGAATTTTTATGTTACCAGGCAGACTTTGCGGTCTTTGTTGCTGCTGTCATCTCTTCTCCTCCCTCCTACTAAACCATTTCTCACTGCTGACCCTCCCCCACACACAGCGATGTGGGTTGAAGAGTGAAGTCATGTGGTCCTTTTACGTCCCATCCTCCCTGAACACACGTGAATCATAATCCGGGGGTCTTGGGGGTATACACATGTTAACTCTCTCTAATTCTAAGATTGTTTGTGCTCCCCTGTTTTATTCCTTTATATGCGATTTCTTCCACCTTTTTCTGCCTTGCTACTTGTCATTAATCCTCCTTTCCAAACTCCTTAAGTGTCACGAGGACACTGGTGTCCTAATGGAGTCGTTATGTAACATGTAGGGGTTTTAGGGGTAAGGAGTTAATCTCTGCAGGCGCAGGAATAACCAAGAGCCAAAGGGTTCAATGACCCACCCTGTAAGTTTGCTGCTCTCCCTGCAGGGTAATTCCTTTATGCATTATATATTTTAGGAATAAATAGGTCTTTATTTCCAGAAATATAATAGTCCACAGCATTTAAAAATATAATAAGTCAAAAAATAAATCAAGTGAAAAGGACAAACACATTCATCACAAATCAGACAGTTATTGCAATATTTTAAAAAAGCTTGGGGTATATATTGTGTCACTATACGTTACAGAGCTATTACTATTTGACACATTCACACGGCACATTTATACATTTATACATGTAGTTCCTCAGTAAAGCATGAATAGTAGGGATGCTGCGCACAACAAACATTTAATTTTCAGATGTGATTCCTGGAAGTTGAAAATGGGATAAATACGTTGTGATGCTATGTCCATTACTTGTTCACCTATAGGCTACGTTTACATGAGACTATTGTCTGGAAACTGTTGGTGCTTTCAGATGTTGATCGGGGAAACGTTCCATGTTTAGATAAAACCACCAGGACATCTAGAATCTGCTGTAGTAGTCATGCCAGGCCACTACATGGTGCTGTGAGCTCATCATGTTGTTAAAATGTGCGTCTTAAGGGCTTTTGGCCCTTAAGACTCCCTTCTACTCATAAATACTGTGCATATTTAGTGAGTTGTGCAGACACCTCACACACTGAATGGTTGAGACTTCATAGTGTAGCATACCAATATCTTCCTTCATTTCCGACAATCAAAAATGATACTGGCATTTTTTATGAGCTAGTTGGGCACAAAGCCTCGTTTCTTTTCCACTAGGCCACTTGTTAGTGTTGCAGAGTGGCAGCCTGGGTGATTCTCAACCTTAACTCAGTGTCATATATGTCTCTGCATTTAGTCCGCTTTAATTATGTGTGGATCCTTTGCAGGGTGAGATATGTATGTTTGACATGAACTTCCTCCTCATTTAGAAAACAGTTACCCGACTGCAGTGAACCAAAGTCTCAAGTAAAACACATGCGTATTCCTTATCAGAGCAAGTTAAGTAGCACATCCAGTACTAAGCTGTCTGCCATTGTTTGTGTTGTTATATGCAAGTACAATAAACCCTGCAGTCGTGCATTCTGTGCATTTGCACGTTCATACCAGGGAAGTATGTCACAACTCCCCGGGGTGGATCACTCTGAGGCCTGGCTTCAAAAAGTGCCAGTGTCAGAGAATCTTCTGAGATACTTTCCTATAGTTGGTCCCATCTCATGCCATCATGAAAGACAATATCTTCCTTCAACAAAGTAAAATAATAGTGTTTTTTTTAAAGTCGTCCTCTTTTTCTCACGTTGATCGATGCTTTTTTATGAATCGGGTTTTGACGTTTACGTGGTATAAACATTTGTAGTAAATGTGGTGTTTATGATGTGTTTATTACAGTTTATGATGTGTTCTACTGTCTTCCAAAGCCA
The DNA here is from genome assembly GCF_019740435.1 of Gambusia affinis. NCBI lineage: Eukaryota > Metazoa > Chordata > Actinopteri > Cyprinodontiformes > Poeciliidae > Gambusia > Gambusia affinis. The sequence goes on along the minus strand of NC_057868.1, from coordinate 21,644,349 downwards.
AAAACTAATTTTCCAATAGCTGGGCTGACCACAAGAATGGTTTGCTCCTGTTGCTCAATCTTCCTTTGTGTCTTTTCTCTATGTTACTCTTTAGTCCTTCTTACTATATACTTGTTGTTTTGTGTTTTCCTAGTGAGGATAGTTCTAAACGCCAGTGTCTGTATTAGTGTTGTTGCTGACCATGTCACTCCTTCATGACCACGTTGAACTCATCTTCTGACGACTACTTCCAGCTCAAATAAATCTTCTCTAACTGATTTCTATTAAATAACAAGTTCCCTGTGTGGTAATGGCTTCCAGAGTCACCAGATCCCAATCCAACAGAGCACATTTTGGATTTAGTGAATTGGGAATTTGAGATTTGCATGGTAGGTATTCACCCAACAAAAATGCAGAACCTGTGACATGCAATCTTGTTTCAGTATAGACCAGCAGTCTCAGACTGCCTTTCTTTAGGGACAGAGTCGTGCAACTTTTAGCTTCATCTCTTGCATATTTCTCTGCTTGAAATAAATGGTGAAACTGCCTCACTAGGATGCAGTCTACAGAGCTGTGCTAATGAGTTAATATTGGAGCCAGGTGTGGGGCGTGCTGTGGTGGCGTAGGGCAACCCACATTTGGAGGCCTTTAGTCCTCGACGCGGCCGTCGCAGGTTCGATTCCCGGACCCGGCCGACATTTGCTTCCCCCCCTTCCTGTCAGCCTATTGTCATATAAGGGACACTAGAGCCCACAAATAGACCCCTGGAGGGAAAAAATATATATATAAATCAATAAATAAATATTGGAGCCAGGTGTGCTGAAGCAGAAAGACATCAAAAGTCACTTGAGGACTAGAGTTTGAGACCACTGGCAAAGACCCACATCTCTGACGAATGTTTCCAACACCTCTGCCACAGGAATATGTGTTCCAACTTGGTATTATACTGAAGAAAGTGGCCATTAAATGTATGTTTCTTGACTGCAGATGTTTTCTCCTCCTTCAATTTAAAGGCTTTCCTCCAGAAGCCATCCTACATTTGTAAAATATTTCATATTTGATTGCCATCTTAAACGTTTCAAGATAAATAGGCTTCAGGAAACCTTCATGGTTGTTGTTGTTGTTGTTGTTTTGCATTCATCTGCTCCTCCTCTTGTGTCCTTGTCAATCCTCTCACCCTCCATCCTCCTCTTCATCTGTCCATCTTGTCCTGATTGAACCCATTACCTCTGTTACCTAAGGCAGCCTCTCTGGGGTGGGCGTGGCTTGCTGGCGTCACATCGGCTTCTGTGTCAGTTGGTTAAAAAAAGTGGGGGGAGGGGAAGAAGAGGAGGCGGACAGGAAAGGCAGGGCCACTGGAGGCGTGGGGGGAGCTCCTACACCCGCCCGTCTGAGGCCCTTTTCAGCGACTCATTGTTTTGTAATTGTCCCATTGACACTGCGTGCTCGCCGGTTAAACTGCGAAACGAGGCTGGAGGTTGGTTGGGACGCTCACAAACTCTGACACACTTGCCCGGCGAGGGAATGTGTTAGTTGTTAAAGGATGGAGCCTACACCAACTGGAGTTAGTTTTTAAAGTGGAACATGTATCTCTCAGCACAGTAGGAGACAACAACCAAAAAGTTTCAGCCACATGACATGGGTGAGTAGCTGGAGTTTCTTTTGAGTGATTGAGTGTATGTCAGCTTTTCTAGTTGGCTGAAATTTGTTTCCACACAGCGGTCAGTTTTCCTCCTACCCCACCTCTGACATCTTTAAGTTCATATTTCTGCCATGTGTACTTTTATCAGACACAAGGCAGGGGGAGATCTCTCATACTGACCTACATGTGGTGCAGTGCAATTCTGGAAGAGCACAGCTCTCTTGTTTCATAAGGCATATTATGAAATAGAAGCAGAAGTTGTCCTTGTTATCCAAATAAAATCCTAGTTTACAAAAAAGTCTTAAAAACTCATTTGACTGGATGCAAATTGTCATTGCGAATTGTTCAATTTTGCTATCGTTTTTGTAAGTAGTTTTTGGATTACAAATAGCTGTGATGAAGCATTTAATCACAGATTGCACATTTTCTGAAAGGTTTATAACAACATTCATTTCCTTCTGTGTATTTTTGTTACAAATCTGATTGAATAAGCCTGCAAATTGAATAAAGTTGCTTCTAGTCTCACATTAGTTCCTAGAGATTAAGGTCAAGTTGTTACTTGGCAGTACTGATTTGATATATTATTCTTTACAAAAAAAGTTAATTCATTTTGTGAGTCATCCCCTCCTCAAGCCACGATTTTAAAGGGATTTATTTTACTGATCAGGTTTCAGTTTATTTAGTCATTAAAGCTACTACCGACTTTTGTGTAAAGAAAATAATACTCAATTTTTGTGTGCTTTAGACCAGTGGTTCCCAACCCCTGGGCCGCGGACCGGTACCAATTGGTACCGGCCCGCTCAAGAAATAATTAAATATTTCTGTTTTATGTATTATTTGAGTCTGGAGGATCTTTTATTTTGAAAATACTTTAACCGGATTCTCTCGGTTACTTCTTTTGCACCAACATTGAGCCCATAAGCAGCAAAATGAGTAAGAAGCAGATCAGATGTCTTTGGAAAGTTTCATTGCGAAGGGAAAAGGCCCAGAGAAGAGACAGGAGAAAGGATTTATGACGGACCGGTAGGTGATTCCCACATTCCAAGCTCTGCATCATATGGTGACCGGCGTGTTAACAAGGCAATGACGCTTCAAATTGATTTGCCACTAGAGACCATGAGCATCCTGTGCATAAGCAACACTTCAGGTGTCATTGTCTAAATAAACATTGTCTTCATTCCCAGATGGACCGTCTGGTTGCAAAGAAACAAGCTCAGGGCTCCCATTAGTCGTCATTGTGACTTAAAATTTTAATGAAAGTAAAATGTTCGTTTTTGTGGCGCACCTGTATCTTATTTTGAAGGGATATGTAAACGTTACCATAGCGACCAGAGTCAGAGAGCGTTAGGGCAGTGGTCAAGACGAGATGAGAGGAGTAGAGCTTGTGAGTTTTAGGTCTGGTTGATTTAATGATTGTCTGCCGATTTTCCAAACCTCTGTGACCACAGAGACGATAAAAGTCCAACGGGTTCGATCGGTTTGTGTGTCCAGCCACACACAAACCGATTCCACTCACGAACATACCGGTTCTAGAAGAAAATCCAGTAAAACCCCCAATATACCATAGGTAAATTTAGAATAATCAAACACGGATGATGATGTAGAAGCAGTAGTGATAGTTTGTGGACTCATTTTAAGCAATAAAAGACATAAAACAAAAAGGCGTTTGATAAAAGATGGCGGGAGCAGCCGCTCTATTTGTTGCACTATGATTTGGAGTTATGTTTTTTTGTAGTTAACATTTTTAACTGAATAAACATAACCACATATAATAAACAAATATAAAAATGACATTTACATAAAGTAATAAACATTTCCACATATCACCTCCGATGTCCACCGGACTCTCAGTTGCCATGTCAACTGTTTGGGATTCCCCTCCTTCTTACTTTCTGATTGGCTACCTGTCACATTCAACAGGCTGCGTTCTCGCTTCCAGTCAGGGAAAACCCCACAGTCTGCGATAATCGGGCCAAGACAATGTTGAATATGCCTGATTTTAGATCGGGCATTTTCAACACACCACCACGCAACTCACCACACACTGCATGATGTTGTAAGATTGTTGTAAAGGGAAAATCGGGGGAAAAAAAAAAAAAAAAAAGCAGGAACACCAACATGCCTAAGCATTATCCGATGGTCCCCCTCCCACGGGCCGCAGCAAAATTGTCAAGTCTTGACCCGTCCGTGGTAATAAAAAGGTTGAGGACCACTGCTCTTTAGACAATTTGACCTTTAAATTAGTCTGGTTAGCTTGACTAAAGCTGTGTCACCGTCTTATTACCTTTCATTTTCCAGCGTACGTACAAGTTGCACATACCATATCGTGAGTTTTGCAAGGTATTTGTTTGTTGGTATTTCCAGAAACCTTGACCCAGATTTTTGCAAACATATTTCTTCTCATTCGTATTACACAACACAGTTGACAAAGAAGCTGACTCGTTTGTGTGCACAACCACTATATCGCTTACTTCAAAGAACAAAAAACTACCAAAATGTTCTAACACTGTTGAACAGTAAATGTAATTGTTACCAGCATGTTTTTATATGCAAAATATTAAAGTTTTGTGTTTTATGTCTTGCTACATCTGAGAAACCTTAAGAATGTGTACATTAACAGGATGACTGTAAGTGACTGCTTCCGCACATGGCCTGCTGTCCTACGTGTGCTCCTCGGGGCGTGTATTTTATTTTTTCTTTCGTTTGGAAAAGGGGGAAGGTAGAAAGTGACACTCAGACCCTCCCATAGACATACCCCCTGAATGGGGCCCTAGCTCCAGCATGCAAGTGTAGTGGGTCTAGAAATTAATGTTTTACTAAAACAGACACCCCCATTTTTGAAAAGATTATTTTATTTTAAGATGATTAGAACAACTTTCTAACATTTACTGACTCATGTCGATGACCACCTAGTCAGTAGAGGGCGCTACTGTGAGTGAATGAACAAACGAGGAAACTTCTATGGTCTCTGCCGCACATAGTCAATAATAAACCGCTGCCAGCAGAGCCAGGCACAACGTATTAACGTGTCTGTTCCTCATCATTCACAGGTACTATTTCTAACTATTCCTAAACATTCTTAAAGATGTTGAAAGTAATGTGAACTGTCTGTGATATTAGAGTAACATTTTGAGAGAACTTGATCCGAGTTCTGATAAGTATTTGTTTTGTTTTGTCGAGTCGAATAATGGCTACCGCTAGTAGTTCTTTAACGGCTTGATTACAGAGAACACATGGGATGTACAGATGTGTATGTGAAAGAGAATATAGTGTCTGTTTTATGTTTACTTTTTGTATCTGAGCCAATGGCTGAAGGTATGAATGGGCATTAGATTTATTACTGTCTTTGGTGATGGGAAGTTATTATTTTGATGAACATTAAGTTTATTTTGCAATGAAAGACATACACTCAGAGACAGACACATGTAATGGGTTATGTTGCACTTTATTTTATTTTACAAGAGTATTTGTTTGTATTACTCAGGTTTTTAACAATATTGTAAACCAAGAGGTCAATTGTATTTTGAGCTGTTTTGAAGTTAAAGGCTATGACAGTGTATTTTGACATGAATACTATCCCCATGTTATGATGTTTTGTGATATTCTCAAAGCAAGGATAGTTTGATATTTGTGTTTGATATTTGTGTTTAAATGGAATGACTGAATGTTTAAGATTGTTGCAGTCAATAATAAACCGCTGCCAGCAGAGCCAGGCACAACGATAACGTGTCTGTTCCTCATCATTCACAGATCCACAGCGCATCCTGCCTGTGCATCGCTTGTGCCGGCCCAGATTTCCCCTAGGTCTGAGGCCGGTAACAATTGGGGGCTCGTCCGGGATCACCAGCGCCACCTAGTGGAGAGAGTGGGAACTGCTACAGAGAAGACCTGTGTCCAAAACTTCAGGAAGGCTGCAGTGCTGTGCGTCATCCAGAGAGTAGAGGCTACAGAGGTTAAAGATGGCTACCACAACCCCTAGAAGGATGCTGGTTTTCAAAATCCGAAAGAGACTGCTTGCATTGAGTATCAGTCAACTACAGGTCATCGCCAGTGCAATTGATGACGGATCGGGGCCGGATGCTGAGGGCCTTATGGCACTGAGTGAACCAGAACTGTTTGATTTGATTGACGATTTCTTAAGAAGCGAGAAGCTAAGCGGCATGGAAGATGAAGGCATGTCTCAGATTCTTCACCTTGACGACATGCTCGATCACCTGTTACAAGACACGAATGAAGAAGATACAGTCGGGGGAGCGAAAGAAGTCAGTGAGGCTGCACCTCCCCAGCAGGAGGATACAGACACTCGTCGACGGATCAGTTCGACTACTGCATCCATGGGCTGCCACCTGCTGTCATCACCTGAAGAAAGAGACTTTCCCAGCCCTCAACCGACCACAGCCAGAGACAATGATAGACCTCCCAGGAACCTTTCCACCACATCGCCAGCTAAGTCCACCACCAACAGCGTATGTGCTGCCCTTCCTGGCCGTGCCAGCCTATCTTCCAGTGTTGGTGAGCAGGTTGTAAAACTCACTGATGTAGCTGCTCTGTTTCCCACGTGAAGTTTAAGATTCTCATGGTGGTCAGTTTTCTGACACCGGGTCTGAAGTGTCCTACAGCAGCCTCTGTAAACAGATGGATCAAGGTTTACTGGAAGGGTTTAGTGAGACAGAAGTTATTCGCACTGTGTTTAAGATAACTAAACCTGGTACGTTTAGGGAGATGTTGACTAGCAAAGATGATCTTACTATGAGTGAGTTAAAAAGGTTTCTCCGCTCTCATATTAGAGACAAAAACGGAACCGAACTTTTTCAAGAGCTTAGTACCGCTAGACAGCAAGACAAAGAGGGCCCACAGCAATTCTTTTATCGTATCATGGGTCTAAAACAGAAGATTATTTTTGAGTCACAACAGCCAGGTGCAGATTTTTGTTATGATAAAAAACTTGTCCAAGGCACATTTCTTCACACTCTTTACCAAGGGTTAAATGAGAAAAATAGCCATGTAAGATGTGACCTGAAACCTTTTCTCACAAACTTACAGGTTACTGATGACCTTCTCTTAGAACAGATCACTAAGTCCACTAGTGAGGAGACGGATAGGTTGAAACGCCTTGGTGCAATGACTAAAACCCGACCAGTGTCTGTAAATGTGGCTCAAACTGACCAGACTAAACCAACCGCTGTTGATGCTGAATTACAGGCTAACCGTGCTGCTATTCTAGAACTGACTGCACAGGTGAACTCGATCGCTCAACATGTTGCCCGTGTTGTCAAACCCTTAGAGCCTGTGACCAATGGGAGTCCTTGTACCCCCTTCACCCGGCCCTCAAATCGATTCCAGATATCAGCTGAGAACAGAGGCAGATGTCAGGAGTGTGTGCAAAAGAACATTAGGAGCTGCCCACACTGTTTTGTTTGTGGCCAAGAAGGTCATAGAGCAGTTGGATGTCTGCAGAGAAAGGTGTCGGTAAACGAGAGGAGGTCACAGGAATGAGGCTGCCTGTGACCGTTGCCAGTAACAAGCCTCCAGCACAGGTTAACTCAGTTGAAACCGCAAACCCAGTAGACTCAACTACACTGCTGTCCCAGCCCACATCTAGAAACCGGTAGCACAATTAATTGGCAAGCGATGTATGGTCTCATGTGCAATGAATGGTGTCCCACTCCAAATGCTGCTTGACTCAGGGCTCAGGTGACCATGGTGGGGAGAGCATGGGTAGAGGAAGCACTACCCACTGTTAATATACAGCCACTCCCCTATTCCCAGACCAACCGCTTGAAGTATCTGCAGCTAATGGCACCACGGTTCCTTTTGATGGATGGGCTTATGTTGACTTACAGATACGCAGTAAGAGCCATGGACACATTGACATTCAAGTACCCGTATTAATAAGTCAGAGTTGTGTTAATGGTCCCCTGTTAGGTAGCAATGTCATTGCAGAGATGATCAAGCAAAACAAAGAACAGGTAGATATTACTGCCATACTGAAGGAAGCCATGAGTCTCAGTGAACAAACAGTGGAAACTCTGATCTCCATCCTCCAGATATTGTCCCCTGATGAAACACCTTCCCCTTGCCCTGTGCGAGTCGGAAAGAAAGGACTAACAATCCCTGCTGGTCAAATCTGTGAGGTGAGGTGCAGAGTCAGAGCATGGCCACAGGGTGGAACAATGCTATTTGAGCCCAGCCTAGAGAACAACTGTCCTGAGGGTTTAGACCCCCTTCCTACTTTAGTCGATGTCCCCTCAGGCTCATCAAAAATTGCAAAAATCCCCCTTCAGAACTTCACCAAACATGACATCTATCTGCCACAGAGAACCATATTGGGCACAATTGAGGGAATTAGTGAGGTAAAACCAATTACCCATTCTCCCAGCAACCCGAAGCAGACAAACAGTTTCACTGCTCAAACCTGCTCTGCTCTGATTAGAGAAAAATGGCATCCACCTATTGACTTGTCACACCTCGAAGAGGATGAACAAAACATTGCCAGAGAGATGTTATATGAGGAATCAGATGTCTTTGCCAAGGATGATGCTGACATCGGTTGCATCCCAAATTTGAAACTCAAAATCCAGCTTAATGATGAGACACCTGTCCAAAAGCGCTATAATGCGATCCCAAAACCCCTGTATGGAGAAGTAAAAGAATATGTGCAGAAATTACTTGACCATGGCTGGATAAGAAAGTCCACCTCACCGTACTCATCCCCCGTGGTCTGCGTCCGAAAAAAAGATAAGAGCCTACGTCTGTGTGTCGACTATAGGGCGTTAAATCGTAAAACTGTCCCAGACCGTCATCCGCTCCCGCGCATTCAAGACCTGTTGGACAACCTGGGGGGCTACTCCTGGTTCTCCATACTTGACCAGGGCAGTGCTTACCACCAGGGTTTTGTCGATGAGAGTTCCAGGCATCTGACCGCCTTCAGTACCCCTTGGGGATTATATGAGTGGCTTCGCCTCCTTTGGCACCTGGCATGCGGCCTTTCAAAGATGTATGGAGGGCGTACTTGATGGTATGAGGGACGAATGCTGCTCCCCTTATCTGGATGATGTACTTTGTTTTTCCAAATCATTCAATGACCACGTGGAGGACTTGAGGCGGGTGCTCCGTCGGCTACGGGAACATGGCATTAAGCTACGCCCAAAGAAATGCGAGCTGTTCAGACGACAAGTGCGATACATTGGGCGCCTAGTGACAAGTGAAGGTATCCAGATAGATCCTAAAGACCTGGAAGCAGTGTTGCAACTTAAAGAGAGAGAGCCGAAGAATGTGGGGGAAGTCAGGGGTCTGTTAGGCTTCCTTAGCTATTATAGATCGTTCATACAAGACTTCTCAAGAATCGCACGACCTCTGTTTCAACTCATAGAGGGTACCAGGCAGCCAAGCCAGAAACCTGTCAAAGGTGAAAGCACCCCAGCCAAACAAAAAGTGTTGAAGCCTGGGCCGCTCCTCTCCAATACACCTGTCCAGTGGACTTATGAACACACTGCTGTTGTCACTCGCCTTGTGGACATGCTAACCAATCCACCTGTTTTGGCCTACCCCGACTATAATTTGCCCTTTGTACTGAACACTGACGCATCCAATGAAGGGCTGGGGGCTGTGCTCTACCAGCAGCAGGGAGGCAAACTTCGTGTGATTGCTTACGGATCAAGAACACTTACACCAGCTGAAAAAAATTACCACCTCCATTCTGGTAAGCTTGAGTTTTTGGCCTTGAAGTGGGCAATCTGTGACAGGTTTCGGGATTATCTTTATTATGCACCTACGTTCACCGTGTATACAGATAATAACCCCCTTACTTATGTCATAAGTACAGCCAAGCTCAATGCTGTTGGACATCGCTGGGTGGGTGAGTTGGCAGATTTTCACTTCACCATAAAATACAGGCCAGGCAAGGCGAATGCTGACGCCGACACCCTGTCACGTTATCCAGTACAGCTGAAGGGTCATGTATCAGAGTACACTGAAACCCTGCCCCCTGAAGTTGTTTCCACTATATGGCAGGGGAGCAAGGCTGTAGCTGAGAAGGATGTGCCATGGATGGCTGCACTACATCTCAATTCTGGTGATGAAGACGACGCCTCTATGACAGTCCCCATCATCACCCCAGAAGACATCCGAGTTGCTCAAATGGAGGATGAATCGATCAATGAGGTGATGACACTGAAGAGGAGTGGATGGAACCCCAATGGTAAAGATAAAAGACAGATGGGACAAGAGACAAGGAGACTTGTACATGAATGGACCAAACTCAAACTTGACAAAGGAATTCTGTACAGACAGACAGGAAAATGGAAACAGCTCGTTCTCCCAAGTAAGCTAAAGCCGACCGTGCTCAAACACCTGCATGATGACATGGGACATGTCGGAGCTGACAAAGTCATCCACCTAGCAAGACAAAGGTTCTATTGGCCATTCATGCAGCGGGAAATAGAAGACTATGTCATTCGCCGGTGCTCCTGCATAAAGCAGAAAAAACCCACTGTCCCGGAAAAAGCGCCTATGGGGTCAATTACAACTAGTGCTCCATTTGAGCTCGTTTCTATTGACTACCTTCATCTGGAGCCAAGTAAGGGAGGATTTGAGTATGTATTAGTTTTGGTCGATCATTTTAAAGCGCACCAACTAAGAACAAGTCAGGCAAGACAGCAGCTGAGAAAATCTTCAGTGATTTTATTCCCCGTTTCTCTTACCCTCAGATTTTGCACCATGACCAGGGTCGGGAGTTTGAGAATAATCTATTCCAGCGGCTCCAACAGCTGTCTGGCATTGCTCACTCGTACTACCCCATACCACCCGCAGGGGAATCCGGTCGAACGGCTGAATAGAACGCTGTTACAGATGCTGCGCACTCTCCAAGAGGAAAGGAAAACTGAGTGGAAAGATTATTTGCCCCATATAGTCCATGCGTACAATTGTACGAAACATGAAGCCACCGGCTATTCACCATTCTTTCTCCTCTATGGAAGAGCCCCACGCCTGCCCATCGACTTAGTCTTTGACCTGGGGACAGAGGAAGAAGTGCCAAGTCGCGAGGAATATGCACAGAAATGGGCTACTCGAATGCAAGAGGCTTACAGGATAGCCTCAGAGAATAGTCGTAACAGCTCAGCTAAAGGAAAAAAATACTACGACCGTGGTGTTAAAGGAATTACACTTCAGCCAGGAGACCGCGTGCTTATCAGGAACCTCTCAGAGAGAGGTGGCCCTGGCAAACTCCGTGCTTACTGGGAGAAGACAGTGCACAGAGTTATTGAAAGGATGGGGGAAAGCCCTGTGTACAAAGTTCAAGCTGAAAAGGGAGACAAAACTACCCGTGTACTCCATCGTAACCTCCTCTTATCTGTTAATGACTTGCCATTCGAACAAGATGAGCAATCTTGTCATGCACTGGCAACAAATAAAGCAGAGACACAAGCAGATGAGCAGCAGAGAAGTAGATGAGCAAGATTCTGATGGTTCTGTTGAAGAGGAGGGATATGTGTACAATCCCCGACGGCTGCCTGTGTATACAAGGAGAACAATCAGACATCAGAAGCCTCCATCTGATACACTCAGCAATCTCAGAGTAGGGGCACAAGAATTCCAACCTCAAAGACGTGCATCAGCTTCAGGTGCTGAGTACCAGCAAATGGAATCTGCTCCCATTGTCGTACCAGCATCAGCACCAGCACAACTACAGGATGACACACCGTCTGCTGAGAATGTCCATGAACAAACTGGAACAGTTGATCGAGCAGATGATACAGGTCAAGGACTGCCAGAGGGGATGGTTGAGCATGATAGAGAGTCACAAGGTGGAGAGCTCTTAAGGAGGTCCACCGCAGGGGTACAACCCAGAGAGAGATTCACTTATGACCAATTTGGGCAGCCATCATACCAGCCCTGGGGACACGGAGTGAATGCTATGTTCTCATTTGTTCCTTACCCCATGACTCCATACCCCGTCTTACTTGGACCAGACTACTACCCTACTCCGACTGTGTGGACTCATTAGACAGATGACTTCTCCTAGACTGTTACCTGTCTAGGTTATTTCTTGTTGGTGTAGTTCTAGATGTCCGGAGACATCTCTTGAAGTGGGGGAGAGTGTAGTGGGTCTAGAAATTAATGTTTTACTAAAACAGACACCCCCATTTTTGAAAAGATTATTTTATTTTAAGATGATTAGAACAACTTTCTAACATTTACTGACTCATGTCGATGACCACCTAGTCAGTAGAGGGCGCTACTGTGAGTGAATGAACAAACGAGGAAACTTCTATGGTCTCTGCCCGCGCATGCGCAGTCAATAATAAACCGCTGCCAGCAGAGCCAGGCACAACGTATTAACGTGTCTGTTCCTCATCATTCACAGGTACTATTTCTAACTATTCCTAAACATTCTTAAAGATGTTGAAAGTAATGTGAACTGTCTGTGACATTAGAGTAACATTTTGAGAGAACTTGATCCGAGTTCTAATAAGTATTTGTTTTGTTTTGTCGAGTCGAATAATGGCTACCGCTAGTAGTTCTTTAACGGCTTGATTACAGAGAACACATGGGATGTACAGATGTGTATGTGAAAGAGAATATAGTGTCCGTTTCATGTTTATTTTTTGTATCTGAGCCAATGGCTGAAGGTATGAATGGGCATTAGATTTATTACTGTCTTTGGTGATGGGAAGTTATTATTTTGATGAACATTAAGTTTATTTTGCAATGAAAGACATATACACTCAGAGACAGACACATGTAATGGGTTATGTTGCACTTTATTTTATTTTACAAGAGTATTTGTTTGTATTACTCAGGTTTTTAACAATATTGTAAACCAAGAGGTCAATTGTATTTTGAGCTGTTTTGAAGTTAAAGGCTATGACAGTGTATTTTGACATGAATACTATCCCCATGTTATGATGTTTTGTGATATTCTCAAAGCAAGGATAGTTTGATATTTGTGTTTGATATTTGTGTTTAAATGGAATGACTGAATGTTTAAGACTGTTGCAGTCAATAATAAACCGCTGCCAGCAGAGCCAGGCACAACGTATTAACGTGTCTGTTCCTCATCATTCACAGATCCACAGCGCATCCTGCCTGTGCATCGCTTGTGCCGGCCCAGATTTCCCCTAGGTCTGAGGCCGGTAACACAAGGTTATGTAAGCTTTCATCTGCCACCCCTCCTACCTTACCCTGCTTTACATTAGTGCTGTTATTGAGTGGAGAGGAATACACGGAGCGGTCAGCTAGAGCAGTCAGTCACTCAGCGAAGCTGCCGATTTAAAAACCAGCTGCATATTAAATTTAGGCTGAGAGGAGGGTGATAAACCTCCTCCTTTAATTTCCAGTTTACCAAACAGCAGGTGATTCCAGTGTGACAGAAAGGCAGAGAAGTCGAGCTCTTATCTTTCCGCAGTAATCATGCTGCTTCTGGATGAATCCGAGTCTTTTTCCGGTAGGTGACATTACTTACTTCACGTTTTAGCAGAACTGGTGTTGAAATGAGCGTAGAACCCGCGGAGGAAAATCTGTTTAAAGTTTTGGGTGCAAGATAAGTGAAAAGATCTTGCACAAAACACCAGAAACAGGATTTGAGGTTAGATTATGAGAAGCGCAAGAAAAAGGATTCAGAGTTGATTCACAGCCAGTGGCTTATTTGAAAGATAATGATCTGTGCTGGCGTGGTGCAGTGCTACTCTATGCGACATCCTGTTTGCAGAATAACAGCCTGGACTGAAGGCAGAACAGGGCAATGAATTTAGAAAACGGTAGACCTTCAATAGTGAAAAGGACCCAAAACAGGGATATTTCTATAAGTTTAGAAGAAAACAGAAGCTCCTTCACTGCTGGACTGCTAAGTTACTTAACATTGTTGTGTAACAGCAGATTCGTACCGACCAAAGCAAGCATGGGCTGTCCTCTCGTGTATCTACCAAACCTCTTTATTTTCAACTTGCCCGTAAACCCGTTCGTCCCTGTCGTTTATTCCTCGTTGTGTCGCGTTTTTTCACTTTTTGCGTTTTTTTTTGCCGGTCTCGTCAACTCACTTACGCAGCCTGTTCCTCCTGTTGTCGTCCAGCTCCCGTCTTCCCATTGGCTGCTCGTATCATTACCTAAACCCGGGCTTGTGTGTGATTGGTGGAGCCGTGCGGGCTGGAGCCATGCTCGAAGTGTGAGCATGTGGAAGCAGGAAAACATATGGTTCAGCAGAGCACTGGGTTATGGGGGTAAACGTGACAGGCATAAAGGAAGGACGGCTCAGCTTGAGAGGGTGCTGTTCAGCTGAATAGATGTTGAATACTGAAAGAGCTTTTGAGTTCTGAAGATGTTGTTCGATTGATTTTAGAAAATTTAACTTTATTTTGCCTTCTTTCATTTTAACTGTAAAAAAAAAAGACATCGCTACAGTTACCCGAGGTAAATCCTAAATTTCTTTTCTTGTTTTGCAATGCATTTCAGAAATGCCTGAACTTTTAATATCAACTTCAACATAAACCATGTATTCTTTTTACTAGCAACTTAACAAATTTGGAATAATATTTTCAAGTTAGCTTCAACCCTGAAATCAACCTGTTTTCCTTTTCTTACTTGTAAATATTGCTATTGTAGTCATTTATACACGTTATAAAGATTCACATTGATCAGAAATATTTTGAGCAGCATTATTTGTAATGTATTGATTTGCCAATATAGAATTAACTGACTAATTTCTCTATAATAAACAATTTTTTCCAGCCTTCTTGCCCTAATTGTAGAGTAAACATTGCATTCATTGAAAAGATGCCGTAAAACTGGATTTGACGTTTGTTATGGATTTGCACAGTTAGGTTAGATAGCGTTACTTAAACAGCAGGGTCTGTGTACCTTATAGAGTGTAAGTCTTTACCTTAACTCACATTTCCAAAAGGCTGTCAACATTTCAAAATCCAGTATGCTCAGTGAAAGAGGCTGAAAAGCTCAAAAGGATAAAACAGAGCAATATTTCTGTATTCTGCTCAAGATTCTTGTTGAAAGTCTTGCTCTCTTTTGTTTTCTCGCAGCCTAAAAGCCATGCAGTAGAAAATAAAATGCTTTTCATCCCTTTTGACGTTTTTTTAACAAAACGTAACACGTGCCTGTAACGCATCTCAGAAAGAAAGGCTAAGTTTCTGTCAGTACTTTTGTGAACAGTATATTACAAACATGGCTTAAAGTAACAGAATACGTTTTTCCGCTGGCTAGATTTATGAAAGGTTATGTTAATAAATTCCTCTTTCTTTCAATAAATTTTAGTCAGGATGTTCTTTAAAACATTGCCATAACTTAAAAAAAGGATGTACGTTGATCGTCTATCTAGAAATTAAAAATGACCACATGTCCATACGTATGTCCTTACTTATTGAGATTTCATTTGGGGCTGGAGCATTTGATGATTCATTATTACTGAAATGAGTCATGACGAGCAGCGATAAGGACTAAAGAACACTCATTTCTCCTCCTAATTCATTGTGCTGAGTGTGTGTGTGTGTGTGAGTGTGTGCTTCCTACACCTGTGTGAGTACAGTCTGTCTGTTAGTGAGGAGATGCTTAGTGCAGAAAATAGAAAAGTAGACCTCTGTGGTACAAAAAGAGGAGAGGGGGTTGACAAAGTAGAGATTGCTTGTTCTGTTCTGACAACCTGAGAGTCCAAAGTTACACAATAATTTTTTATATTGTCTTTATAAGAGAAGGGTGTTTTTGTCACAGTGACCTCTTGTAGTATTATCCATTTTTTCCAACTTGTATCTTAACTGTTGTGCTTTGGGTGGAGTTTTTCCCTGACAATGCTCCAGCTCCTTTAATTTTAGTTAGTTTAATATCTCAACCTTTGCTTGTTATAAAAATTAATAATCTGAGTCATCCGGCTGAGTCATCGGTTGTGGGAGCCCTAATGTGCTGAGTCATCCTTTGCCGTTATTCAGCAAACCAGGTTGAATCTGATGCACAGTTTGTCTTCCTGAAAATGTCCAGAGGTTTCTAGGTGCTGACCACCACGCAGGAAAATCAGGGGTGGGGGGGAAGCGTCTCAGAAAGAGCTCCTGTTGGCAATTCTGTTGGTGTTTCTTTACCTTAATTTGAGTTGGTACTGGTAGAGAAAAATCTACATCTCAGTATGTAATAAACTCAGACAGATGTGGAATCCTTTGATCTAAAATAGCGTTGTGCATTCTGACACAAGCTTCCGCAAAATGTTTAAGAGATCTGTTTCTTAGTAGGCGGGATTTCGCAGAAGTATTTTACAGGGGCTGAAGGTAGTCTGTCTGCCAAAGAACATTACACAACAGGCTATAGTTTGTCCAGCACGCCGACAGCCAGCTCTAGCTTCCAGCATGCGTCCTCTCCGCCTCTATCCTCCTCGGCCGATCACTCTCCTCCTCCTCCTTCTTGGCAGCGTTGACACACTGGCCTACAAACTATCCTGTTCTACCTCACCTTACCCCTCTGCTGCTGTTGCTTATTGCATTACCTCCTTACCTTGTACTCTCTTTATTCTTTGCCATGTTTTCCTCCTATGGTCCTTCAGTTTCTTTGACACACATGTTTCCTGCGGGAGCGTTTCATAACTCACCTGTCTCACTCTAATAAAGCAGCCCTAATAACTAATTCAGGGCAGTCTCTTATATGAGATGTGTGTGTGTGTGTGTGTGTGTGTGTGTGTGTGTGTGTGTGTGTGTGTGTGTGTGCATTTGGGTGTCTTATTTGCTTTACAAAATTTACACTTTTCATGTTATAGCTAGTTGAATCTTCTGTTGAACCTGCATTTTAAATTTTAAAATATGCTAAGAGTAGTTTATTTCAATTGAAACCAGATATTTACATACACTGTACAAAAAGACACATGACCTTTTATTCTCACTATGACATTAAATCAGGACAAACGTTTCTTGTTCCAAGAGTACTAAGATTATGTCTTTTAGCCAAATGGCAAAAATAACTAGATTTTTTAAAGACAGATTTAAATTTTCTTCAAATTTAGATGTTTTCACACATTTCTGAAGCATTTGGTAAAATTACCTTTTAAATTATGTGACTTTGATCGTCCACACACAAAGAAACACCCATTGAATCAGTAATTTTTATGTCTGAGAGTGTCATTGGGACTGTTGAAAGATAAACAACCTCTGTCTCTTTCTCTATCAGGTCAATTTATTATTGATCAGTTTATCTGTTGTTTTGTGTTTGCGCTCCCGTCTGTCTCCTCGTCATCCATACATTGTGTTGGATTTCACCGTTACCCTTAAGCCTTTGCGAGGCTTCAGAGCAGTCGCTAAAGTATGAGAACAGCTTTCCAAGCAGCCGGATCGAGGCGTAAAAATCCCGAAATTGACAGGGTGCGCAGAGAAACACTCGTAACTGCGTTTGTACGTTTGTCCTTGAAACGTCACGGCGCTCGTCTTGTAAGTGCGTCCTGGACGTTTGTGACGTGGTGCATCTTTGTGAGTGTGTATGTGCTCAGGACGTGAGATTTGTGTGAACATGCTGGTTGTGTAACAGCCAGAGGCAGCAGTTATGTAAGCGTCCGCTCTTGCCCGACCGGCCTCAGCAGTGGTGGCCTGTCTTTTTAGGAAGCGGCTCTCTTCTTAAGTGAGACTGAAATCTTATGCCAGCCGGTGTGACAGCGGCAGTAATTGGGGTTTTAATAAATTGTGTTGTAGTGCACGGAGGCGTGTCGGGACACCTCAGGCCGGTAGTTTTGTACACCGCATACCTTTCATCTTATTCCAAACTACTGACCTGGTTTAACTCAATCAGTTTTTAATATCTGCACTCTTTCATCCATGTGCTGCTGGTTGGTGTCAAATCAGATAAAGCTTTCTGTTATCTGGGATTTTTTCCACCACAGCGCACTTTGTCGAGGAAATGAGCTTCATCTAAAGAAAAGATGAATAAAAGATGTCACCGAGATGAGTTGTTGCTGCATCTCTTTGGAGGAATCAAGCCTTTTTCAAGTTTGGGCAAAAGCTGAGGTGGCTTCAGAGAGTAAAAAAAAAACTTGACAGCAAATGTTCCATTTTTGTTATTGCGTTTTCTTGTGGACTTCTTGCCATCATTTGTTTTTAACAGGATAATATTTGCCATCACTTGAACACGCAACATTAGTAAATAAGAATTATGAACTCAAATCGAAGCCACACTGTGCCACATTTAAAAAAAGCTTATTTCACTTCAAGGTAAAATGAAGTTTTTAATCACCTGTGCAAATTGAGAGCATTTTTAAGTTTATTTGAATTTACTTTTGTCTCTGAAACACTAGCTTCTTTCTTGTAGATTTTAGTTGGTCTTATCAACAGTTAGTGTCTTTTCTTTTTTGCTTTATGATGGTCCACAAGATCCCAGTAAAAATGTACACATGGGGCCAATATGCCTAATAACAACATAAATGTTTGAACTCCAGATGGGATTGGTCATAATGATCTCCTGTTGATTGCCTATTAGATGCATGGAAATTCAGAGTAAAATGTGAACTCGTATGATTTTCCTAGGAATTTGGAATTCATTTTATTAGGAAAATCAATCAATCAATCAATCAATCAAGTGATTGATTGATTGATTGATTTTCCTAATACTTATTTGAGATCAAGCTGAGACCTAAATGGGGTTCCAAGCTGCTTTTGCCTACATGGGTTGCATTTAGCCGACACAAGTGGGTGCCATAACAGAAGCCCACTGTGACACTATTTAGCCGGAGCAAACTTTTTAATTTGCCCACATACACGTTGCCTGCGACGTGTAAAACCCAGCTGAGTTGGGTCACTTGATCAACTCTGGCTTTCGAGTCCAAATCCCTTTAACCCTGAAGAGTATTACCTTATAAGCATGCACTGCAAAGGGATGAGGAGGAGATTTATCTAGCTTCTCACTGGCTTCATCTGACTGTTGAATTTAGCGTCCTCCAAGTCTATGTAAAAATGTGTAAATAATAGAAACATTTTTGTGTAAAGACCACGAATTTAGTTATTTTTTTTTTCACTAATAATCTCATACCTACTTGAGATTGCATTCTTGCTAAAAGATATTACATTTGGTGTGCTATAGATAGACCTCTGATATACTTTCAGCTTCAAATGAAGCAGATGTGGCGTCGGGACTCTTCATTTCAGCTGCTGTCTGAACAGAAGAACATCAGCTGAAGCTGGGTCAGATTTTGGGGCTTTACTGTCTTTGTTGAATCAGTTGTTGGAAGAGAAAAAAGGATGTGAATAAGCTTTTTGAAAGCCGTGTGTGACAGTGACGGGTCAACGCAAACTTCTGCTTAAACCTAGATTTCCGCTTGCGTATATCGCTCTTAATAAATGTAAGTATTGCTGTGTGAATGGTGTACTGAATTAAAATCAGTCACTTAAAAGTCACTATAAAAATAAGTAGAGAGTTAAATCCTTTTAATTTCTTCCCACATTTTGGTAATCTCAAAATGACTTTGTGCACCTTTTCGAAAAGTTTTTGGAGATGGACTTTATTTATTTATTTATTTATTTATTTATTTATTTATTATAATGTAACCTTACCAACCTGTTAAATGATAAGGCCTTAAAGTGGTCCATAAAAGTATCCGATGTGCAGTTTTCTCTCTTAATATTCTGACTTATTATTACATTTTGCTTCTTACTCTTTAAATTGTCCAACAAGCTGCCCTCTCTCTGCTGCATTTCATAATCCTGACGTTTCACAATTCCCACCCATGTTTTCCAAAACAGGTTAAATAACTATCATGACACAGTGGTAGCAGAAGGACACAGAATGTACTGTACAGTATATGTTTATCTTCTTAAGTACATCAAGCTGAGAGCCAGAGTCTCTTTAATGTCTTAACCCTTACTTTGATTACAGAGTTAGGCAAACTATTTCAGTATTTTATTTCATTGACATCTATATCCCTCTCATTCCTGCATGTTTCCCAGAATCTTCCATCGGTGTTGAATAACTAGTTTGTCCTCAGTGTGTGTGACGTGAAGGATTCTCCACATTTATAGCAGGAAATATCTGCCGTCATCTGTAATCTGCTTACGTAGACGACAGCCGGAGGGCATTGGGACACGACACAGACAGAATGCCCATTTCAACTCCTCTCTATTTTTCTCCCCCACCCCCCCTTCTTCATTATTTAATGATATTTGAGATGTTGGCGAATGAAAAAAGAGATTGCAGAGGCAGGAAAGTGTAAACGACACAGGATTTGCTAGTGAAGCGAGACGGATAATGAGATGTCTGAAACCAAGAAAAAAAAGTGGGACCTTGGGTAAATGATTTGCACTCTTTGTCTCACCACTGTTGAGTCTGCAGAAAGTTCAATTGAGTCAGGTGCTCAGGGTCTCAGTCTAGACATCAGTACTCAGCTGCCTGACTTCATGTTTTATAGGTGCAAACTCAGAAATGTTCAAGCAAGTAATGCTAGAATGTCCTGAGCCTTCGTGAAGATAACGGCTTTCAGAAAAACACTTGGGAGACAAGAGATTTTTTTTTTGTCCTGTCTGCATTTAACGAGCCAGCTCCGGAAAATGTTATAATGTCACTTCATAGATTTTTACAGCTCATTGGAGCTTATGTACAAGACATTTTGCCTTCTACTTACTGGAAATTCAGTCTGAATGTGCCATGAAGGACAAGAAATGTTCATCTGAACAAAGTTTCAGGAAGCGCCATTTATTCAATTTCCCTTTAGGGTTAATAAAGTATTTTTCAATTAAAATGTAATTTACAGGGTAACCAACACTTTTACAGTGTTTAAGCATTAAATTATGAGTTCATTAGGGTAGCAAGAGACGTTTGATTCTCAATGTCTCAATGCAGCAGTTTAAATCTAAATGTTTGTCCCAGCTGAAAGTAAGAAATATGCGAGGCAACGGGTGTTTTAGTTTTTCCTTTATTTTTCTTTTTTTTTTTTTGAAAAAGCCAAACTCGAAAGCACTGTTATATAAACTCTCAGCATGTACCACAGATGGAGTTGCATAATTTTGTGGTTGCAGAAGATGTTTACAGCTGCAGCTCCCCTCAGAGACGCTATAGCATACGCATGACAAACCGGGGTTTGTTGAATTGTTTTTCTCCATTTATTACTTCACCCTGTGCCGTTTGTTCGTGGAGCACCAAGTTTTTCTGCCACCCCGTGACTGAACAAGTGGATGGTTTGGAAATCCTGCTGTGGGTCCTGAGTCACACTTTAGACTTTTTGATGAGACAGCCCGTTATCAGGATGCTTGCTCACGTGTTTTTTGCAGCTCACCTTGAACTCCTTTTGAGGTTGAAGCTGCTTTTTTTTTTTTTGTTGTTTGTTAGTTTGTTTCATCCTCCGATTTCTACCTTACTTGTTGCACGTTGATCGTTTGATTCAGTCACCTAGCAACTGTCAGCAATTGTGCTTGAATTTTCTCAAAGCAATTTCTCCTGATTAGATGGGCAGGTCTCACATGTTGAAATTGCATGAAAATTGTTACCCGTGGGCAGTTTCCTCTTGTTCTTTCATTACGGCTACTTCTGAGCACTTCAGTTTGTCTCCAGTACTGGAAAAGACAAAAGATTTTGCCACTTTATCGTTTTGTGTTCACAGAGATTAAGATAAGAGGATTACTGTTACTGTAACAAAGACTCAGCGTGCCACAAATGATGAAAGCATTGCCAAAATGCCTAAGTTCATTAAATCCTCTGGTCATACAATGAAGGAACTGACCACTGTACTAACAAGCTTAAAATTGGCCGTCAGAAAGTTAAGTACTAGAACTCACATAAACGTATTATCAAAAGGATTGGGATTTTTACTCAACTTAGAAATGATTTCCAGCTCTTCTGTTACACAATATACAATATTTATTTTTTACAATAATTATAGAAAATATGGAATTAGTGACTGGCTAAGCATGACCCATTAACCAATATTAAGGTAAAGTTGTATTGCTTTAAAAGGAAACACTGCTGGAGTAGGTAACTTTTATAAACAATATGTTTTTGTTTTTTTTTACGTTTGTCAACTGTCACCATGTCAGTCATGCTTGTGTACTTGCGGCTAAATGTGCTAACTGTGAAGAAACAACTTAACGGTACAGTAAAATTCAAAGAAAATGACACTAAGGTCACTCTC
The DNA here is from genome assembly GCF_019740435.1 of Gambusia affinis. Classification (NCBI taxonomy): domain Eukaryota; kingdom Metazoa; phylum Chordata; class Actinopteri; order Cyprinodontiformes; family Poeciliidae; genus Gambusia; species Gambusia affinis. Next base: position 21,622,645 of record NC_057868.1, on the reverse strand, counting down.
CCCCACCTGTTACTGTGCACTGCTGGTCAGCACGCTTTTCCTCAATAGACAGCTAATATCAGCTTATTGAAATTTATTATTGTACAAAATAATAAATTTTGTACAATAATGTGTTATTATTAGTGTTGTTATCTTTTTATGCTAATAAAAAGATTATACAAATATAAAAAATGATAATAAAAGATGTATTATATGCAATGAGCATGTGAAAAACTATACTAAATTTCGAAGTCACTTATTCGGTTTTCTTTTTTTCATGTAGCAAAAAATCTAAATAACAATGAAAACTGTTCATGTTAAGATTTTGTGTAAATAATATTCCTGTGAGACAATGAAAGATTTTGGTATTTTAACTATGATCAACAGTTTATATTATTTTGCTAAGATGCTTTAAGAACTTAAACCGAAGCAGCTGGATGACATAGAACATTTTGTGTAGAGTTATTGTACTGTAATCACAATACAATTCATAAACTTGTTAGGTTTATAGCTGGCATGTTCTTCTTCTAGCAAGTTCTTCATATGACTAACTCATGGCTTCTCTTAATATAGTAACATCTAAAGAAAAAAATGTTGTTTTAAAAGTGAGAGTAGGTTCCAAATGTTTACCCAAAATGTTCAATAAGCAGCAGGATGCTCTGCTGTAACAGTGATGATGCTTTGAAGGCTGGCCTGTGTGGGCTGCGGGTTGCAGTAGGAGCTGATTAACTGAAAGTTAATAAATAACAAGCTGAGTTATCTGGATGTGATTTTCTCTATTTTTCCCACAATGTCATGTGGAATTACATTCGTCTAAATACTGATTTTGATCCCAGATTTCTTGAGTCTCAGTGAGGGAGCATTGATTAACCTTTTTAGTTATACAACTTATTTAGTGCCTTTATGTGGGTGAGTTGTGTAACCTACCAGATTAATAAATGCACTTCCATTAAAGTCAAATATGATGTCTTTTTTAATTAGCTCAGTTCAAACATTTAACAGCCTCTCTAATTATTTCACTTCACAAGTTTGGTTGTTTTAGAAGAGATAAAGATGTGTGTTAGTCATAAAATGTTTGGAGTCCGCTTGCAGCTGCTGCCAACCTGTTAATTGCCCACATGAGCGTCCCACTCTTCTATTATTGGTAACTCCAGATGGAAATCTGGTGAGCAAACATGTCTCTCCTGCACTTATCTGTCCAGTTTTATCTCTACTCTCTTAATTTGATTGGCTCAGAATGTGCAATTTTAAATGCTAATAAAAATCACAGCTGATGGGATTTTTAAATGAAACCTCCAATTTATTGTGGCAAGCAATTTTGCTTTGGTGTTTGGGTGAAATAAACATGTTAAGCTTTAACTGGACGGTATCATGTGTAGAGGTATAAGTGCAGTAGGTGTGTCTAAGAGCTTTTTAGAGCACATTTCATAACCAATTTGACAAAATGTCCGCTTTCTTACATTGGTGAATGAATCTTTGACTTGTCGTCCTCTTGACCCCTCAGTCGGAAGGCGTCCCGTTTCCCAGAATCTGCGTCTGTGTTTCGTTTGCTCGTGTGTGCAGAGTCAGGATTTGTAACGTGTGTGTGTCTGTGTGCTGTCCACCTCGCTTTGATATCTCTCTTCCATTTTCCTCTTTCCTTTGGTTTTCCTGCCTCTTTGTTGTCGCCGGACTGTTTGTGTGTTTGCGCTGATGTCGAGGCTCTGCACATTTCAGGAACTCTTATGTAACTGTTGTGTAAGGTTGTGCCGGACAAATGGAAAATGGGGTACAGAGTGTCTCCGAGTGAATTTCTAAATCACATCTGTGTCTGACAGCGAAGGTTGTTTTCATTCTGTCGTCCTTCATCCGATGGTAAAGTTAATAAGACTCGTTTTATGAAACCTCCTTCATTTTAATTACAAAGACCACAATTTTTATTCACTATTTCCTGGAAAAACTAAACCATTTGCTGAACTTATGTTGCTGGCATCCAGTCAGAGGAAAGCAATGGTTTCATAAATGTCAGGAACTTGTGTGGAAAAGTGTCTGCCCTGTTACAGATTTGTTCTGTTTGCTGTTTTTGTCATACACATACGCTCTAGATCAGAGGGGGCTAAGTCGAGTCCTGGAGGTTTACTGTTCTACAAGTTTTAGATGCAGACCTTCTCCCAAACTGAGTCAAGGGAACAGCTTATTACTAGGTCTAAATGACATGTCAGTCGTCTGACAAACATCAATAAGTAGGATTAAACCAAACAGACTTGAAGCCTTCAGATTTTCACTTCTTTAATTAGTGTTTGCTTTTTGTTTTCCTTTAGGACTTTGTTCACTAGTTTTCTGACCCTCAGTCAATATTTAGTCTGTTGTAGCGTCAAAGGCTGTGTCTTTATTAAATGTTAGTGCCACGGCAGAAAAAAAACAAAACTGCCTTGTATGTTTTTGCAATGGTCTGTTGTTGAAAATAAATGTGCATTAAGTGCCATGGCTAAAACAACCCCGATCTTTTCAAACCATGGCGATAAACTGTAACTATTTAGAAAGGACAACGTTATTATAGCATTTGGAGAAAGCTGGAGGGGTCACAATAACACAGCTCCTGCAGTCGTTCAGATATTTCTACTGATGTTGAGCGGTTGGACTGAAAAGATCTGCTGGAAATTGGATGCTTATTGCCGTACATTTATAAGAACAAAGTCATTTTTCACCTTTTTTTTACTGACCCTTAAGTCAGCAATTTTTTTCTCAGCGTTGTTAGATCAATTTCTTTAAACATTAAATGTTAGCAGATCAATCGCTCAGACCCACGGCAGAGCTGGTGTCATCGGCAGCCTGATTGAGAAGTATGTTGCCACGGACTCTTGGAGCGTTTTATGCAAGTTGTTTTTCACTTCACACTGAGGTCATCATCACCGGCCTCCGTGCCCCGTTATGGCAAGGATGTTTGTGCGAGTGCATGTGAACATACCTACATTCTCATGCCAGGTATCACGCTGAGAGCATGTTTTCTGTGCTGGGTTTTGTGTGTGTTTGCATTGCAATAGAGAGTCAGTGTGTGTGTGTGTGTGCGTGTGTGTGTGTGTGTGTGTGCCATTGTTGCGTCCTTGTTGGTCCAGCCTTTCCAGGCAGAATCTTGGCTCGACTGAAGGATAAATTTGATTGATGTGTTTTTATGTCATGGTGTGGGGATCCAAAACCTGACAGAACATCATGTTATTGGGACTTTCTGTACACATGGGAACCAAACTGGAGTCTTACTGTGTGCAAAATGATTTTTAGGAGGGAAAAATCTTGGTTTCATTGCTACTTCATTTATTTTTAGATGGAAAGCAAAGAGCTTAAGAATCTATTCAGTCTCTAAAATGTTTCCCACAGAAACATAAACACAAGTGTTTTTACATGTGTTGGATATTTAATCATTGATTAATGTTGTTTTATGAGTGATCGTCCTGTGAAATATGTCTGTCTGTGCGTCAGTGTTTGTGCCCGGTCTTGTGTTTCGTAAGCTGTCCATTTTTATGATGCAGCTCTTACATAAGCTCCAGATCTGTTTCAGTGTGCTCCTGATTGAACAAGCGAGAGAAGGAGGGCAGAAAAAGAGACGGTTAAAGTTACGTTCAAGCACATTTGAGGGAAAACTGATCAAAAAAGCACAAAAAGCAATACAAGTTTTCACTTTTCTGAGGGGTTTTAGGACAGGGCGAAGAACTTTACTTGCCACCCTGAGCCTCATTCTCCAAGAATAAACAAGAAAAATCAAATGTTTATTATTATTATTATTTATTATACCCTGCAAGGCTAAAGTCAAAACTCAGAAAATAAATCCTAAAAATTACAAGAAGTTACTCTAATATTTTGCTACCCAAAGATTTCAGCATTTTTATTTAAATTTATCAATGTCTTACTAAAGTTTTGAAATTAGAGATGCACCTGAAATTTGGATTTGATTTCCGACCTTAAGTTTATACAAACTTTTGACCTACGGGCTGTATAATAAGAAGTACAGCAACTGTTTTTTGGGGGGTTTTTTTACTGCTCTTACTTATTCTGCCTTATTTTCAACTTACTGTTGAATCTATTTTATGTTGACAGCAATTCTCTTGACTTGTGTAAATTGTTACAGAGTAATAGCAACAATGGTTGCACTTATGAAAGGTGAGTTCACTAATCGGCGAAAGACAGGTCTCAAAATCTTCCTTACTGATTTCCTGACGCATCTCTATATAACATCATCAAATATTTTGAAATATAATCCTGTACTTAAGTTGGGAGTTGTTCCAATCTAACTTCTGCCAGAAAACAGTTGTCAACTTTACCTCTTTGAAAAAAAAATTGTAAATTAAACTGTTTGTCTATGATACCTTACTTTGCTGTGCTTTATTTTGACATGTTTTCATTCAGATTTATACTTCAATTCTTTGTGAATATTTCAAATCAGATATAAGAAACATAAAAGGGAATTGGTAACAATTATGCATCATGAAGGGGAGGTTGTACTTACCATGTCTAAATTGTGGCACTTCCTGTTTTAAGTGGGGTAGCCTGAGTGTTTAAAGTTGCTTCTCTGTAACAGTGAAACACCCGTCCATGCCTCTTCCCCTGAGTCATCAGCTATTATAAAACATTGTTATGCAAGCCTTCCTGCAGTTGAGAGTTGGCAGACGCCATATTCTGTCATTCCAAACACCTCTCTAACCTCTCCTTCTTCATCAAAACGTAACTTATCATTGTTTCTTATCCAACATACAAAGCCCATCAAGGTTTTGATGAAAACTAAAGAGAAATGTACAAAATTCATATTAATATATGGTAAACGCATCCAATTTTGCAAAATGTAACTTAAATTTGGTGAAGGTGTAAAACAACAGCATAAGAGCGTGATTACCTGTGAGGAGAAAATTTATAAAAGAATGTATTTATTCCTGGTTTGGCTGAGATGTTGCAGTTTGTGTGGGTGCTGTTATGAGTTTTTCATCATTACTTTCAAAGACAGCCTCAATATTTGTTCTCACATGTGAGTGAATAAAAATACACGATAAATTGCTGCTGATCCTTTTAAACCCTGAGCTCAGGCTAGGCTAAAACAGCACATGTAACACGGATACAGACGCTTTCATTTAGAACCGCAGCAATTTTGTTCGTCACTTTGAAGTAACCGTATTTTTCTTCTTTTTGTTAGTTAATTTTTACGATGAACGATAACAACTGAAGCCCCTCTCTCCTTTATTTATTTTTATTGATCGTTGTCTGTGCTCCTGCTTTCCTCCTACAGACCAGACCCACAGCGCCCCCTTCAGCTCGGAGAATGAGGCTCAGGGTGGCGACCCGGCTGTGTGGCAGTGCACACCTCCCCCATCCACCGCGCCTTCGGCGGACACGCCGCACCACCCATCCACCTCGCAGCCCTTGTCCAGACCCCACTCTAGGCCGGCGAGCCAGAGCCACGCCCCTCCCTCTGCCCTGACGGGAACCAAGAAGAGGAGCTCCAAGCCGGCCCACATGAGACGAAACATCAGGTACCAAAGTCGGCACCTTGGGCTAAGCTTCAAACGCAGTCTGAGTCAGAGAGCTTAGAAGGACACCCACCTAGTTATTCTGTAGGGATCCTTGAAGAAACAACACAAACCCATCTATTAAAGCAAGCTCAACTCAACGCCTAATAGAAGTGCTTTGTTTTTTTTATTAATGCTAGACATTGGGGCAGACAAAAAAAAAAAAAAAACAGCTAAAAATACTTCAGCTGATTCTATAATCTTTTTATCTTAGTAACCCTTAGTGGTAGTTGCATTAAAATTTCTTTACCAGTTTATACCAGTTTTATTATACTGTGCAGCTTTTTTTCTGTTAGAAAATCAATAGTTGCCCAGTTGCCCATGAACTCTGTTAGTGATTTCAAACACTGTATGCTGAGGCTGTAGCCTCATTCCTCCCGACTGCCAGTAATGTCTTAAAGCTGAACCCCAACTATGCTGCTTCACTGCAACGCAGCGCTTTAAGATAAATATCAAACATATGTTAATAATGGCGGTTCTGGATCCTACTAACAGTTTCTAGAGCCCTTTGCAACTGCGATACATAAATATTTCCATTAGGAGGATTACAACTCAGGCTTAGGGATTCTTTTAAAACAGTTTATCTCACAGGTAATTAAGAGAAACGGCCCAAATTAGTCAGCTAGCTGGAGGACCTACCGGTATTAGTTTCAGTGTTTCTGGAAATAATCTGGATTTGTATTAGAAAAAGAATTTTTAAAAACAATCAATCCTCATCATATATTGGTTACGGTCTTGAGCAAAGAAGTTTTACTGCATTTTTTTTAATGAACTGATCATAGATTTGTGGTCAATTTACAAAAATTTTAAAAGTAGAAAATGGTAAAATAACTAGCAGCCTCCCAATCCTAGTTTTCTGTTGCAGCATACTGACTGGACAGCTAACATGAGACCATTGAAAACACTCCCTTTCAATAGCCTGATTTTGAGTTTTTTTCCCCCAGAAACAAATAAAATCCCCCCATTCTGGTCAGCACCAGAATTTTTTGCTTCATGGTTAACATCCTGTAGCAAAAGCTATTAGAATTTACCGGACAGAGAGCAACGTAAATATAAACTTTTCTACCAGTCTAATTTTTTTTATTCAGCGCTTTGGTTATTTATGCTTATTTTTAGTTGCTACATTTAGGGAACCACAGCTGAAGTTATGTGTCATTTTGTGTTGAGAGGTCATTGGCGATGGGCATGTTTGAACTTTAGAGTGAATGAGCTTCCCTGCTGCGCAATGAAGCAAAACAAGTTAACACAGTGGCTGCACTAAATGCTGAATCCCACTTTAAACTGAAGGATTTCAAAATGTGAGATCAGTGTTTACTGGGGGCTCAAAGCGATTTCAGAGGAAGTTCTGTGTAATTTTTATTTAATGTTTTATTAGCTATGAAAAGGAAATCTCAAATATCACTGATGCAGGTTGATGGGCTCGGACTGAGTAACTGTAGAGACATTTGACTGATTTTGATTAAATAAAAAAAACCGTTGCTGTGTTTTGAGTCATCTGGATATGTCAGCATGAAAGATATGCCTTATTACAAATATACAAAGAACATCCCTGAAAAACAATAAAAGTTACATTTCATGTAATAGAATTTGTTTGTTGGTCAAAATATACAATTACAATTAAATTAAAAGTATGTTTATCTGGCTATTTTTTAGGAAATTGTTGAGGGAACACCAGTTAGATGCAGTGACCAAAGTCGCCCAGAAGGGGGAGCTAGAGCGAAGGCAACGTCTGGAGGATCAAAGGAAGCAGGATTTTCCTCTTCCTCTACTGCCTGAATACACAACCGGTGAGATGTGCACAAAGATTATTAATCCTCCAGTTTCTGAATCTTACATTTCTACTTGAAAAAACTGTAATCAACATTCTTTATCATGCACAATAAAAATGATTGCTAATTACACACAAACTTGCCTAAACGTTTCTCCTTCATTGTCCTTTCATTAACTCCATGTGTGCTTCCATTTTTTTTCTATTTCTTCCCTCTCATAGTTTCTGACTTACATGTTGCATTCTTCCTGTCCCCGTCCTCAGGCGATGTTACTCAGCATGTGCCCTCATCGTCTGCATCAGTGTCATTCCAGCAAAAAGTAAAGTCCACCAGACGGGATGAGATGTGCCTGGAGTCCAGTAGCACGAGTATCAGCGCAGATAACTACAAGACCGACACACTCACCTCTGCAGCAGCAGCACAAGCACAAAAAACAGGTGAGATACACAATCCTCAAATGAGGGCTTTACTTTAAAACTGCTTGAGCCAGCAGGTAAATTAAGTATGCGAAGACTTTGATAGTTGAAAATAAGTGTTTTAATCAGATACACTAAGAGGACTTCTAACTCTCCTGTTCATTTTAAGACCCATTATCAATGGTGTAAGCACAACTGTGCTACAGTTGTTGCTGCAAATTGGGCTTTAAAACACAAAGTTCATAGTATATAAATGAACTGTTTTGAATCAGGTTTCTCATCCTACAAGTCTGCATGCATTCAGTGCACAGAACCACACAACCCAGATTTTGAAACCAAGATGGAAAACAATGTCAAAAAATGTCATGCACTAGAATAAATCTCACTCCTACATTAAATCTGATGGTTAAGTCAGAGCCTTCCTGAGTAGGTAGAGAAGTTACTGAGATTGTATGACTTTCCCATTGTCTCATTAAGCCTCATATCTACTAACTATTTGCTTCTCAATAGCCATATAACAAGCATCCATTTATTAGATTACACAGCCTGTTTGAAATTGACTTTTGACCTCCAGGGTTTGGAAGAGCTGCACATCAAAGGACTTTATCGCTGGGAATTTCCAGGACAGAAAAAAAAAATCTGTTTTTACTCAAAAACCACAGGAGGGATGTGTACTAGTATTTCTTTTTAAAGTTTTATCAGATGGGTTGTTAAATGACGCAGATTATTTTTAACATCCACAAAGAGATCTGAGTGTCACATAAACCTGCCTACTTTTCTGTTTTTTTTCTTCAGTTCTCTTCTCTTTTATGTCTGTTTAAATAGTAGAGACAACATAAACAAAGTCAATTTCCAACAGAAATGGGCGAGATCCTGATAATGATTCTTATTTTTCAAATATTTTTAAGTTAACTAACTGTAAAACTTACTTGGAGCCATTTAAAACTCAGTTGTTACACAAAGTTAAACAAATGCAATTAACATGACCGTGAGACTTTTGCAAGTTAAGATCAGTTGAGGATTCTTCTTTTACCATCCAGGTGCTCAGATACACACATCCAGCAAGTCAGTCAAATAGTCCAAATAAAGACACACACACTGGGATACATTTTAGAGTCGAGATCAAAGCAAATTGCAGACACACACCTGCAGTGTAAGGAGGGAGCTGGAGACGGAAGAACAGGTAAACACAAATAAATGACGACAGGCCGAGGGATGAAAAACAAGAAAAGTGAGAAAACAGCCAAATGGAGGGAAGAGAGATAAAATGAGAGGGGTAATAAACCCAGCAGAGATCGTAGGGAGGAAGCAGAACACACACTCATAATGAACACACACCCACACCACAGTGGCACAGTGACATTTGCAGTTGGGGTTGCATAACCAGTCGCCCCCTCCACTCTAATCCTACTTGTATAACCAGCCATTCACTGCAGTTATATAAGCTCACTCTGAGTTTTTTATTTTTTATTTTAACACACACTCCTCCTCTTCACAGTGTGCTCTCTCAGGCTGCCAGCTTGTATAACTTTGATACTCCTTTCTGTTCTCGTTTACCAGACAGATTTTGTCCGACAAACACAGACAGACTCAATTTCTGTCATCACTGGACAACTGATACCCCCAGCTAGCAGAGATGAGAGCGTCAAGGCTTATGGAAATTTGATGGGAACTTATTTTAGCAGAAAAACTGAAGCAGATGTTTATTTTTTTGTTTGTTTGTTTTAACACTGGAAGGCAGAATTAATGTTTATGCTTCTCTGTTACATTCATACATTTAGCTATTAGTGTCCTGTCATTAGAGCCATGTTCATACCAGCATTTAATACTGTGAAGGCTTGTTTTGTTGACAAGCTAATCTAATCTTAGGGAAAGAATGAAAAGCTGTTAGTCAAGATAACTTAAGGAAGATACAATACTCTGGCATTTTGGAATCAAAATAAAAAGATATTACTGAGAGGAGATTTAAAATTTCTGCACACACTGTTAATATATTGTTTGCTTCTGTTTACTTCAGTAAACTAACTGCATGTTTTGTGTGTATTTCTGTGGGGAACTGAGTAGCCAGCATTTTTTTTGTCATGCCAGAATGCTCCCCTCAACATCCAACCTCAAATCTTTTTACATACAGTTGTAAGACCAGGTTGACATTTGATAAATAATAATTGTATTGCAAGTTTTGAGACCTTAATTATTTCTCTGTTTATTTATCTTCTATTCAGAAATAATAGATTTGAGGACAGATGACCATGACACTGTTGCTCAAGTCTCCAAAGAGGAAGAGGAGAGTGAGCCTAGTGGTGCACATGCCAACGATACCCAGAACCAACCAGACGCACAAGGCAGGGTGCTCGTCAACCTCAACCATCCAGAGGCAGATGAGGACATTTTCCTGTCACCACAGTTGGCACGAGCAGTCAAACCTCACCAGGTATCAGGATACACTCAGATTAAGCATATAGATAAATGTTCAGCTTTCTATGTGATGCTTGGTTAAAATATCCATCCACTGGAATCTCCAGAATTTGGATTTCTTTGCTCTTCTTGCTTGTGTAACGTCATCTCTTGGGTCTTTCTCAAACTGTCTTCAGATCGGTGGAATCCGTTTCATATACGACAACTTGGTGGAGTCCCTGGAGCTCTTCAGCAACAGCAGCGGCTTCGGCTGCATCCTGGCTCACAGCATGGGCTTAGGCAAAACGCTTCAGGTCATCTCCTTCATCGACGTCTTGTTCAGGCACACTCAAACTCACACTGTGCTCGCCATCGTGCCGGTAAGTATCTGTGGGCCTCTTCCATTTGATGCCTGGACAATGATGATAAAAAGGTTAGACATAAATGTAAAGATGTGGTTTCATCTGTATAACGTAAAAAGAATTGTCCTGAGTACTGAACCCCATGGTATCCCAACAATGGCTAAAGAGGTGTGAACAAGATTTATGTTTAGTATTGTGTACCAAAATCTGATACACATACTTATTCCCTTCCAGGTGAATACACTGCAGAACTGGCTGTCAGAGTTCAACACATGGGTCCCTCCTACTGAAGCATTACCTCCAGACACGGATCCTACATTGGTCACACCGCGTGCATTTAAAGTTCACATCCTCAACGATGAACACAAGTAAGTGACCGGAACAATGACTGAACTGAAAATGGCTGTGGAACTAACAGTACTTAATATCACCCAACCATTTGTTTTGTTTTTGGGGGGGGAAGCATTTTTATTTGACAAAGAATAGCCTTTCGTTTTCTCCTAATACCCAGAAACACAGCGTCAAGGGCCAAGGTGGTGGAGGACTGGTCTCGGGATGGTGGTGTCCTGCTGATGGGTTACGAAATGTACCGTCTCCTTTCTATGAAGAAGAGCTTTGTGGCTGGGCGGAAGAAGAGGAGCAAAAAAACTGGAGGACCTGATATCATAAACCTGGATGAAGAAGACAGACAGCAGCAACTTCTAAAAGGTCAGGGAAGATGTAGAAAGGGAAAAATGAGGAAGTTAGGGCAGAGAAAGTGAAGAAGATTAAAGTAAAATTAGAGTAAAGAAAGGGAAGGAAGTTGAAATAGCTCGCTGAAGTTGAGTTTTTTCTTAAGGTGTTGAGAAAGCCCTTTCCCGACCCGGTCCAGATGTGGTGATCTGTGATGAAGGACATCGCATTAAGAACTGCCACGCCAGCACGTCTCAGGCCCTAAAGAACATACGAACCCGGCGGCGTGTAGTTTTGACCGGTTACCCACTCCAGAACAATCTCATCGAGTACTGGTGCATGGTCGACTTTGTCCGTCCCGACTTTCTAGGTATGTGGTGAGGTGTGTTTGTGATTCTGCATGCCTGCTTTCCTTCTGAATGCTGCTCATTTTTTTTCTTTTTTTTTGTTGAATTTTACATATTTCAGGAACAAGACAGGAGTTCAGTAACATGTTTGAGCGACCCATCCTTAATGGACAGTGTGTGGACAGCACGCCTCAGGACGTCCAGCTGATGAAGTACAGGAGCCACGTCCTCCACAGCCTGCTGGAAGGCTTTGTGCAGAGGTAAGAGCATCGCCGCTCAGGAAATGAATCTTAGTCTCTCTTGAGAAACTCTTTCTAATACTGACTGGTTTATTTATGATCCAGACGAGGCCACGATGTCTTGAGGGACCAACTTCCCTCTAAGGACGAGCATGTGATCCTGGTGCGTCTGTCTCCCCTGCAGAGGGCACTCTACACTGAGTTCATGAACCGCTTCAGAGAGGCAGGGAACACCGGCTGGCTCAGCCTCAACCCCCTGAAAGCTTTTTGTGTCTGCTGCAAGGTCTGTGTGTGTCCAAAATGTTCCCATATCCTTTTCAGTATCATACTTTTATGCATTTGGAACTCTTTTTTTTTTTTTTTTTTTACATCCAAATGCATTTTGTTGTTGTTTCTTAGATTTGGAATCATCCAGACGTGCTATACGAAGCTTTGCAGAAAGAAAACCTGGCAAGTGAGCAGGATTTGGACCTCGACGACATCACATCCACTTCACAGGGTAGATGTCCGACGGCAGCAGCGGCTCCAAAGTCAAAGAGTTTGGACAACCCAGATCCGCTCTGTGGACTGAGTCTGAACCAGCTGCAGGAAAAGGCCAACCAGGTCATCACGTATGAGTGGGTATGTGCTAGTTTGAGGTTTTCTAACTTTAGATCTCAAAAATCGTTTATGTGATAACAGTTCTAATGGCATTTCTTTTACTCCTTCACATGGCTAGGCAAAAGAACTGATGTGTGACTACAAGCCTGGCATCCTGGAGAACTCTGCAAAGATGGTGCTGCTGTTCCACCTGATAGAGGAAAGTGTCAGGAAGGGAGACAAAATCCTTGTGTTCAGGTGAACGATCAAAATAAAGCACATCTGTTTTTTATAGGATAGAAATTATTGGTTGTGGGATTCCCAAACCTTTCTCAGCTGTATTGTCGCTCTCATCGTTTTCTGCCTCTTCATGGCCCTTCCGTATGTGATCTTACGTTTTCTACTGCTCCTCTTCCAGTCAGAGTTTGACCACACTTACTGTGATCGAGGATTTCTTGGCCAAGAGACCAGTGCCTCCTTCACCATATCCAACCGACAAAGACCGACCCAACCAGAACTGGGTCCGCAATCTCAACTACTACAGTAAGTCATCACTGATTATGGTTTCAACAAGTTTCAAAGACTTACTGACCATCCAAAACACACCTAAGGAAGAACAGATTTCTTTCAATCTCTATTTTATCTGGTACAAAATAGTCATGACTGAATATGGACTTCTAAATGTTCTGTAGAAATTGCAATTAGTTTGAATATTGCATCAACATTTTTGCTATGCTCAAGTCTTAACCTTAATACACTGATAAATCTGTCTAATCTGTAAGAGAGTCTTTTCTTCTGATTCTGTGCATCAGTTGTGATTCAATTGCAATGACATGCAATGAGTGCTGCCACCTGCAGGCGGTTTTAAGTAGCAGACAGACTTTGCTTCCCCTGGTCACTCAAGTTCTTAAAAGTCACTGAAATTGTTGCTGGTCTGTAATTTATGTGCAGAATGACCTTCCTACCACGACCTTTGTCTTTTGCGTGATTTAAAAAAACCAAAAAACACAAAAAACAGACTAGTTAAAAGATAATCCTCTGTCAAACAAAAACGCGTGCTGTTCCTTACTTTTGCTTGTATATTTTTTTTTACTTAAGTTTAACTATAGATTTGCTGTGGGATATTTTCCAGGACTGGATGGAAGCACGACAGCTTCAGAGAGGGAAAGACTGATAAATCAGTTCAATGACCCGACTAATACCTCAGCCTGGGTTTTCCTACTTTCAACCAGGTAAACTCCCCCCCCACTCACGCTACACCATTATTAATATCAAGGTGCAAAGTCAGAAATGATGTAAGATCACTATCCGGACCTCAGGGCTGGTTGTCTGGGTGTGAACCTGATCGGAGCGAACCGAGTTGTAGTGTTTGACGCCTCCTGGAACCCCTGCCATGACGCCCAGGCTGTGTGTCGCGTGTACCGCTACGGACAGAGAAAACCGTGTCACATCTACCGCCTGGTGTGCGACTTCACTCTGGAGAAAAAGATTTATGATCGTCAAATCTCCAAGCAGGGAATGTCTGGTGAGTTTGGGACTTCTGAGTCGGTGTGTTCTAATCTTGAATCGTTTGAGTTCTCCAGGAAGAATATTTCTAAAATGTGCTTCACACGCTCTTCTGGCTCCCTGCTCAGGTGTCAAGCCTGTCAATTTTTTGAGCTTTATTTTCAAAACTTTCTCTGCTTAGTTTCCACAACACATTTATAAGGTAAAACAGCTAAAACAGAAATGTGGTTGGGGGAAGCTGGAACTGAAACCGTACATTTTCTGATTGCAAGACGCTTTCAGCTCCTTAATAAATGTTGATTCATGAACAAAAACCATAAAACTAAACAATTATCTTTGGCAAGAAGCCAACCATTTAATGGTTGTTTTTTTTGTTTTAGAAGATAAAAACCATGCATTCTGGATTTTTGCTTTGTGTTGAAAATATCTTTTTGTATTAGTAATTGCATGATTTTTATTAAATCTTTTCGCAGTTCTTTTGTCTCACTCTTTTTTTTTTTGTCTTTTTACAATTTCAGCTAACTATACTTTATAAAGTTAAAATGTTGCTCTCTCTTCTTCCACCAGACCGTGTTGTGGACGACCTGAACCCTGTGCTGAATTTCACCAGGAGGGAAGTCGAGTCCCTTCTTCACTTTGTGGAGGAGGAACCGGATCCATCCCAGGTCCGGCTGCTGCCCGGAGAAATCAGCGAGAGCGTTCTGCAGAGAGCTCTGCATCTCTACTCCCATCTTATCACCAAGGTAGGAGGATATAATGCATATTTAAAAGTGAACTATAGCCAAATTATGAAAAAAACCTGCAGGAGAACCTTTAAACGTTGCAAAAGACGTTAGTTAAAACTGAGGCAAAGGTTCACTTTACAGCAGGACAGCAACTATAAACGTACAATGGATTTGTTGTTGCTATACAGGAATTAAATGTGTTATTCTAGATAATAGATTCCAATATCCTTCTACACTATAGAAGGATATTAGGGTTGAAATGATTAATCCCATTAATTGTGATTAATTTGGTTAATTGTGTTTAATCAAATCCTTCTTTGTTTGTAAATATGTTTAACCCAGGTCTCCTCAAGTGCCATCGTTTTAGCTTAACCTGGTTTAAGTTCTGCAAACAAAATCTCATTTTAAGCCTCTTTCGCTACACAGGATGTTGCGTCAAGCAAGCTGACCTTTTCACATGTTGATGCTAGAAGTATTTTTCTTCCTTAAAAAAACTGCAACATCATATAAGGGACACTAGAGCCCACAAAAAAGAGCCCCTGGTGGGAAAAAAAAACTGCAACAAAGTTGATAAAGATTGGAACTCCAATCACCGATAAAATTCCTCTTTTTCAGCAACCCTTCCCCCACGAGTCCCTCCTGATAGACCGCAGGGAGCTAAAACTGAGCCTCGCTGAGAAGAAAGCCGCCAAGAAGGGCTATGAGGAGGAGAAGAGGGCGTCTGTGCCGTACACACGCCCGTCCTACGCTCACTATTACCCTGCCAGTGATCAGAGCCTCACCAACATCCCTGCTTTCAGCCAGAGGAACTGGTTAGTGAGTTGCTGTTTGACAAAATATCCAGAAAAATTCCTTTAAATGTTGTGAAGTTTTCCACAACATGTTCTCTAATCAAGTTTGAAACCTTCTAAAATGCGCATTAATAATAAAGCAACTAAAAAAAACAAAAAAAACAACCTCTGTTCAGGCGCCCTCCCACTCGCACAGAGGAGAAATCAGTGGCAAGCGTCCGGCCAGTTCAGTCTGCATCAGCTCCCATGATGCCCCGCCATGTGGCTGCAGGTTCAGCCCCAGACCGCGGCTCCTCTTCGTCCAGCCTTGGAGGCTTCCCTGTCAACTGCCTGCAAAAAGCTGGGGTGTTTGTGCAAAAGATCGTCACCACGACTGGTGGGCATGCGGCGCTAACGCTTTTGTCTCCACCCATTGTTTTTTGTTGTTGTTGTTGTTGTTTGTGCATAAGCAAATGCCTCTGAAGTTTCATAAGTTGCTTCTGATCTCTTACAGACATAGTGATTCCAGGTACCAACAACTCAACAGACGTTCAGGCGAGGATCAACGCCGGAGAAAGTATTCATGTTATCAGGGGCACAAAAGGTACAATTCCAGAACTCTTAAACTAAATTTAGCTTCTGATTTTCTACTTTAAACTAAATGGTACAAGCCTTTTTTGTCATCTTCAATCACTGTCTAAAACTTAATAAACATCAGCAATGCTGCGTCTTCCTTAAAAATGTAGTTACTTTTGATTCTTTAAGTAAAGTTACATGCCAGTAAGTGTGTATACTAAAAGCATTGTTTACTTCTTCTTGTATTTAGGGACATACATCAGGACATCTGATGGCCGAATCTTTGCCATTAGAGCAGCTAACAAGGCTAAGACTGTGGATGAGATTGTTGTAGCTCCTCCCAAAGGTAATAACTTATTCATCCATTAACATTGCATCGCAATTTGAATTTTTTTATTTTTTTATTGCTCAAAGTAGTGAGTGATTGAGACGCTAAAGAAAAATGATGGATGGCTTTCTATACATTTTAAGAATAGCATTTATTATTTGCATTGCCACATTTTGATGCAGTTATAATGCAAGTCTTTCGGGTGAAGTGGCATTCAGGGTCTGTATTAATATACTTCTCAGCAAAGTGACTGAAGCTCAGTTAGGCTGCATAGAGAGAATCTCTGAACAACAATTTCCAAATCTCACCAAAACTTGGATTTCAGACTAGACTTTGACCGAGCCATTCTGACACGATTAATCCAAACCGCAACATTTCAGCTTTGATAATGCAAATGGAGCTTTGTAGGTTGTCTTTTAGTAAAAAGGTTGTATAGAAAATAGTGTTTAGATATGTAATATTATTCTTTTAAAACCAACATTGATTGTCTTTCTTCTTTCAGACTTGAAGGCTCCAACTCAGAAAGTTTCCTCTGGTGGCAGCAATGGTTGCATATCTCCTGACAGGAAACCGAAGGTACCCTCCAAAGCTGTGCCCCGCCCTCTTTCCCCTGACAGCCCAGAGATCATCAGCGAGCTGCAGCGCTACGCGGCCGGCTCGGGGACTGACGCCACAGACGGAGAGGCTGAGAGCGGCACGAATGCCCCCCAGCCTTCTAACAAGCTGCTGCAGAAGAATTGTGGCAGCACTTACTCTGGGGAAGCCTCGGGCCATCATGACGCCTCAGTTACTAATGTAACCCAGTCAAACATGGACACCTGCGTTCCCCAGGATTTGAGAATAGGCAGCAAGCGTAAAGCCCCCAGCCCATTGATGAAGGAGCGAGCTGGCAAGCAGCCATATGCAGGAAAACACTCCTCATCTTCGCCAGGGTTCCCATTCTCCCGGGGCTACGGCCTTCCCCCGATGGGTCTCAACTCGGCCGTGTTGGGCGGTTCAGTGGGGCATCCCCTCTTCATGGGGTCCAGCTCACACTACTTCCAGCCACCCAACAGCCAGCTGGGCGACCCCACTTACATGTACCGAGACGTGTTTGGCTTGAGTGGAGCCAGCGCCGCCCCCTCTTCCTCATCTCAGTCTTTGTCGACCACAGTCACGACTTCTGCCTCGTCATGTCCCTCTACGTCAGTCAGCTCCTCCGGGTCTCTTCCGGGAGCCCTCCCGCCGTACATGTTGGGTCCCAGCATGGCCGGGATGCTCCCGCCAGGCTTCCCTCTGTCATACAGTCCGTCTCTGGCCGGCCTGTACTCTGGGTCGATGCTGCCAGGTCCAGCTGCCACCCCAGGTCCAGCCGGAGCTAGTTTCCTGTCTCAGTACCCCCAAACTGCAGCCTCTGGCTCCTCCTCCTCCTCCCCCTCCTCGTTTTCCCCTTCAGCGCGCTCAGAAAGCCACCGCGCCCCAGTTCTGGTGAACGGCGGGGAGGTCAGTGGCGGCAGCAGCTCTGATGATGACGATGATGACGAAATCGAGATGATGGCGCAGTAAGACAACTTTCAGTTTGACGTGTTAGTCAGTCTGCAAAGTCCTCTGAGGAAGGATGTACAAAGAATTAAGGAAAGTTAAAGTCTAAAATCTTCATTTTGGTCACCTGTATTGCCTTGGAGGGACAACCTGAAGGGTGACTGAATAGACTGGACACTGAGTGACAAATGTTGATGCTGAATATCAGAATGTGAAGCATTTAAAATGATCCAGAGGGGACGTAAGGGGAGGGATTTAAATTCTATGGACTTCGAGCTTCCAGATTTGTTTGTCCAATCCTGGTATTAAAAAGCTCATCACTGAACTGAGAACTGCTAAGTGTGAGCCTGTAGTGACTTCAAACGGCCATTAGCTGAACTGTCAACGTTTTACTGTAGTTCTGCAGCTTTGCAAAATGTGAAGACTCTTTGCTTGCAGCTAATCAAAAAGGCAGCGAGAAGCTGGAATTTCTCTTTATGTGATAGTTGAGGTTTTCTTTAAGTGAGGTTTTGTTAAAAAGTTCTAACTTTTTTTGGTATATTTAAAATAAATGCAGATCAGTTGAACCCAAAGCCTGGCACTAACAGCTAGTCTGTTAAGAGCCTGAGAACAACTCTGCTCTATCACAGCAGCCCATGTGAAGGCTCTTTTATGAGTGTAAACCATCATCACGTTTGCTTTTGGATGGAATTTACACAGACGCTGATGATTACATAAACAGGAAATTGAGGTTGGAGGCTGTGCGCCACCAGTGATCTTCCCGTGTGAAACGGACACTGAGAATGGAACATGTAAAGCGTCTGCAGTCAGAGTCATATTTTGATATGAAAATTAAGATTTTTAAGAAGAAAAAATGTAATTGGAGTTTAAGTGGACATTATTTTATACATTTTTTCACTGCCTTACAATGCTTATTAGGCAGTTACTCTGTCCAGAATCGTGTGCTTTCTCCTCCTGTGCCCACTCACTGTGTAAATAATTAGCGCCTTCTTTCTCAACATCATCACCAAATTTACTTCCTAGAGTATGAAGTTTTGGCAATTGGAGTTTTTTTTAAGATGGTGGAATCCTCCTTTGGTCTGAGCTTCTTTCGGATTGGACATTAGCTTTAGCCTTTAGCCCAAGCTAATCAGGATTTTGACTAAATGAAGACACCAGAGTTAGCCGAGGCAGTAGGAGTCTAACTGCTTAAAACATCCTATCAGAGCCTCACTTTGAAAATCCTGACCTATCCCATTAAAGAAAAAGGTCCTTCCAGCTGAGGTAGCTTGTAGTAAACGTGTTCAGTAACTGAAAGTTTTGTCATTTGTTGAATACTGCTACTGAATATTTCCTTGGACATCTAAAGAAAATAGCTAAAAATATCAAACCAAACTCAGAAATAAAAGGATTGTTGCGCTTAATACTTCACTGCCAGGACAAGATGTCTTGTATTTTTTTCTCTTTAGAAGGGTGAAATGATGTGTCATCTTAAGGCTTGATGAGGGTGGAAAACATTTTACTGAAACTTAAAAACTGCAGTGAAATAAGAATGTACGAATAATCAAATGCCTTCATATCGGGCCTTTTTTCTGTCTGAAAAGATTCCTTCTATTTAGGCGTGGGGTGTGGGATGATTTTCCTTTTTTTCTTTTTATTAATGTGTACTGTATTTTTATGTGATCTACTTTTACAAAAAAAACAACAACAAAAAAACAGGTGATCGCCTAAAAACAGGCAGGTGGAAAAAAGAAAAAAAAAAAGCTAATGAGGTGTCATCCTTGTAGCGGAGAAACAACCAACAGAAGATGCCTTTATTTGCCTCCCATCTTTCTGAATGTTAGCTGTGAGAAAGAAGAGGTAAGGGGAGACTGAATCTCACCCACAGTCTTACTGTAGCCTAGTTGAAAACGATGCAAAACACTCACTAAAGCCTATATATGCTGATACGACCCTAGGGGGCGCTGAGCTTCACAGCCCTCCGGAACCCTCAAAGCTTTGGTCACGCTCGTGTTGTTACTGTGTTTGTGTCGGCGCCGTGTCTTTCTAAAGGTTACAAAAGGAATCATTTCCAAGAAGTGAAAAATGCAAACTTCCGACGTTGATTCATGCTTTCACTCCGCTGCTTTGTTTTGTTTTGTTTTTTTCTCACTCATTGTCTCCCTGTCTCGTTCTGTGAGCAGAGTTGAAACGTAAAACCAAACTTCATTTTGGAGATATTGTGTGGCTTTTCCAAAAAACACAACAAAACAACAACAACAAAAACTCAGCACACACTCACTAGAAACCTCAAAAACAAAGAGGATCACATTTTAGAGCAGGTATTGATTGCAGAGCAGAAATTCACAAACTGCATGGGCCGGTTATCAGTAATTCGAGATATTTATAAACTTAGGGTTTCCAAACTTTAAAAAACTTTTTTGAATTGATCATCTTACGGTGTAAAGCAGAAACATTCAAAATCCATTCCACAGGCCATTAATAACCATTGAAATGATTTTATTTATTTAACTTTTTTTGTTTGTTTGTTTTACAATTCACCAATGGTACAAATTTGACCTATTGGACAGGCGGTCAAAGCGAATGGAGATTTTCATTGACAATTTAAAACTTCATGAAACTAGATGAACTTTTAGTAATCACATATTATTTGTTTTGTCTTAATTTTATTGCAAGTAAGACCACAAATACATGGTGTATTTTACTCCCAGGCAGACTTGTATGTGCTCTTTCATTAGATTTTGTTTTTCAAAGAAGGAGTGATCCACATCTTGTTAAAGAAAAATTAGAAAAGAATTGACCCAAAACTTTTTAGGAGACTCTTTGTCTTTTGTTTAATAAGGCAAACATGCGAGACCCTTTTTATGTTTCCTGTCTATGATTTCTACAAAAATCTGACTAACCTGGTTTCGATGCAATGTACCTTGTTTTCTTTTACCCAAAGGTAAACATGGAGAAGTCTCAATAAGATGACTTTTGCATTTTTAATTTTAAAATGAAATATTTTTGTGGCCCACGAGTGCTTTCGTCTTGATGTCTGGAAAGTTTTCCAGTCAAGAAAAGCACGGAAACAAATGGCTCCATCACTCTTGTGATAATATCACTGCTTTAACATTGTGAGCTGGTTGACAAGCTGTTTTAACTAGAAGCTATTGAATTTTTCTTTTTTTCATCTTAGTTTTAAATATCTGTAATAATACCATGACACCTTAAAACTGTAGTATTCTTACTCAAGGTTATCCAACCATGAGAATCTCCTACCAGCCCATGCCTAGTCTATAGCAGCTATGGTTGAGAAATACATATCCGCAGCATACACTGTGCTCCACTGTAAAACAGACATTAATCTGTGTACGTAGATTTAAACATGCCAGTTTCTTTTCCCATAACTCAACTTCAGCTTCAAAACCTATCCGCTTTAATAAACTGTGTTTCCCAGAACAGCAGTGGGTGCAGCTTTAAAAGCTACCAGCTACTCACATAAACACGAAACTCCAAACATCTTCAAAGCAAGACTCGAGCATTTCTTGTTCTTTTTTTATATTCTTTAATGGATCTGTTCTTTTTTTTTTTTTCTTGGCTCTTTTCATTCGACAAGGTCTGAAATATTACCAAATTTAATTTATTTATGACTTTGCATATTTATTCATTTTTATTTTTGTACAGTGTTTTCTTTCTCTTTTTTTTTTTTGTTTTTTTTTGGTTTCCATTTTCTTTTCTTGAGAATGTTTGTAAGATTTTTATGGTCCTTGTTAGTGTTGTTTTCCCGATAGATGCCTCAGACTTGTTGGAGGTTTTAGTTCGCTTATGACGAACCGAAAAATGACCCAACAAAACAATTACTGGACCAACTGATTACTGTGTTTGCTGCGCAAGATCCAGGATCTGAGTACAAACTGGCTATATTTGAAACACTGTGTGGAATAAATGTGGAAAAAAAAGAAAAAAAAAAATTGGCTCCATATAAGACAAAACTCTAAACACTACATTGAGTATTTGGACACATGGACTCGTAAGCATTCACGTGGATTTTAAGAGACATTTGTCTGAATTTAAACTTATGTCCTGGATCTAAAAAAATAAAAAATCAGCAGGGGAACGAAAGCAACTTCATCAGATGCTTTTCATTCCCTATTCCATATTTCACCTCATCTTAAGTTGTTTTGTCGTCCCGTGATGCCAACGAGTTTCCTCTGTGATGAACTTTCCGGCTCGGCTTTTGCTGTGAAGACTGACCTGCTTACTAGATTTACAGCTTTTTACTTGAATTTACATATTTATTAATATGAAGCGGTTTGAGCGAGCAAGCGGAGCCGACTGCCTGAATTCTAATTTAGCCGAGGACAAGGTATATACAAAAAACAATTAAAAATTGTCTCCTGACTGTAAGGACGTTCTTTGTTCCAGATGATCAGTGCTTCATGAGAATGGATCACCGTTTTACATGTTTTTGTTTGTTTCATTTGACTTTGTAAATAAAAGAAACATGCTCTAAATATTTTTTTCCCCCAATTTCTTTATTTTATTTGTAGATGCAAGCTACAAATGACTGACCACGTGACGGTGTGTGTGGATTACACAGAGTCTGGCACTGTTTGATTTAGACTGTATGGCTTTTCACCCAGGCTGCCATGACGTCATGAGCGTTCAAGTTTTTATTTTTAATCTTTTCATGCTTTTTCGGAAAACTTTTGATTAAGGTATGTGTGGAACAGTGGAATAATTATTTTTACATTAGTAAATTCTTCAAAAATACAGTTTGGGTTTCTGAAACAAATGAAGAAACACTCTGGCAGTAGTAAATTGTTAAATTTATTGTCCACCGTTTATGTAGGAAGCTCACTGCTCACACACAAACTAACTGGCCGCATGCAAAGCTGGCAATAATTGACCATTCCTTTTTATGAAAATAAACTTTGCATGTTTATTGTCAGTAACTGTTGTTAGCTAATGTTACAAAGGAACATCCAATATTTAGCCATGTAGCAAATGGATGAAACTGAAACTTTAAGGACTAAATTCAAGAGAAATGTAAATATTTTTTACTGTGACTTCCATCCTTCCATCAAAAAATTAAATGATGGGGAAAAAAATAATACCTAAAGAGGCTTCCAACACACTATTTAACAAAAATGAAATATTTAAAATCAACTTTTTTTTAATTCTCTGCATTTGAAAGGTTTATTCTTTATTTTTTTCTCCATTTCCACTCTTATATTTATCTGTGCTTCCATATGGTTGTTTATGCACCCACCCTAACAGTAGAATGAGAGAACATCAGAGTGAAAATCTTCTCTTTTTTTAACTTTATTTGATTCTCTCATTAGAATTTATGTAAAATTATCTTGGCAGACATTGAAAAAAATCCCTTTTTATTGTTTTTTTCTTTTGCAGGTTACTTTAGTTTAACATATCTTCAGTGTCATTGAATGTCCACCAAAAATAAAGTAGAAATCAGACTACTCTAATGAGAGGTATTGCAGGTTTTTAATGGAATCATTGAACACCTTATAGTCATTGCTTTCTCAGGCAGAAGAAACAAACAACTGCAAAATCACCACATACCTCCTAGACTTTAGGTCTAAACTGTGCCTAAAAACCAGTCATGTGCTTAAATATTTTACATTATCCGCCATATCAAGAAAATTTTTTTTAGTTTGACTGCAAATGTGTGTGTGCGTTTCTATTTCGCTTTTGGTTGTTGTGTGAAGCACACTGTATGACTCTGTTCTTTATCTCTGTCCGCTTTCGCATGTGAGGCTTTCTGTTGGTTTCACGGAGAGAAAATTGTTGTTAATACCTTTTTTAAGTTCCTCTGTCCCGATGGAAGTATGAATAACCTCTTAAGATATAGTACCACAAAAAACAAAAAAAAAAAAACATTTATTTGAAAGGATTTTTCTCAAAATTTCTGCATAAAAAGAACTAGTTCAATAATTATTTCGAAGTTAACATAATAAAATCAATCACAATCATAGTTAGGATTCCCTCTTAATAGGCTATATGATTTTTGTAGAGTAAAGCTGCTTTCATTGTACCAAATGGTGGTTCTACAAAATCTCGATTTGGTGAGGCCGAAAACAAATATACATGCCATGTTTATTTGCACTGATCATTTATTTGCTTAAGAAAAAAAAATTTCATCGCCGCTTCACAAACATGTGCTCCTCTGTGTATTTCAACCATGAAATCCCTGTAGAAAACTGCCTTTAATATGAAGTTAGAGGAACTAACGTAATTAACAACTCAATTACCCAGCATGCTCTGCTCCAAAGCAGTTACGTGACGTTTCCACATCCATTGCTGATGACGGTGGTAAATGGCTGGGAAGAGAAGTGTCTGCTAAAACAACATTATTTCGCCAGGCAGATTTTCTATCCAAAGGCAACAGAATGAAGAAATAAAGGATAAGTGATCCAACAGCCGGTAAAGTTTACCAGAAGCTTGTGGGGTTCTTCAACGCGTCTAGCTTTGTTTCCTGGGCCTGTTGCTAACGTCGGGAAATCCTCGGGCTGACTCGACAGGCAAACACCGGGACAAGAGAGCAGCAGACCGAAGACTGGAGCTCCGGGCTGCTGCTTCACTACGACCAGGTTTCTCTGACACCAACTGGGTTTTCTCATCTCCAGAGAAACTGTATTGTCTTCATACTTTGCGACGCACGTGAATAATCATACCTGAAGGGTTAGTTTGACAGTTTGCCAGCATTTAGCACTCCGGTGTTTACCAGCTAACAGAAGCGTCTCCTTAAAAGTAGACTGCTGGTTATATTTATTTCAGTTTGAAATATACATATTTGACTTCAAGCACGTTCCAGAAATTTGTTAGACATTTGTCGGCTCGTTGTGCTACTACCTACAAAGTGAAGGTGGCTAGCTTAGTGGCTAATTCTAAAAGCTGCCTAGCTGAGGTTATCACATACTTTGGGGCTTATCTGCAAAGTTTGTTAGCTTGTTGAGCTGTAAAATTATGACTTTCTATCAACGTTACCGTCTTTAGCTACAAAGAGTATGTTATAGCTTACTTTATTTAACGGTAAAACGCCTGACGAGAAGTATTTGAGAACCAAAGGCAGCTTTATCCACATTCTAGACTGCTACTGGATGAAGGCTCACAGAAAAGCCTGGATATTGATGTCGCCAGGACTCGCAGGTTTCTCCAGTTCTGCTTGTCATTATCTCTCCTCCAGCTACATCTAGCAGCTGGCGCACCAGAACGAACTGACCCGCCTGTAAGCTCTCTCTTTGGGCTTATTTGCTCAAGGAACACCCTCCTCCAAGCAGACTTAAAATGAATCGCTACCTCCCTGTGGCACGCCAGCACTTCCTGGCCGCGCTCGCGAGCACCAGCGTGGTGGTGAAAACCATTAGCGCTGTGGTGGTCCTCCTCTACCTGCTGGCCTGGGCGGTTGACACTTCCTACGCGCTAGGCGTGACCCCTGGCTACCTGTTTCCTCCCAACTTCTGGGTGTGGACGCTGGTGACCCATGGGCTGGTGGAGCAGCATGTGTGGGGCGTGGCGGCCAGCGTGGGGACAGTCATGGCCTGTGGGCGCCTCCTGGAGCCTCTGTGGGGTGCCCTGGAGCTCCTGATCTTCTTCGCCGTGGTCAACGTGTCAGCGGGACTCCTGGCAGGGCTCTCCTACCTCCTCACCTACGTGGCCACGTTTGACCTGGACTTCCTGTTTGCTGTGCGCATCTACGGAGCCGCCGGCTTCTTGGGAGGTGTCCTGGTGGCTCTGAAGCAGACCATGGGGGACACCACGGTACTCAGAGTCCCACAGGTGAGACTGAAGCATCATCATAAATAGGTGTCTTTACAGTGAGTTGTGTTTAATGGGAGTGTATTATCAGTGTAATATTGCACAAGTTAAACAGAACAGTGTCCTCTGGTCCTTCTGTATGTAGAGAGTTTGAAACATAATTGGTTTTTTAAATTTGGACAAAATCAAGTGTCAAGTGCAAACACCAATGTAGTCACTTCATTCTGGAAGTATTTTGCTTTTAATTTGAATGAACACATAATCTTAAGAATGTATATGTTCTGGACTTTGTGCTCAGCTGTCAATTAAATTGTATTTTCAATTATTCCTTTGTACATTGAACTAAGGTAAATAAACTTCAGGCCTGAATGTGTATGAAAATAAAAGTGAGTTTCAGGCTTTTTTTTAGGAGAATATATGTACATGTGTGATGCAGACATATCATGACAGCATGAAAAAAATCTCACCTTTTAATTTCTTAAAGACAAAATAATAGGCAATATAAATTTTGTATGTGAAGAGTTCGGACCTTTTGAAAAAAACAAAACACAAAAGTTACCAGTATAAGCACATTTCTTTTCAATCTCCCGTTAAGCCACAGCTCACAAGTTCTTTAAGGGTTTAGGTGAGGAATGGAGTTGTGTCATTATTTTTCAAAATATTTTACTGACACACTATTCTTCTGACATCTGTGACAGTTAATTTTCACCAAAACATTTGATGGTTCTGTGATCGCACCTCGATAATTTGGCATAAAAGGTCATACATATTTATTCAAGGCGTCTCTAGATTTATATTTTTTACTGTTCTTTTTTCTGTCAAAAAGGTTCAGGCATGTTATCTTTTCATATTTTGTGTCCATATTTAGTTTCTATGTATTCATGCTACATATATAGCAGATTATTGCTGAATATCAGAGCGTTTTGTTGACATTGTCTCCATTAAGGGCTCATCTTCTTGTAACACCCTGTTGTAACACGGCGGATATTACTGTTTGCATTAGCAAGCAAATTAAGGCAGTTATCTTCCTCAGTCTGATTAGTGTTTGATAAAGGAATGTTTTATTTTGTGTAAGACAAACATAGCTGTGGTTTTACAAGCCAACGGTTAATTTGTTGACCTCTGATATGGAGGTCTTTAGGGGTAATTTTTAAAATGTTTATTTCCCAACACATTGGTGAAGTAATTAACATTTATTATTCATTTATTTTGCAACAGCATGGTGTGTGTGTTAGCATGAACGTTAACATTTCCAAAGTTAATTGGACTCCATTTATTTAGTTGTCTGATTCACATGATGCTTTAAGGACCTTTAGTCTGACTTTTGCAGCTCAGTCTATTAAAGAAGTGATCTGCCATTTCAGCTGGGACAGACAGTAGCCTATGACTGTAACTTCTGTGTCAATAACCTCAACAAAAGCATGGAAGATGCTGCCCAACAAACCAAACCATGCTACTAACAACAAAACAGCATGTGGTTTTGTTTTTAAAAATCACCATAATCTTCTTTTTGTGAAACTGAATTTATTTTATCTCTGCCAACTCAGAAATGGACTTTTCCCAGTTTATTCATTTACTTATTCCTTATTATTAATTCTTTTCACCCGAAATGTTCCCCTTTTGGTCTCAGGTGAGACTCAAGGCTGCCCCGGCGTTGGTCCTCCTCCTCCTAGCCTTGCTGCGACTGTCCGGGCTGCTCGGCAGCTGCGCCCCGCTGGCTGCGTACAGCTACGGCGCGCTGTCCGGCTGGGTCTACCTGCGCTTCTACCAGAGACACAGCCGGGGCCGCGGGGACATGTCCGACCACTTTGCCTTTGCCAGTTTCTTCCCTGAGGTGGTCCAGCCGGCGGTGGGGCTGCTCGCCGGTCTCGTGCACGCCGCCCTGGTGAAGATAAAGGTGTGCAGGAAGATGGTGAAGAGATACGACGTGGGGGCGCCATCCGCCATAACGATCAGTTTGCCAGGGACGGACCCCCAGGATGCTGAGAGGCGGAGGTGAGGTTCCGGTGAATAGATTGTTGGTCACAGATCAGTTGGACTTAAGTAATTGTAATATTCTAAGCAATCTAGTATGAACTTTAGATTTTTTAGCAATAAAAAGGATCAAGTTAAACAGCTATGTGACGTTTTTATACTACAAGCCGATGGTTAATATGTTATATTTATAAGTCATGGGATTAAACAGTTTTTCTTCCTCTCAGCTGCTCTGAAATAAAAGGCTCCTTTTTGTCTTTTTTGCGCGGTTTGTTATGCAGCTGTGCTGTTTTTCCAGCCGCAGCCTTCCATGAATTCTTTCACACTCTCACCAACACCTTCTGTCAAGCTGTTAAACATTATTTTTCTATGAGCCCGTTTGTCAGAGGCACTTCTGCAAGCTGCTGTTCAGATTCGGTTAATATCAGATGCAACCCCAAGCACGCACATAGTTTTAGACAGTTTTATTACATTTATCCCAACAATCATTGTACTTATAGTGTAAAAAAATTATGTGAGCCATAGCTGAGCAAAGGCAGATTTTTCTGTTGCACTTTGTTGTTTTGTTTGGTATTTTCTAGTTTAACAGACATGATACTGACTTCAATGAATAAATGTAAATTATTCTGATCCCTCTGAAATTTCTTGATCTTGATTAGCTGCATTAGAAGTTGACAGGCCTTCTGTTTTGTGAATAACCTGGGTCTTAATCAAGATAGAAATGTAGATTTATTTGGCAAATTCGAATCTCCATTCAAACAATCAAGTGAAGACATTTTACTTTGTTTTTTTCCGGGCTGTCAGACATGAAATATCAGAACAGACTGACGTCTGATGAATGTGTTCGGTTTGTGCAAGAGCTCGCTGAAGTGGTTGTAGAAGAAATGAAGAGTTACCATAGAACAGTTGAATCACTATTCGGGTGTGAAGCAGCATTGCATTGCCTTGCAAATGTTTTGATCTTCTTTTTATGTGTAGGATTGAGAAAGAATGGAATAATTAAAGGGGGTGTTATGAAAAACTTATGCTTTTGGGCTTTGTATCATTTAATATCTAATATGTAATATTTTGTCCTCATTAATAATGGTGTAAGGTTTTCAAGATATTTTGCAAATGGAAATAGGAAAAGTGTTGTTTGCTTTTTGCTTTCAGTCCTCCTGAGTCATTAATTTGTAGAACTGCATTTTCCTGCAAATGGAGCTGCAATTCTTTTGGTGTACGTCTCTTCAACTTTTGTACACGTACAGGCTGAGCTCAAACTCAGTCAGATTGGAAGGAGCGCACCTACAAACATCCATTTTTTAATCTTTCCACTGACTCCTTAATTGGGATTTTGGATCTGGTTTTTGACTGGGCTGTTGTAATGCAAGAATATTCTTTGATCTAAAACCTTTCCATTGTTACTGTGGCTGTATGTTTAGCTGCTGCTGAAAAGTAAACTTCTGCTTCGGTGTTTGCTCTGTCTACAACACTTCTTGTGGCATACTGTCCTTCTGTCAGCAATGGGCTACTTCTTGCCACTCCTGCAGCTCCTTGTGAGCAGCATGTTAGTTTAGGTGGACGGCCATGTCTTGGCAGATTTGCAGTTGTTGTAGTCTTTTCAATTTTAATTAATGAATTGATCGCCGCAAGATCAATGTTCATATTTTGCATGCCTGTAACATAGTTGGCCTTTGGTTAGTGTTTAACTGCCCTTGATACTCACACCAGATGCATATTTTAAGTGGCTCATAGGAAATCGCTACAGTGGAAAAGAAGGAGTTAGTAATGCTAATCTTGGCAGAATGTTCCTAGATTAATATTTCATGGTTTTCATGTCATTGTTTACCAATGTTCTCTAACAAACCTCCGAGGCCTTCCCAGAGCAGCTGCATCTATGCGGACAAAAGAGGGTGCTGTGGTTTCACATAGTGGAGTTCTGAATGCAGCTGATTGCACTGGGTTTTATTTAGGGGTATCAGGAGCTGAAATGTAACAAACATTCTGCACCCCCAGCCCTCCCTAAGAGTGGGTTTAATGTAAGCAGAAGACAGATATTTCATCTAGAATGTGGGTGATGAAGACTTGCTCTTTGTGCTTAAATCAGGATTTCCACACACCCTTAAAAATGAATGTGTGGAATTTTAGTTCATGTATCTAAAATTAAGGCATTCAATTCTTTTTTTTTTTTTTTCTAGAAAAGTTAGCCTTAAATACGTTAATTACAGGTTTTAAATTTTGGCATGGCAGGATTATTTCATGTTGTGTATTCTCACATGTAATTTTCTGTCAGGCAAAAGCTTGAGTTGTGCACGGACATTTTTCTTACGTTCTGTGACTGGAGACAGTTGAACTAGCTGCTAATATACCCCTGCCAGCTAGCTTTTTTGTGTTTATCATGGATAAGTTCAAATTTATTTCCAATTAGTCGGACTATGTTTGTCTTCGCCACTGACTCACTTCTGTTGCCAACCTATAAGATGCCACCTTCATTCTGTGCAAAAAAATGTCTGTAAGCAGTGTGAGAGGCACAAGAGTCATAAACAGTTTTTGCTCCATTTGCTCCATCCATTCCCTAAATTTGTAGTTTCTTTTCTCTTAAATTATTAAAGTTGGCAATGGCATTAACAAAGTCTTAAATTTGACTTGCTGAAACCTGCAGATGTAAATGTGTTTCCTCTCTGCTTTACCTGACATATCCTGTTTGTTTTAGCAATCATCGTCTCTTGTTTTTTCTTTGACTCAGACAACTGGCCCTGAAAGCTCTGAACGAACGCCTAAAGCGAGTGGAGGACCAGTCCGCTTGGCCCAGCATGGATGACGAGGAAGAAGACGACGACGACGAGGTCCGAACCGACAGCCACCCGCTCCTCCCCGGTGGGCGCGATGCCTCGTCCTCGGCACAGAGAACGTCTGGAGGGCCCTCAGGCACTTACTTGTCCTCCACCTCCCCATCGCCGGCGTCACAGAGCGGCGGGACAGCGTCTCCAGGCGGAGTGCAACACCCCGAGTCCAGCATCATCACCTTCGAGGATGCAAGCGCTAGGTCATAGCAAGTGGAGCCTCTGGTGTATGCAGATGCACGCTCTCGTTGGTGTCACTGAGCAGTATGCTAGTGCTTCACGCGTCCCTGGCTGGTAATACACTCAGTAACGATGATTAGATGTCGATATTTCACTCTACACAACATCTGTGATGAGCAACACATGAAATTGTGCTCTCACAAACTGTCTAAAGACTGCAAAGTGCTTTCAGTTCAGACATGTTGGTCACAAAAGCTCAGTGCCGTTGGGCAAACCTAGTTCCTACTCTCCTTCCAACGTGCAACTGAGAATTAAAAGAAAATCTGTATGTTAGGGCAACATCCCGACTTGCAGAACTCTGATCACTGCTACATGTGTTTCACCTTCTTTCTGAAATAACAAAATCATTGTGCAGATCTCTTTTTCTAAGTCTTTTCAGAACAGACGTATTTGTCGTTTTGCCTGCCTGCTACAAGAAAACGGTTGATGACAAAGACGCAAGGTAAAAATATTTATCCTTTAAGTGCAGACGAAGCTGCTTCTAGTGACACTTGCTGCTGGTGTGTTGGTTCCATTTGGAACACCAGCTTTGTAACGAAGAGTATGAACAGCGTCAAGGTAGTACCAACCTGCTGAACGGCGATGCCAAGCTCAAAGACTTGAAGAAGTGCCAGATGATTCTCCAGAAACATTTTGTTTCCCACAGAGAGAGAAATGGAGCACATTTTTATTTTTCTCTGCTTTGCTTAAACAGTAGAAAAAAAACTTTAGTTTTTCTTCTTCTTCTGGTTCTGTTGGTCTCTAAAGGAAATTAAAAGTTTGTTTTCTTTGATCTAACAAGACGCGTTGGGCCTGTCGCACTGCTGAACGTTGTTCAACTCTTACACATCCTGGGGTCTGTAGCTATTTCATTGTCTTATAATATAAAGAGGTGGGCTATGTCTTCACATTTACTAATGACACAACAGCTAATGATGCACAGGAGAAGTGCAGAATATATGTTTTTGGTATTAATAAACAACAGTTTTATGATTTGTTAATTTCAGTTCATATTTTGGATTTTTAAAAATTATTTAAATTTTTTTGCAAGTTTTACACATTAAACCCCATGCACACGTAGCTCCACTCCTACTGCCGCGTTGATTTTTATTCCCTGTGTCCGAAAATCCCCTTGCTGGAACGTTTTTTTATTTCTAAGCTCAAACGTGTAAGGCAGTTAACGATTTTCCAACATAAACTAAATAGTTTTATCAATATCAAAATTAAGAAGTCCTTGCAGATCAATTTGTTCAATTTCTTGGCAGTCGTTGCTGGAGATGTCACATTTTATTGTGTGAGGGAAAAGAATCAATTACTTGGAGGTCTGATGTTCCCCGTGTCCTTTTTGATTAACGTCATTAGCGGATAGTGAAGTAGTGGAAGATTGCTAGGATGTCAAATTGGTATTATATATATATATATATATATATATATATATATATATTTAAGTTTAGTCACTTCAGTTGAGCTGAGACGATAAATTAGTTTTAAAGCTGCGCCATGTCTTTTATTTCCTAATTAATATCCTAATGTTCTTGTAATTGGGGTGGGGGAAATAAAAAGAATCTTACCCCAATTTGAGTGTGTCCTTTTAAACAAATGCTGAATGTTAAACTTAATTATGATCTTGGTATCTAATACAGGTTTAACTTTTCACACAGTTTTCCCTCATTGAAGAGAGGATTTTGTCATTGATGACCCACTAGTTGCAAAAAAAGTCGGACAAACTATTATTGCCTAAATTAAATTCAGACGGGCATGAGCCTCCCAATGTATTGAAGTAGATGTTGGAGTGTGTTAGTTTGGCAGTTGTCTTGTGTTGTTCCAGTATTTGTCTCTGAACAGATTTACCACAATTTTGCTTTCAAACATAACGCAGATGCACAAAAAATTGTCAAATTCTGACTTAAAGAGCACAAGGCTTTAGCAAAAGGACAATATACCTCTGGATGGCCTCAAACAAAAAGAAAAAGAGAAAAGTCTCAACGTAGCCTGATGTTAAGAAAATGTTCTAATGTGGCCGAAATTGAATAATTTTACAAAGAGGAGGGGACCAAAATTCCTCTGTTGTGGATTATCACAAATGACACAACTAGCTATTAGGTTTAGGGAGCATTTACTTTTTCCGCATAGAGCCACGTTGGTTTGGATAAGCTTTTACCCCTCCCTAATAAATAAAATCCTCTTTTAAAAACTGTTTATATTGATGTCAAGTATCTAAAATTAAAATTGCTTTTTAAGATCCAAAACCTGCAAGTGTGACAGGAAAGTAAAAGCAGAAGAAATCAATTCTGGGAGAAGTACTGTTGCAGCTTTGTACAAACCAGAAATGAACAAGAGCCTGCGTCTAGAAAAACAAACTTTGCCTGGAACGTCCTGAATCTAACTTCAGGGTGAGGGTATACATTTGATCATCTGTCAAAATGATTACTAGTAACCAATATTTGTTAAAAATACTTAATTTTTTTTACATACCAGGATTTACTGATTTTATACTTTTTACAAACAAAAAACCCGATGTCATAGTGTCAAATTTATCTGCCAGCTCACTTCTGCTTTTATGTTGTAATTGAAAAACAGCAGAAGAGTAAAACGCACTGTCACTGTTTATGAAATAGCTGAAGATAAGGGTTTATAGACTGATCCTAGTTAACTTGGTTTCACCCAATCCTTGTTCTGTTTCAGATCGTATTGAGAAGACAAAAAATACTGTTTTGTCCCAAATAGAAAATTGATTACCAACATAAAAAACCAAAATAATATTGAACATCGGATTGTTTAATATAATACTACATATGAGTTATAGTGGATAAAGTGCCTATTGCTCTCAATTATAAAGACTCGTCTGGATGTGTGAATTATAACTTGTCAAATCTTCCAGGCACCATTCAAAGAATGTTTTTCTTTTCCTTTCTTGGCTAAAACTGATGATATTAGTCTTCATGACTCACTTGTGGAAAGTGTCATTTTTTTCTCCCCTAAGGTTGTCAGAAAGTGTTTTTCTTTATTTTCATTTCCTAAATGGTTTGGAGAAGTGTCATTTTCCTTTCCTGTCTCTGTGTACGCTTCACCAGAAATCTACTCTTTTCTAAAAAACAAACAAACAAAAAAGAACAGCCTCCTTTTCTCTCTCTATGCTGTGATACTTGTGTTTCGGTTTTTGAATACATTATCTCACAATTAAATAAAATATGATTGTAAGAAGTTTCAGTTCTGGTTGTGTCCTGTTTGCTTTCCTGGATCTGGAGGAACAGGCCCAACGAAGCAGACACTTACAACAAGGCAGTGCACGAAACAGAGAAAAAAAAATAGCCAAAATTCTGAGGCGGTGCACTAACCTGAGAGAAATATTGAGGCTTTTATTTTGAAATTTTCAGTAAGCTTCATTTTAAAGGGCCACACTAATACCATGTGTAAAAGTGGCACATTCTGTTCAGCTCTCCTCTGTGAGTTCCGCCATCTTGGTAGTTCGAAAGGAGAGCTCTGCTCTCTGCCAACTATCGTGTGTGGGAGACAGAAAGGTGGAGAAAGAATTCTATCTGTGTGAGACACCCAGTTTTTCTGAAAAAAGCAGTCCGAACAACTACTTCCTGTTCAGGAACCGTGAGGCGTATTTGAAAACCCTTTTGAAGTGTGTGAGAGGGCTATTTCTCGTCTTCATATCTGTACCTCACTCGCAGTAATAGCACGGATGAGAGAGATGGTGTTCGCTGAGCTCTGAAATTTTTGAGAAAACGATGGAAATGAATGGCTAGGAGCCTGAGTTTACCCTGTGACATCAGTTCGCTCTGAAGCACCTCGACAGAAAACTGTCAGCTCTAGAGAAATTTCAAGAATATTTCACGGCAGCAGACATTCGGTGCGGTGTCATGACCGACTTTCATACCAATAGAGCGATATTTGTAGGTGTGAGGGAGTTAATTGTATGTTTCTCACTCTTAACGAAGTGGCAATTTCAGTTATACTCTAAATTTCGACAGTTGGAAATTTTGCTCGTTTTTCACCAATTACGCTGCCTTTAAACGATGCCTGCCAAAGTGTGCCTGTTGGTGGGAACCCAGCATTCTGATGCTAAAAATTATCAACTTAGCTAAACAATATTGATAGCATGTGGAGAAACACAAGCCTATTGATTAAAATGAACTTACTCCATTCATTAGGTTAAAACTAGTGTACAAGTTCAAATTAGCCAAAATGCTAATGCTAGCCAAAATGCTGCCAGAGGCATATGGAATATTGCTGGCATGCTGTCTTACATTGACTTCCTCCATTCAGTGTGCTAAACATGTCTAATAAATAAAAAGAATGTTTCATGTCCCCTGGGACTCCATAGATTTCAACCGACACTCTCTTTTATTTTTTTATTTCGACTTTTTTCAATGTTTGTGGCTTAACTTGGCAGTATTCCGACAGTAAGGGGGAAAGACGTGGCAAAGAAACCGAGAATGGAAGTCAACCTCAGGATGGTTCCAACACTTTGCCAGGCCTCTTTTAAATTACTTTCAATTTTTTATTTTTTTTATTGTGATGCTAACACTTACCCAAACCAGAAGCATTTTGGTTCTGATGGCGGTCTGCTGCTCAGTCTTCACGAATGGAAGTTATTTTAACAGTAGTGAAATAAATACACACACATATACACACTCAGTGGCAATAGAAACACTAATGAATCCAAAACGAACGCTGGATTCATTGGAAATGTATTTATTTTTTTATTGTGGGGAAACTGGAGTGCCCAGAGAAAACCCATATAAGAACAAACGTCACACTCAGTATTCACTCTATTGGTAACATTTGAATATTAAAAAGAACAATGTTCTAAAATGGATAAATTTTTCAGTGATTCTACTAGAAAATCAAATGAATACACAGATAGAAATACCAAAACACACACTCACTCATTGCTGTTGAAACACCAAAGAACCCAACATGGACACTGGGTCTATTGAACATATTTTTGTTTATAGAAAAAACCCAGAGCACCCAGAGAGAAAACTCCTTCATTCTCTCCCGGGTTTTCCACCTGTTTGCTGCCAGACTCTGGAACACGTTCTTCTGATTCAGCCTCAGTGGGAGTCATCTCCTCAGGGATTTCTGCTGGAGATTTACATTTGCAGCAGAATCTGACGATCCTTCATCTCCTGTATGAGATGAAGAGTTCCTCAACCACAGATGATTCAGACGGCTGGTACGAACGTCCCGAAGAAAGAAGGGAAAGCCTGAAGTTTTAATGGCCTGGACAATCAAAAAGTGCATCAACAAAGACAATGAAACTTTTTCGTATTGTAAATGTGAAGCCTATTTCTGTTATTCCAAAGAGGAAGCTGACAATCTCTCTGTCTGACAGAGTTTCCCCCTCAGATGAATCAGATGAATACTCTGAAACTTCCTTTATGGAGTTAAGGGAGATGAGAATTCAACTTTGGATGCAGTTTAAATTCCTGTGCCACTGGATGTGATACAATATAAAGAAAGACATCCCCCATAGGGGAGGGGTTCCATCAAACTATAGCTCTGGCTCTAATTCCTCCACCTCCAAATCTGATACTTGTCCTGGAAGAACAAAGTCCACCCCAAACTTTGGCTTCGTTTTAAACATCTGTACCTGCAAATCTTTAGTTGACTGGGTCTCGGGAGGAGCAAAGGCTGCCATGGGTGTGATTTCAGCAAACTTTGACTCCAGTTCTAATTCCTCCACCTGCAAATCTTTAGTTGACTGGGTCTCGGGAGGAGCAAAGGCTGCCATGGGTGTGATTTCAGCAAACTTTGACTCCAGTTCTAATTCCTCCACCTGCAAATCTTTAGTTGACTGGGTCTCAGGTGCAATGCTTTCTAGATCTACGATA
This sequence comes from Gambusia affinis, assembly GCF_019740435.1. NCBI lineage: Eukaryota > Metazoa > Chordata > Actinopteri > Cyprinodontiformes > Poeciliidae > Gambusia > Gambusia affinis. The sequence continues at coordinate 21,586,330 of NC_057868.1, read as the reverse complement.
TCCGATATGTCTTCTGGAGGAATTAAGGGCTCCACCGAAGTGAGTTCTTCAGTTGATTCTGGATTAATAAAGGCTTCCACGGGTGAAGTTTTCTCTGTCACTTCGGCTGGCCGAGCCTCTGCTGCACATCCTTTGTCTTCAGGTTCACATTTTGGCTCCAGTGTACTGCCAGAATCTAAACCTCTAATAAAACTCATGTTAATAGCACTATATGTTTTACTCATAGTCTATCCCTAATATATTTTTAGAATAATTTAGAGAAATAGAAAATTTTACATTTATTTTTTATAATGTAGGACTGACGATTTTTTAAAAGTTTTCAAAATGTAAATTTTTCTAAGAACTAATACAGTTTTAGAAAGATTTTGAGGAAAAACTAAAACTATATGAGGGCCAAACTTGATTTTTGTATTTTCAAAGCTTAATACTAAACTGCTGCTCCAGTATTTCCCGACTCTTATGAAGAGTGAAGCGTGTCAAACGAAAACAAATGACTTGTGTAATAATTATTTAAGTGTGCCATTAATTTTTTAAAACTCTTCACTGTCCAAAGAGCTGTGTCTTTTGATCCTTCTTTAAATAACATAAGTCTATTCATAAATTGCCTATTTAAAAATGTACAATACAGTTTTGTAAATTATATTTTTCTTGATCTTTGATTATTTTTTGCAAATATAAGTCAACAGATCTTAATTCAATATTCAGCCTAGATTTAATTAAAATGGAAATCATCAACTTCTTGTTGTTTTGATGTTTATAAACTAAATAAACTTTGTTTTTCTGGTTAGAATCCAGAGCTGTGCAGATCAAATACTTCAACTGTGATCTCTACAGAAACAGAGATTCTCAGGCTTCAGTGAAACCACCAGTCAGATCCTTTTTTCTGTCAAAAAAAAAATAATCTATTCCAACCATATTTATTATCTTTCAAGTCCTTTATGTAACTGTGAACCATTTTGTAAAATTGAAAAATAATAACAGAATTTTTCTACACTGTGTGTTGAAAGCAAATACAATTTAGAATAGCAGTAAAGCTGGATTTAAAGTTCAATTAATTTGCTTTATTTTGAGGCTTTTGTTAGGGCGGGTCATTTTCGACCCGTAGGACAAGGGGAGTAAACAATGTTTACTCCCCTTTAACAAGGGTTAACGGTGATGGAAGAAAAAATTTATAATTTTAAAGAGACATTCTATAGACGGTAGAAGAATAGGTGCATCCATGCATTGCATGGGAGGCTGTCACTGACTGCTCTCCCTTGCTATAGCAGGCCCCAATAACCCAGTAAGTTAAATATTTAGAAAAAAAAACAATCATTTTGAATTTCAACTTTTAGCTTCAACAAATTTGCAGTAAAATTCTTCAAATATATTAATAAAAACTAAAAGGATTGATTTTATGTTTACAGTATTTCCCCATTGCTTTGGGTACTTTTATTACATAAAATTACCGCTAGGTGGGGCAAGAAGCTTTTTTTTCCAATTTATTGAGGTTGTAGCTTAATTAAGTATTTGTGTAAACAACATTATTTATTTTTATTTTAAAATAACATGATGCCAGTAAAAAAAAAATCCCAACAACAAACAAACAAAAAAACCAAATACATGTTTGGGTTTGATGCTAAAATTAGTGTTTTTATTGACACTGGGCTCTTGAAAAACAATACTGTTGCTTAAAATTTAAGGAAACTTTGGGTTTTGAGTATTTTTGGACTCAAGTAAAGGTATAATAAATAGTCATTAGGGATTTCAGGCTTTGTAAACCGTTACTGTCATAAAGTTGTACTATTTGTAGTGCTAAGAGTGTGTGACTCAGTGAGCTACACGTTAATTAGAAATATATGAAATTCCACGCCTGCCTGAAAACAGACCGTGCTGATGGCCAAATTCACCAACATTACACATTTAGCTCTCTGGTAGAGCTCCTTTCCAGACGTGCCCGCGCAGGCGTGGCTCTTGGGTTCGTGCCTTCCACCCCTCCCCCAGCTAGAATCCCCATAACGGTGGCAGCGCGCTCCCGTGAACTAATTCATTGTATCAGACTGAGACAAGAGGAAGCAGCAAACGACAGGGCAGACTGGAGAGCCGCTTAGCTTCGAGAAATACTGAAAAATCCGACCGCTTGGCACATAAACTGAAGGTAAACTACTTTCATGATTACATAATGTTTTAGATAAGACACTTATTTCGTGTTGCTTAGTTTAAAAGTTTAGAACATTAATTTGTAAAGTTGTCCTTGGTTTTGGGAGGCCAAGCCTGCGAGGCTAAATGCTAGCGCAGTTAGCTTACCGTAGCTAAGTACTCTGCCCCCCACTGTCCGACCTCGGTTTCTGTGCTTCTTCCGCAGTCGCCACATTACTTGGTTTTAAAAAAAAGCCCAGCCGTGTTAATTCAGAAATACGAGGACGGAAATGTACCATACATTTCACATACGGTCAATGGAGGTTTTAATGGGGACTGCGAAAACTGTCAGACTTAAAAATTGAGCCTCAAAGACTGGCCTTGATTTGCGAGCCGTAACCAAACAATGAGGTCTTTTTTTCCTTCCCTCGGCTAATCAGGAGGCTTACCATCTCTCAATCGTTTGTCTTTTTCTGTAAATTTAGTTTCCCAAAAAATATGTAGGGACTATTAAGCTACACTTAAACAGCTAAGTTAGTTTTAACACTGCATTCGCGTTAAACGTAGTTTTTTTTTGTGCGTGTACATTTTGTGCCTTATTAGTGAGTAGACAGCATCTTTATTCATCTAAATATATTCGGCATTTAAATATGTATTGTTTGTTATTAATGTAACCTTCACTAATAAGGGTATAAAATATATTGATATGCAAGTTTGATGTGTGTCGGGGCCACCCACCCATTCTTCCACTGCGGACACACTAGCCATCTGTTGCCTCTGTGATGACGCCATCTTTCTGGTGACCCACCCAGTGGCTTGCAGTTTACGAAAAAAAAAGAAAAAAAGTTTTTTTTTGACACTGGTAGCTCTCGATGGGTATGCGCAGCTTTTCTTTTTTATTTTCCGTGACTTCCTCCTAGGGGTTTGCCGCCCTTCACGTCAGATGTCAGTTTTCTAACTGGTTAAATGTCTGATCACTCCGGGCTTTGGGGTAATGACATCCTTCACGTTTTTTTCCCAGATTAATTCTCTCGTGTTTTGTGATTTAAAAACAGCAACAGTCTTTGTTTTTCCTTCCCCATATTAATGCCTGCCAGTGGTATTTTAAATATGGAATGTATTTAATCTATGCATTTACTATTAATTATTTATCGAAGCATAAAATTACTTTATAGAGGGATGGGTTGTATTGTCCTACATAAACCAAAAGTTGAATTGTTAATTAAAAAGCCTAATTTTGCTGAAATAACTCATTAAGATGTATTATATTTGTGGTTCTTGATAGTGAGTGGCCTGTGTAGCACATGAATATTGCTGTGGCTCTTTAGCTGTGCCTAAGACCTGGGTGGGTGTGAGCAGGATTTCACTGCAGGGTTGTCTTGCCGTCGACCTCAAAGCTGTTTAGTAAATTCATCTTTTCAGTTTCACCAAAGGAAGTCAGCCACTGTCCGCTGTAAATAGGTGGCTGCTCAACAGCTTTAGTTTGGGGAAAATATCTTCCAGTAAACGAAGGATAACACAAGCTAGCTTAGACTATGTGTTCATGCTTTGTTGGGTATTAAGTGTAATTTCTTTGTAATACATATTGGATAGCTTAAGCCCAGTTTCTGAAGCTTTGCTTACTTATTAATTTTTTTTTTAATGCTGACACACTTTCCAAATAGTGGTTTCTTTAGCTGTTTATTTTTATGTTAACTACATCTGCTCTTAGTTACACATATCAAGTATAACCCCAATAAGGCAATTTAATTTTGTTTAAACTGAGATGTTGAAAGATGATTTATAACATCGCTGTTCTTATAAAAATCAATTTGAATTATTTTGATTTAATATAATGAATTTGACGGGTTAAGAGACCACTAATTATTGTCTTGCTGCTATTGTGGCGTCTTTGTTGATGGTAGTTTAATATTGGTGTGACGCACCACATTGCAAACAGACGTAATTGTCTCTGCAGTGATTACTTGGTTGAATGGATGTTTTTGTAATTTTCCACGTTACCTGAGAACAAGATCAACTTGTCAGAATCACACAAATATAAAATGTTTGGTTTTCCTAGCTTTAAACTCTCCCAACCACTGAAAAAAAAAAAAAAATCTAAATTAAAGTATTAAATTGAAGCCTTGTGTGATATGTGTGGCTATTCACCTAACATGTTATGATATTTGCAGATGTATTTCTATCTAGTTGTTGCTGCCTTTCTTTAAAGTCTGGAGTAAAGTACACATACTGTTCACTGACTTCATCACACCCGATGGTGCAAGATAGCATCTTGTTAATGGGCAATGTCTCATATCATTGTTCTTTTATTTCATCAACCTAAGAATAGAGGTCTATTTAAAGCACAAGTAGGCTGGACCCAGTGATTGTCATTCCACAGGTTAACACTCAGTCCTGTTAGTCAGCTTGGTAATGAGATGTTGGGAACAAGTTTGGTTTTGTTTACCATAACTTTCTAAAACACGGGAATAATTTTTTGCTGAGTGATTTTTCTTTCTTAATATCTAAACAAATCAAGCAGCAATATTATAAAATAAGATGTTTTAATTACTCATTTCAGTTTCATCTACACATAGTCCGTTTCCTAAACACTCATCAGGTGGTAACAGTAAAGGACCTGCCAGGTTTCTGTCTGAGGCTGAAATATTTCTTCTTAGCCTTAAATAGCAGCTAATTTTGTACTCTCACTGTGTGGGATGTTTCCTGCCTGTAGATGCAACTTCATCCTGTGTAAAGGACAAGATGATGAATCATCATGTAAAACGGTAGCTGGCTACTTTGGTAATGCACCAAGATCCATATCATACAAGGCAGTAATGCCTGTGGGAAAACATTTCACTTCACAGCTTTGTCACACCTCGGGTAGCTGTATTTTGATATGGTGTTTTTTGAAGCCTCTGGAGTCAGTTTGATGGTTTGATTAGTTCACACATATATCGATTGCATCATTGACTGTTGGTTTTTGTGCCTTTATTTTGATAAACTCCTAAACACTGTACTCTACTTAGTCTTTCTCTATTGGATATTATCTTATCAGAATAAATTTCTGATAGGATCCATCTAATTATCAGCTCAGTGTGTTTGAATAGGAATCAAATCCTTTGGTTGTAACGAGGTAAGATGTATCCCTGATGAATCCTGTCAAAACTCTGCTCACAGTAGGACTGGCTGATTAATCTGATTTTATCAGTTAATCAAATTATGATTCACTAAAGTTCTACTCTTTGGAAAAGAGTAGAACTGGTGCTGACTGCACCAGTGCAGTCAGCCTGCCCATGGCCTACTATTTTATTGAGTTTGGTTGGACTTTGAATTCAGGTCAACTTGCTATGATGACTGAAATAAAGCGATATTTGAAAGTGTTTCCTATCATTTGTAATTTCTTCTTAAGAAAAACAAAAGCAAGGGGGAAAAAAAATTTAAAATCAGAATTGATATGAAAAAGAATCTGAGATTTTGAGCCACATTGCCCAACCTTAGCTCACAGTGTTCCTCTCAAAACTTTTGACTTCTCATTCATATGCCATTTTTACTTTCATTTCTTACACCCATAATCCTTCACCCTTCCTGATGGGTCACATGAACACAGTCCTTTAAAAATAGGACTGGTCATCTGTGACGAGGAAGAAGCTTTAACGATTATTGTTAAAGTTTCTTCCTTTTTGTGGTCTGAGTTTTGCACAGTAATTTTCCGTGCTTCTGGTGGGTTTTATTTTCTTTAGCCTTTATATATTTTATTGTTTATGCCCATCAAATTTACACACCAACTAGCAAATCTCATCCTTCCACTGAGAATCAGAAGCTGCTTTAGACGATCTGTGCTACGTCTCTTCCTCACAATTAAGTGCGGTAGGTTTAAGGACTTGGTGGAAGACACATAAAGAGCATTTGTTGAAAGCAGGTCACTTATATCCGTTTCCCCACTGGCTGTCTTATTCAAACACTGACCATAGACCGGCCTGCAGGCTGCAGCTGTCCCCATTTCGTCTTCTTTTTATCCTCCATCATAAAGGGAACGGTCGGATGTTGTTTGACATTGCCGTCCTACTTAAGACTATTCATGAACCATTACAGCACCTCACAGGGCTTTGGTACATCTGAGATGAAACCTGATGGGAACAGACTTTGAATGAAGTGTTAGCATCATAGTCAACCTGGACGTTGTCACCAAATTTTTTGAATATGACTCATGAGCTTCTTTTTTTCTTGTGAGAGGTTAACAAAGGAGAGGCATTTGCATAGCTAGCTCTACAGATCCAACTAGTTTCTACTGAAAGCTGGTGCATCAGAGAGCACAAGAGTTTTTAGGAAGTTAGTTTTTTTTATCCAACAAACATTGAAGGCACAGATTTGGCACCATTGCAACAGTTTGTTTTCTATTAAATTAATCTCTGATGATTGAGGTGTATTTAATTTCCTTGCTGTGAATACAATAATTGACCACACCCTTTTGTTGGTCAGAGATGAGTCTTATTTGTTTACCTGTAAGAATCTGTGTCATTATTTGCCTAGACTTCCTTTAACTCAGTTGGCCACCTACACGTTAGTGTTGGTCTGAATTACTGAAGCCTTGGCTAAGTGTAACTTCCTGGCAGCTCACATGTTCCTATTCTGTGCTGTGATTGTTTGATGGCGTGTGAGAACAGGAAGCTCCTGGTATTTAAAGATCTGGAACAATATTTAGCATTTAAAGCGTGATTCTAACCCATCTATTGGGGCAAACTGACAACCACAGTCTTTGAGATGAACCAATCCTCTGACACAAAAGGTTTATGTTGACTGTCTTTTGGTCATTTATAGAGTGGTAAAACTTCAATTAAATATGAACAGTCAATACTTTAGTTTGATATTGAATTATTTCCTCTCAGCCCAGGTTCACTGTACCTGAGGTTGTGAAAGCTGCTCTTGGTCTGTGTGGTTAAATGCGTCAAGCATGGTGTTGCATCTGCACTATGCAGGTCTGCAGTAATTACACGTTCATCCCAGAGGGCTTTTTATTTTATTTTCATTCAGATGATGATGTTTTGCCTAACTGTACTTCTTTTCGTTGCCAGGGATGGCAGCCATCCGTAAGAAGCTGGTGATAGTCGGCGATGGAGCTTGTGGGAAGACTTGTCTTCTTATCGTCTTCAGCAAGGACCAGTTCCCTGAGGTCTACGTTCCCACCGTGTTTGAGAATTATGTTGCTGACATCGAAGTGGACGGCAAACAGGTTGGACAATCTTCCTTTTTCATGTCTTTTCATGGGGTGGCAGCTTATTTACATAGTGGTTTTTGTATGATTACAGTAGGTTTTCCATTTCTCTGTGAATCTATCTAGATATATATATTTTATTTTATTATTTTTTTTATTTTTATGGCACTGCCTGACACGACATCTCACTGGCCACAAATTTGGAAGTCCTGACCTAGTTCTTGGTTAATGGGATTCTGGGAAGCTGAGACAGAGTCTTTAGTGGCCGGTTAATTTTTAACCCTGTGTGCTGTAAAGGACAACACGAGCTACTTCATGTGGGTCAGATTTTTAGAACGGTCTTGATCCTGTCTGCCTCTTCTAATTGCATTCTGTTTGCTTGTTTTGGGCCTATATAATTTAATCAAATTCTAATGGATATAAAGTATTTCTGTTAAAATGAAAATTAAAACTTCTTCCCTCTTCCTTTTTTTCCTTGTTCCCTTTTCTTAAAACATGTAGCCGTGTTCTCATGTTAATGCTTGTTTGCGTCAGGTTGAGCTGGCTCTCTGGGACACGGCCGGTCAGGAGGACTACGACAGGCTGAGACCCCTCTCCTACCCCGACACTGACGTCATCCTCATGTGTTTCTCCATAGATAGCCCTGACAGCTTGGGTGAGTGCAAAACCACACAGGCATCCAGGCATGACATTAAAAAAAAACAAAAAAACTTAATGCTTCTGTTTTTACTGTACACTTTCCTGTTTTTTCTATTTTCTTTTAAAGTTGTTTGTAGATTGAAGTTATTCAACTTTAGTTTTAGAGCTTCTTGAAAAATAACATTTGACGTTTTTAAATAGTCTCACATTTCCTGTTGTTTTCTTTTCCAGATCTTCTAATCACACATTGAAGTTATTATAATCCAATAATTTTTATAAGGTCAAATTAGATAATTAAGAATATCAGATTGCTGTTGCAATAAAAGGCTTATATATAAAAATATAGTTTTTGTTGTTGATTGCAGTTGTTTATTATTCTATAATACATCCTCCTACATTAAACACTATGTAATCCGGTTATTTTTCTTTTGTCTTTTAAAATAACAGAAAACATTCCTGAAAAATGGACCCCGGAGGTCAAACACTTCTGCCCCAACGTCCCTATAATCCTTGTAGGAAACAAAAAAGATCTGCGTAATGATGAGCACACGCGTCGAGAGCTGGCCAAGATGAAGCAGGTACCTCTTTCTTTGGATTATTTCAAATTATGTAGGTCATTCTCTGAATATTTTAGCCTTGCTTTGGGGTACCATAAGGCTCTCTGTTGGTATTTAAACTATTTATGTGTATTGATATTTACAAAACATCTGAATTGGCTTGGTGGTAAGAATTCACACAGAAGTAGAAGGTGTCGAGATCTAAACGGTGTATGAAATTAAGCTTGTGGGTGTTGCAATTGATGACAAAAATAGCTGAAAATCTTTTTATCATACTGCAAATAAACTGTCAGTAAAGATAAGCAAATGGTAAATCACAAACACTTTTATTAATTGTTCTTTATTGACATATTTAAGTACATTCTACTTCACTATCCTATTCATATGACCTGTAGCATAATTTGGACGGTCAAATTATGCTACAGTTTGAACATAGAACTAAAACTATGTCTAAAAATTATTCAGCTTAAAAATCAAGATGTTATTTTTACAAGAGTCAAGTTTCATTAGATAAATCCTTTTCATTAAAATATTAGTGATGGTGGTTTTGCTGTCTATATTCGGGAGCTTACACATAGACTTGCTGCTTATTCTATAGTGGTGAATAATTGTGTCTAAAGGGGAGACTGGATCTAATAAAAGTGAACGGTCTCCTTTAATGAGAACGTGTGACGCTAAACCCAACTTGATTCGTCTCCTCATCCCACAGGAACCAGTAAAGTCGGAGGAAGGCCGGGACATGGCTGGGCGCATCGCAGCCTTTGGTTATATGGAGTGTTCTGCGAAGACCAAGGATGGCGTACGGGAGGTGTTCGAGATGGCCACCAGGGCGGCGCTGCAGGCCCGCCGTGGAAAGAAGAGCAACAGATGTGCACTGCTGTAAAACGGCAGATGTATTTGGACTGTTTTTGCCCTGGGCTGTTCTACCCGGGGATAGGGCTCAGTGGGGAAGGAGGGATCACTAGAACGAGAGGGAGGGGAGGGAAGGGGAAGAAAAGACTGCAGTACATGACTACCGCTGTAAACTGGCTGTTTGTTGGACTCTATTTACCCTGGGACTTGGGTTTAGGAAGGAAGGAGCACAGTAAATGACTGCCGCTGTAAACCATCAGGCTCTTCACTTGTGTGCGTTTCATTGGGGCGGGAGATTTACACCAGCTACCAGCTGACAGCTGGTTAAATTTGCTCTTTTTCGGCAAGCCACTGACACAGATTGAGCTGACCGAGGAATCCCAGTCCACTGTTAAAATCAGACTGGTAGACTTTTGTTTTAAGGAAGACTGAAGTTTAGTTGTTTTTGCCACAAGGGGAAAAGGGGAGCTATTCCTCCCCAAGTGCTTTAGGCTGCCGTTGGACCACAAAGGTTGCCACGACAAAGCAAACACCAAACCAGAGCAGCATCTCTTAGTTTTTTGCGTGATGGATTACTTGAACTTCCGCAAACGTAGGGAAACACCAGTGGACTCTTATTGACGGGATCCTCCCACAAAAAGCCTTCCAGCGTTCACCATGAGCTAGAAAATCGCCTCTAAGATCAGACATGAGCAGAGGCAACATGCTCGCATGCTCACACCTCTTTGCCTCTCACTATGTAATCCCTCGCTTACACACTCCCAGAGACAAACACGCTGAGATTTAGTCTTGCTGAGATAATCCACAGGTCGCCTGATATCGAGCATTGATTGTAGATCAAATTTGATAATCTCATTTAAAACGAGTCATCACCAGATCTGGTCGTCCAGCTGTCAGCTTCTTCTATTAGCAGCGTCCAAAAGATTAGTTGTGGCCACACAAGGCAACCAAACGACTGCCTGCCTGCTCTGCTCTGCTCCTGGTGCATTCACTTTGATCGGCGATCATTTGCATGCTCTTCTTCCATTTAAATCAAGTCGGCCTGAATCAGTGGAAGTGGCAGAGGAACCGACGTCCCATTGGATGGCAGAGGTAGCTTTCTGCCCCGCATGGCGAGGCCTGAGCAGCTCCAATCCCTTCCTGTTCCACTTAGCTGACCGCTGGTGCTCACCTTGCCCTGACGTTTAGACCAGGACAAAGAACAAGGAGAGGGAGGGAGAGGGGGTAATACTGTTTACATGCACAAAAACTGATCCTCTTGTTTGAGATGAACAGTGAAATTCTTGTTTAGGCATGTAAAGAAAGAGATTGAACACACAGTAAGGATAGTTCTTTTTATTGTTATGTTTTTAGAGGAAGTAAGGTGCCTCTGATGGACCGTTATTTACATATTCGAGTTCTGCTAGTAAACTACTTCCACCTGCTTCATCGGTGAAGCGGACAAACAAAAACACATTAATCCTGAAGATTTTCCACGGGAACGTCTCACTCATCGGGTTGGTCGGCCAGATGGATTTTTGTGCAGGTAATCTTAAGTTGCTGTGCAGTGAAAGGATTAACCTCCTGCTGTTCATTTTGGAGTATTTTTAAGACTTTTCCTTAAAAGATGTATGGCCAGTTTTAATTTGAGTTAGTAAACGGTTTATTTTTTTAATGTTTTAGCTGGCAGATTCAGGGTCTCTTGGCAGCATTATACCCTCCTGTTCTTCTTCCTGGCCTACTGGGTGGAGCCCGTTCCAGAAACCAGTCTTGTGTTGTATTTGTATTTTATTTCCAGCTTTTTAAAAATAAGAAAGTCATAAACAATGTCTATCAGTATTTAAAAAAAAAAATAGGAGGTGGAAGTCTGTGGGAATTATTTGTTATTGCTTTAGTTTCTTTGTTTTTTTTTGTTTTTGTTTTTTATTCTTGGCGCTTTACCAGAATTTTTCTGATGATTTACATTTGGTTGTAAGAAACCGTCAATCTTCCCTGCCAAATGCTGTTGTTAGGCAGTCAGGAGAAAGGCTGGCCTCTCGGCTGCCTGTCTAGAGCATCGCCAGGGTCACGAGTGCTGGCTTTTTTTTCTTTTTTTTTCTTCTTCCCTGTTTGCTTTGCACACAAACCTGGCTGAAAAGACGGAGGAGCTCGGGGGCATAAATCGGCTCGACTCATAATGTAGAACTTTTTTTTTTTTTTTTTTAAGATTTAATCTTGATTTTTAAATCCTGATTTGTTTTTTCTTGGATGCTGAAGCAGTGACGTAAGCAAAAGAAACAGAAAAACCATGCTGTATGCAAAGTCTGTAAATATGAAATGTGGGGGTTTGTTCATACTAGACTACACACGCACATGACTGGAAACTGTATTTGTAAACTAGCTTTGGTTTGTGTAATAAATTACTTTCTATAACACCCACCTTTTGCTCATTGTGGTTTGAAGGGGCTTTCTATGTAAATAAAACATGTGAGGTATTCATTCTTGTGCTTCGTGGTTAGCTAATGGTCCATTTTAAGTTTATTACACCATGAAACGTTTTTCTGCCCAGTCGTAGACTGAATTGGTGTTAATACAATCAAAAGCAGCAATTTCCTTTTGTTCTGTGGTATATTTCTAGTTCAGAAATGTATTGCAGTACATGTTAAATCATCCATTCAAACCAAATATGATGGTATCGGCTCTAAAATCAGAACTTTTAACCTTGGCTTAACGTCAGTCTAATTTTCCAATTGGCCACTGGTGATTTATTTTTTAGTGATTTTAAAAAATAAAATATTTTTTGGCCTACAATAATTCAGCAATTTAGGAAAATGAGTATAATTTCAGTTGAAATGTTGAAAAAGGACAACCTCAGAATGATGTACCGAGTGTCTGAAAATAAAGTGGTGCTTGGCGAAAACATCAACTTTGCCTTTGAATGAAACGTTATACACACAAAGATATTAAGCTGCTGATTCAAAGAAAAACTTTCTGCCAGATTTTGCTTTTGTGTTATTACAGTAGTCATGTTTCCACATTTTTACCAAGTGTCAAAATAACAATGGCGTATACTGAACATCTAACACTGGGATTAATACAATGTATTGCCATAAAACTTATGGCAATATCAGTGTTTAATGATAAAATAATGATTACAATGTCTGATCTATTTCACTTAAGTCAGCTTTAAGAAGGTGGATTTTCAGAATAAGATGCTCAGTCTCTGGCCTGCAGCACACAGCAGACATGAAGAGGATTCCTGGTCTGAGCGGAACAAGAGCTCTTCCATGCTCTGATGCTCAGAAACACGGCTTCCTGTGCAGCCGTTTCCCACAGCGAGACCTGTGCTGCTGTGAGCGTGGGAGGCCGCGGTGAAGCGGCTTCAGCCTGTGTGGGATGATCCTAGATGCTGAGTTGACGTTCGAGGAGCTGCGAGTTTTCTCCAACATTTTGTGCAGCATTTTTGTTGTTCAGCAGCATAACTTTCAAGTCGACAGGTATACAGCTCATATTCAGCTATACATTCACATTAGCTCTCTGTTGTTTCTGAAAAAAACTAGTTAGAGCTGTCTTTTTTTTTTATTTATTTCATTTTTTTAATGAGCTAATATGAACTTGTAGGAAGAATCTCTACATAGTGTCATTTACTTGCAGACTCACTTAAATTAAAACCTATTTGCGAGCCTGGCGGCAAGATATTGAGCTGGAGAAACTAAAATCCATTTGGTCTCCATGTCGGCACTGGGAACAGGAGCACACAATAAACATGAAGAAAGGTGACAGTCAGTCTGATTGGTCTTACTGGGAGTAATAATGCCAAACCTCGAGGACTTATTATTAGAAAAGGGCTTGTTTAATTATAAAGGCGGTCCTTTGTGCTTCAAATTTCCTTTATTCTATAAGAATAAATAATTAATAACTCCATTTACAAATAGGGCTGTCTGAAAAATAAATAACCCCATTAAGTATCACTGCCTTCAAAAGAAATCATGATTTTACACATATGGAAAAGAAAATAATTTCATTTCAGGTAAATTAATTTGACTTACTAAGCAACACATATCAACAAAAATGTATTCTGTGTAAAATGAACTCCTTCCTTACTTCTCAATGCTTCACTTTATCCTTAATGGTTGAAATTACTTGCGTCGTCCGTTTCTGGTTTTTGCAGACATGCTTTTTGAATTTTCAGGAACGGACAGACCTGAGCTTGTTGGCGGCAGCTATGAATGTCTTTCCTCTTACAGACGATTTTCTAATGGATTCTAAATCCCCTTGAAACCTCTTAGAAGCAACCACAATCTTCTTTGTGGAGGTCTCAGACAGCTCTTCTGATCGCATATCCTCACTTCAGCTTTCAGGAAGACACCAAACTGAATCTCTGAGGTTTAAAGAGGGGAAGCCCCCTGTAAAACGTTGAAAACCCGAAATCTAACCAAGAGCACCTGATGTGGTGGGAACAAATGTTTTAATTACCTCCATGCCACAAATAGTGTTTTTCTGTTCTTTTTTTTTAAATGACATTTTACATACATTTTTGTATAATCTTTTCTTAAGCTGTTATTGCTTATTCATATCACTCAGTATAAATGAAGCTGATTAAACATCCATGTGACATCTTAGAAAAACATGGATGAAAAGTTTGTTAGGAGGAGAGGTTAACCTGAGTTAACCTTGTACTTTAAAGACTAATTTGAAAATGACACGAACACAGCAGAAGCTTTCAGGTTTATTTTATAGTTGCTCTGCTTTGGCATTTTTTTTATAGATCGTTTTGCTACTTTGTACACAGGTTTACTACTTATGTTAGCTTCATGTGACGTTCATTGTCAATTCTTTTGACTCCGTGTAGCATGTATGTTCTGTCTCCTTTTCACTCTAAAACAACATTGCACATCCTCACTTTTCATCTTTGTTCTTATGTGAACTGTTGACATGTTTTTTTTTTCTGACTTTTATTCTGTCTTTTGCACTGAACATTTGATCATAATAGTCATCAACATTTATTTAATGCACATTTAATGCATTAAATGCAAATATGTGTGTCTCTTCTGTCACTACCTTGTACATTGTCTTTTTCTCAAGAGAACAAAGATCTTCCTATTTAACATTTATTCATGTTGGAGATTAACAAACAAATTGGGATCTTTAATCAACTCTTTTCACACACAATAGATCTTTTTGGACCATTCTGTACTGATTTAGCCTCGACCTCTGCCAGACCTATAGAATTAAGAAATCATTCATTAGAAAAAAACCTCCAAATCAAAACAAAACAAAAAAAATTAGAAAGGCATGCCACTATCTAACAAAATAGACGAAGAGTCCAGTCCGATTGCTGTTGAACTGGACGTAAACTTCTCAATCCTCAGAAGAACATCTGACGCACTGCAGGCTTCACTTACCTCAAGGTCAGTGTTGATCAAAAAGAACAATATGGCGTGTGTGTCACCGTTGCCAAAAAATTTTTTTTGTTGTGATGATCCTTAATCCTGTCAGGAAGGACCACGCTGGAGCTTTCTGAAATGTCCTTGTCGGACAACATGGCATTTCAGAAAAATAACATCACATCAGTCAGACAGTATGATGGTGGTGGTAACAGTGTGGTAGTGTGGGGCTGCTTTGCTGCTTCTGGACCTGGATGTTTTCACATGTTTTCACATGGAAACATAAATTCTGCTCTCTAAAATACTGAGGGTTCATCAGTTTGTGACCTCTGAATTTAAGAGCACTTCACGTGAGGCAGGAGGAAAGAGATTTAAAGGACACCAGCAAGTCCACCTCTGAATGGCTCGAGAAAAATAATATATAGAAAATTAAGGGTTTATTTGGGGGGACAGTGGATGGGCGCTGGTCAAAACCTATACTACAATCTGATTCAAATGCTTTAATGACCTTAAATGGGTTCTTAACCCTTGTTCCCCAGAGTCAAATTTGACAGCTCTAGGTATGAAGGGGCTAAAAAACAAAATTTTTGAAGAAGAGTAGGCCAAAGTTCATCCACAGTTCCATAAAATATAAATGTCTAGGGTTGATTACCTCCTCACAGATTTGTAAAATGTTTTTTTTCTAATAGGTAAAATTTTTTTTTTTGTGATTTTTATTTATTTGCTTAGGTTTCCTTTGTCTGATATAGAACGTTTTGATTATCTGAAACATTTAAGAGTGTGAAAAAAAAACAACATAAAAAAAATAAACAGAAGACATCTGTAAGATACAAAACACCTTTTTACATTACAACACGTCATTAAATGTTACAGTTTTAACTTTCAGCTTCTCGGGGGAATGACTATATCTACAGAGACACTAAGAGCAAAACCCAAGAGTGAAAGAGGAAGGAAGGAAGTCCGTCACTGCCTACTCCACCCAGAGCTGGTGGCAGGGCTTAATGTAAGACATAACGCTACTTCTGGTGCAACACTTGTGAAGAAATGAGCAAGAGAGAAGGAGGGACGGAGGGAGGGCTGCTGCGGGTGATGAGCTATCTTCCTCTCTCTTTCTCTTTTCCTCCCCGTGACTCAAAGCTCCTCACCCTGCTCCTCCGGCATCCAGCCGGGGAAAACTAGCGCACAACGGCGTTCAGCTGCCGACTTTATATACTGCTCTATTTTTAGCCACTCACGAGCCCAACTATTTTTAACCAATATGAGCTCATGGCCTGGCATTTCGTCCAATAGGATTAAAGATGGAAGACGCTCTTGACCAATCGGAGGAACTAGAAGAAATGAGGGGGCGGGTTACATAAGAGCCTATTAACTGAAGTGATACATCCAGCCAAAGAGGAAACAAGAAAAATAAGACAAACCTCTCACTCTTACACTTTTCTAAAATACCGATGACAATACAGCTTGCAATCCAGTCTAAAGACTTATTTTAGAGACCCTTCCCCCCACCGAATGTAACTTGCAACCCATTTAACTAATGCCATTTTTGATCAAAAATAAGTTTTCTTCTAAAAGATTTCTACTATTATTTTTTTACTTTAATTCTAAAAAAATACCCATTTTTTGTGTCAAATGGAATAAATTAAATAAAATGAATTAAAAAATATATATATTATTATTTAGATATTAAGGAGGAGCTTAAAAAAAGAACACTTTCATACATAAACAGCATAGATAAACACGTCCAAATAATCTGGCTAAATTGAACCCAATAAAATCCTTTTCAGTTAAAATCCAGGTCAGAATTTAGTTTTGGATTCCATGTTTATTCTTTCCTCTCAAGCGAGCTGAGTTTGAAGCTTCAAGTCTGAAGATAGTCATCTTTACAATAGAGGATCTTGGATTCTGACTTTCGACAAGCTGGCTTCTCTGTCCTCTCTCTGTTTGACAAGTATTGTTTTGTTATGGTTTCGCACAGAGACTATGACAGGGATTGCCCAGCGTTTTGAATTATCAGCAACACCCAACTATTCTGTTGATACGAAACTTTTATTTTTAGATATCCCGCATGGAAACTCAAGAAGTAGTGACTTATCTGTCGCAGTTCCTGACGTTGGATAAGTTCACCCACCCACATAACATATTTTCAAAATGATCATAAAACAAAAATAAAATGTCAATTTATGCATTTTTGGTAGACTGTGGTGTGACTTTTCTTCATATTAGTTTTTCTTCTCTAAACTATCAACTACCGGTTAGCCTCCAAAGCGCGCCCTCGTCAGTCGCGCTCCCGAACAAAAGGTTCCAACACATCACAACAGGAGCGCGCGGACGGCGTTCAAAAAAATCCCATCCTTCCAAAATACCCACTCCACCCTCTCCTAAATATCTATTGAAAAACAAAAGCCACATAAAACTTTCTTTTGTTTTTTAACTATGTGTCTACCCCTTTTCATTTGGAAGTCGGATAAGACAGTTATTATTTTTCTTATTTATTTATTATCAAAGCTGTAACATGATTGTATAATTTTGTATTACCGAATAATAACGATTATATGTATAGATTCAATATAGTAATGTTAAACCTTCAACTGTGATTGAGGGTCTGGTCTTATGGTTTAAAATTTAACCATTATAATGCAATTCATTTTTGCATTATAAAAAATTCCTTATAATGCTAAAAAGAGTGCAAGATGGAACAATGCAAGTCAGTTATTTTTTAGTGTTGGAGAACCCACCTGTCACATTATATTGTGCATCCTGACGTACAGTTGTACATCCGGATTGTATCTCTGAATGACCCTGCATTAAGCTCAGTTAGATTTTATTCAAAGTTGTGGAATTATTGGTGTTTTTGTTCATTTAATTACAGACAGACATGGTGCACAGAAAGAAAAATGATTAAATTCTTAGTGTCACACAGCTACATGAAAACTAAAGTATAACCTCACAGCACGCAAAACAATAACTAAATTGCGTTGAGATATTTACTTTAATTGGGCTCTTTTGTTTCATAATATTTAAAAGTTCACAAGAATTTACATGATATTAAAAGCACAATATAAAGGTCAAATGTAAGGCGGTAAAAACTGTCACTCAGCCCGGGAAAATTTTGGCAAAAAAAAAGACAAAAAAAAAAACAACAAAAAACCAAAAAACTTCGTCTTGTTGCCACTGAAATGAAAAACTGTCTCAGACTGACCTCCAGCGGTGAAAATATCTAATTACAACACAAATAAAGCCGGGCTTTACAAACATCTATCTATTTTTAAAAAAAAATTATTTAGAAATAACACTTACTGATCTTCTTTAATTTCACTTTGTAAACCGTCTTTATTTCAAGCTTTGTGATCGTAGATTTCTTTGATATTTTTATTTAAAAAAATTAAACAAACGAGCAAAATGACACTTCAAACGCAAATGTTCCAGTATCGCGAGATCTTATTGAATCGGAACACCCGAGTGGAGCGGTTTTAATCAGCGCTAGATGGCAGCACTGTCTTGTGGTGCAGCTTCAGTTGAGAACGACTCCAAACTAGTAAGTTTTCGTTTTTATATGATTTACTTACCTTGTAGGCAGCTGATGCTCTTGCTAACAAAATATGTCTATCACAGCGTGTCAGTTTAGCAAATAGCCCCGCTGTTACACATAGCTCTGCAGGATACGTCTTATTTTGCTCTTAAGACAATCGTTTTCTTTTATAAAGTGAGCAAATATTTTGATAGGTTTCCCTCATATGAAAATATTAGAAGAAAATATTATGAGACACTAGTAGGACAAAGTGTGTTGTTTCTATTACTAGTATCATATGAGAATGTCTAATCATATTTTACAGGTAAATTGTTAAGAATATCTGGTTAGAAGGTCTTTATGGAAGAAAAGGACATGAATCTGACTGTAGATGTGTATGGGTTTTAAATCATGTGTGGGAAAAAATGTTCATACATTTGAATCCATCCACCCACCCCTCTAAGGGACAAGGGTGAACAGAAAATGGATGGATGGATAACAGAATAGAAAAAGATATATCAATCTCTACAAACAAACTCCAGACATCTGTCGATCACAGACAAGTTCATTTGAGGCGTGTAAATAATTCAGTAGGTCCATATTTCAGTATTAGTTTGTTTGTGGGAAAAAAAATGACATTTGTATGTATGTAGCCATGATGAGAAAGACCATCCAGGCTTCCATCGGAAAAAGGTGCTAAAACGAGCATCTGTGTTGTGATGGGGGTGCATCAGTTACCATGGGTAACTTGCAAATGCATGAAGGAATCACTCATGCATATCCATATTTGCTTTTGGCAAACTTTGTGAGGTTTGGATAGACAAATGCTACTCTAAATGTGGCATCTTTCTATCGTTTGAAGCTGTAGTCAGATTCAAGGCGGCATAACTCAGAAAAGCATTGCTTCATAGACCCACTCTGTCTGTGGTTGATTGGCCTGCCTACCATCCATTGTTGGCCTCCTACTTAAATATAAGGTACAGCACAAAGAAGATATTCACAGACCAACAGTGGGCTGCTCAGCTGCTGAAATCTATCATTGTGCAATATTGTTAGTGTTTCTTGCTAATTCAGCAATTATCGTCCAATGTTACAAAAAGTAAACCATGTGCATCAGTGGTCCCCAACCTAATGCACAATGTCCTGCATGTCTTAGATGTTTCCCATTCCAGCTCACCTGTGTCAAATGATTGCATTATCTCAATATTATGCCCCCAATGTCTTTAGAAGTCTGTTATTGTTAATCACAGTTAGGCCAGGTGCGCAGATGGAGGGAAATACCTAAAATATAAGGAAAACAGTAAAACGCAGGGTTTGGGGCCTCTGATGTACATAATAGAAATGTTTTATTATGTTCTATTCAATTCTATTCTAATTGAGATGTAGAATAGAATTGAACATGATTGTGCATAAAAGCAGCAATTTACAAGACATGGAAAATCTGCAAACGGGATGTCAACACTTATTGAGTGATGTTGAGATTATAACACCTCACTGCTCCTGGGAGGAAGGATCTGTGGTAATGCAATTTTTGGCGTGAAGGATGTCACGGAAGGGCTCCCTCGTTCTGTAACAACTTTATGCATAGAGTGGAAAACCATGTCCGATGATGATGGATATTTTTTTGTCTCCCACCACCCACTCTGGGACAAGGGGGAATCCTGTGATGAAAATGAATAATGACATAACTTTGTTCATGTCCCTGTTATATTAAAGATCAAGTAAATATTACTGATTTAATTTTTTAAAAATTTGTAACTTTTAGGTTTAGTTGGATTTAGCAATTGCATATTAATCAAATAACACATCAAGAATATTACTAATAGAGATATTTTCCATGAAGAACCATCGTGCCAGTAATTGGCAACTGTGAATTGGTCATGTTAGGTCAGAAAACAAACAGAGCAACAAGATGGCATTGCGTACTCATTAACTGCTCCATTCTCCTTCTATGAAGGAAACACAGGGAATCTACATGAGCTAATGGAAGTGGGTGCGTATGTTTATGTGGTTCCAAGAAAAAAGCAACGGCGGGATCTGAGACTTGCCACAGCGGGAACAAAAGCTACAGCTCAAACGCTAATTGACTAATTTAGGTCACTTGTTTGACCAGAACCAGAGGCTTTTTGTCTGTGCTCACTGGACATTCATTTATTGTAATTAACAAGCCGACTGATGATGTTGGCATCGAGCTTCAGATTATCCCGTTCATGGCCTGTGAGTTTAGGAGATCTCTGTCTGTCTGTTAGGGCCGTTTCACAAAGAGGAACGTCACACGGCGTGTTTATTTTATTTTTTAACCTCCCAACACTTTGATTTTTGATTCTGATAGGAGCAGGAACAGTCTGCAGATTGCTGCTGTTGAGTGGATGGCTAAATATTGCTTTTAGGGTTCTGATTTAAAGCTTTACATTTTATGGGGTTCTTCTACAAAAGCTGCTCGTAGTTATGGCCAATAAGAGGACTGTAAAAGATGTTCAAGAAGCAGCGCCTATGATTCTTTGACTCAGATGTTGAAGTAATCACTCCAGTGCCCAATGTTTCTCAAAATGCTATATATTTGCGTTATTCCACATCTCTCCTCAGAATAGTTCAGACCGCAATAACAAACTGGAAGAACAAGACGTTTTTGAACAAGGCATTACCTGCATTGACTGAGAAGATGTTCACGGCTTTTATTAACAGGTGCAAAGTTCCTGCATGGTCTGCAAAGGTTTGGGAAAGTGTGCAGTTTGATTTTAGCGCTCAGCACCATAATCTCCATAAATTATAGCTGCACGCTGCAGCGACGGTGACCAGCCAGTCAGTCTTTTCTTGATCAGTGAACCCATTGTTCCTGAGCGCGGCCAGATACCGGTAACAACACTCTTCAGGGTGGACACTGTGACCGAGGGAAGAAGATTCAACATTAGCTATTATTTGTATCAGTAAAAGTGTTTTAACAAGCTAGATTTTAAAGACGTTTGATTTTCCAAAACATGTCTGCGCTTCACTCAGGCTGTGAGAGAGGGCGTACCTTTCAGCAGATAACTAACCTGGTCAATACCTTCCTTTGCAATTCTGCTCTCGTCTCCCTTCAGTGTTCAAGCTGGGCTTTTTCCCATTGAGCTGGACTTCCCTGGTAGAACGTCAATTGGCGAGCAGCAGAAGTTGTGTGTGATTAATGTTAACAGCCGCCTTGTTTGGCTAGGCACTTCTCTCTTTGCAGCGGAGGGCTGTTGTTTATAGTGCAGGCCCTTTCCGGTAAGCTTCAAAGTGTCAAACTGGTGCATTACGTGCCTCACAGCCAAATGTTGGCGATTGGGTAAAATTCAAAGCTTCAGCAGAGTCTACGTCTCTATCAAGCAGTTGTTTCTCAATAAAAACGAGGGTCCAGTTTTTGTGATGGTACATACTCTCAGTAGGAAACGAATTATAGAACAAGGGGCTGGTTTTTACTGGGATAACGGGCTGAAAGAATTACAGCACAGGTGGCTTCCAGTTTGTTTCCAGTCTGTGTTAAGGAACTAGTTGGATGTAAAAACTCTGAGGCATGAAAAGAAATTGAAATGAACTTCACACTGTTTATTCATACATGGAGTTTCCATTTTTCAGTTTATTGCATTGAGCTTACAGCAGATATTTTCCCGTGAATCCATGAATATAATAAGCAACTCAGTTCTTCAACTCTGCCAGACTTTTATTGTCACTAGGTGTTATCAATAAATCTCGCTGGTAATATTGTGCTTTACTCCCGTTTCCACTGCTGCTGGTGCAGGTCAGAACCGGGATTGTATGACAAATAATTTTAAAGCATTTACCCACATTTTGTGCTACTTAAAGCTGTGTAAATAAAGCAGGATGGTGGCATTAGGGTTAACTGGCATCTATTGCAGCGATACTGAGATACTTAAGAGGTTTTGTGTAGTTAAACTATTTTCATGGACCCTCAAGCCAGAGGGCGGATGAAACATTTACTGCCTGAGACTTTTTTGGTGACACAGTGACGTGGCTCTGAGTTGGCTCTCTGGTTGTGGTAAACCAATCCAGCTCTCTTATAAAGCCAGTTAATAACTGGTTGAGGCACCAGCCCTGGTTTAGTACCAGAACGGCTTTTTTGGAAATGACACCCAGACTGTGTGAGGTCATCTATGCCCTTATTATAAATAATGGCTGAAAAAAGTATTTTTAGCGGTTTTATATCGATTTTTATCTTTTTTTTAAGATAAATCAGATCGTCTCATATCAGTAACGGTTCAAAGTTTCATAAAAACCTTGGCAACAGAACACATTGCTTCATAATTAATTTATGCGTTAAAATTATTTTTTTTATCTGGGGACTGGGAATTTTTGAGTAATCCTAGAATCATTGGCTGGCGTTGTACAGATAACAGCAACTCTGTAAATTACACAAAACTACGGTAACATCTCAAACAGATGATTGACTTTAACTGAACTGTAATTGAGGTTTTTTTTTCCTCATTACTGCAAACACAATCATTTAATCTTAATTACCAAAGCAAGCAGCTGCAGAAACATCCTAAAGGTCACTTTTAAAGCAGC
Organism: Gambusia affinis; assembly: GCF_019740435.1. Taxonomy (NCBI): domain Eukaryota; kingdom Metazoa; phylum Chordata; class Actinopteri; order Cyprinodontiformes; family Poeciliidae; genus Gambusia; species Gambusia affinis. Next base: position 21,563,575 of record NC_057868.1, on the reverse strand, counting down.
GAGCGTCTTCCCAGGGGGAACGTTAGTTAGTCTGTACGACAATGTGGCAACAAATTCCTCTTTACACCAGTCTGATTGTTTCGTTAACAAGCAGATTTAGTCACACTTATTTAAAGCAAAGTGAAATATCAACTAAGGTATGAAAACCTAAGATTAGATGACAGTAACTGTATTAATCACCTGTTTAAATAGTTTCATTGGGGGGGTGGAGGGAAACTGCTCTAATTACCCAATAAAAACAACCCTGCAAAATAAATCATTCACAAATCCCCGAAATCCTCAGAGGGAGCATCGACTTCATTTGCGCGCAACCCAAATTCATTATTTATTCCGGGGAGCGAATAAATTGTCCCCACTAGCCCGTAATTGAACTTCAGCTGGTGAAAAATTCAGCCCGCGCGCACGTACCCCAGTGAGCTGGTATCTAAAGAAAACAAGAGAAACAGAGAGAAGTTTTAATGAATGCATGTGGGCTAGGAGTGGAAGGAAATAATGAGAAACATAGTGAGGAGCTGAAAGAAAGGAGGGTTGTTTCAGAAAAGATCCGGAGATTTTGCACTGCAGGTTTTCTGCCGTAATTATAAAGCGACTCCTGAGTTTTGTTTTAGTTTTACTTAAGAACTTGCAAACCAACAGTGATGTTGAGGCAGCAATTATCTTCCATTTCCCATGAAAGCAAAACATGCTTCACACAACTCTGTTGTGTCTGACGGAGCCGTATCCATAAAACAAACTTAGAGTTAACTGAAGTTGTCTTGTTTTGCTTCTCTAAATCAATCTTAGTGTCTTATTCCAAGCTATTAGATTTATACACCTTATCATAAATAACACACTGAGGAAAAAACAATATTACAAGCAAGAGGTTGGGGGAAAAAAAGAAGCAGTGGAGAGGACGTGAATAATGATGAAAACTGATTTGTCTGTCTCATTTCCACTTCAAGTAGGTTTTCCCAGAACACTGAATAGCCAAGCTCGTCCACATTTGTGTGTGTGTGTGTGTGTGTGTTTGCGGGCTTGTGCGTGTGTGTGTGTGTGTGTATGCTGGGTGGTCACGAAGATCTGGGATCTCTTCATTCTCCGCCTTCCACAGAGAGAAAGAGAAAAAGCACATGCAGAGGGGAGCTGGGGCAACACATGAACAGCAGAGAGCTGTCAAGCTGCGAGGAGGCAGCGGAGAGACGCCTCAGCCTTTTCTTGGAATACATTCTCCTCTTCATCTCTGAAGCCCACACGCGCATGTAAACTCACAAACACGCAGACGGGGAGTGGGTGACGCTCGTAGGAGAAGGAGGGAATTATTTTATGGATCTGGATGGAGGAGAGGCGGACACACTTGGACTGTTAGAAAGACTGTTTTGGGTTTAGTGTCTTAGAGACTTAAACTCCTCACGGATTTAAACTTTGTTTTATTTTGTGAAGCGTGTTAGTGGTTTTTAGAGTGCAGGACTTGGTTCAGGAAGGAGACTCTGGAGCTGAGTGAGTTGTCTGAATCTGCCAGGTTACCGCTCAGTGTGCATGATGAGGAGGAAGATGTGTTGGCTGCTGACAGCCGTCCTGCTGGCCCACCTTGGAGGCGCTCTGACCGGAGCGTGGCGAGCAGCTCAACCAAGGCTGCAGTTTACACACTCAGGTAAGAGGAAACATGTGCTCCTGAGTTTGTATGATCTGACTGTCTTGTATTCAGACACTATTTGTTACTTTCACTATTCTTTCATCCTTTTAGTTTTTAATCTGTTGATACCCACACATCGATTTAGTAGTAGAGAAATCACTTCATCTTGATTTTCTTTCTGTTTTGCATTATTAAATTATTATGTCTGGTTTCAGTATGAAAACGTGTCTGAGGTCCTCACCACCACACCTTCTTCTCTTAACTCAAGGTCTCTTTAGACTTGTGAATTGTATCCACTTGATGACTTTAAGTGCTTTGAGATGCAATGAGAGAAAATCTCTTACCCTTTTTTACACGTGCTTTTTGGTTTATTTTGTATTTTGTAAGATTGCTCTCATTGCTGTTGGAAAACTGAAATAAAACTGATACAAGGGAGAAGCAAAGCTCATATTAAAACAGTAGTTAAACCATTTTGTAGATGAAAAAATGAATCAGGAAATGGGTTAAGATGAATAAACCCAGCTTTTGATGCACTAGTTTAAGGTTAACCTTGGATTCTGTGACTTCACTGATTGCTATTGCAGGCTTGGTAATAGTTTTATTGCTCATTTATGCACCAGCTTGGCTAAGCTAAGTTAATGAAGTAAACAAGCTGAGTGGCTTTAGCTTTGGGTCAGTTTGCCAGTTAACAGCCTCATTTCATGCCCATAAGTTGTCATTTTGTTCTTTCCTTCATCCATTTTATACCTGTTAACAAACCTTTTCGTACCTATATGGGGAGCTGCACAGTCTATTAAATCATAGTCATCATTGTAAATTATGAGTGTGAAAATTGCAGTTCATGTGGATGAAATGTTGGATAAAATATTATATTTCAGTTGCTAGGCATTCATACTCTGCATATTAACAACACATTTTGACAGTTTGATGGACTCTTACTGCCCTTAATGGCAACAACAGATGTGCATCTTTAACTGTGGAGGTGCTGTAGCTTATGGAGTGCTAGAGACATTCTGCATTGTTAAAGAAGTGTCAGGAAAATGTTGGTTCAATGTATTTGATATTTCTATAGCAGGTTTTTTAAATGTTATCTCAATTAAAAACAATTCCTGATGCTGTGTTTCGCTGCTATGCATCATAGGATGGAATATCTGAACATCTTTATAGTCAAGTATTTTTATGAATTAAAGAGTCGTAACAATTCTCAAATGTTGCATATACTTTGATTTTACAGAAATCAATCAATCTATTACGCCATAATTCCATTTGATTCTGTTCTGATCCCTGTTTGTGTTGATTGATCCTATGAAATATAGAATTTAAAAACCCCAGATGTAGCTCATCAAAAGCTTTAAGCTGCCTTTTGCTGGTATATTTTCTCTCTCAGAGTCATACAAACACTTTTACTTGCCATATAAATGATCAGTTGATTATAGAAAATTACTTAACGTGAATGCAAGTCACCCAGCATTTAACATCATGCTGGGTGACTTGGTGTCCCATGGGAGACAGCCACATTTCCTACCTGCCTTTGTTTGCTAGTTTCTTGGTAAACAATCTATTTCTGACACATCCCAATCTGTATTATTAAAAAACACTCAGAAAAGACATTTATCCTTTAGTTGCAGATTTGTTTTGTGCGTCATCAGAACAACAGAGTTTTCCTAAACCAAGATTGTAGCCGCAAGTTTCCAGTGGGGATTCATTTTGTTGCTGTTTAAATTTATTTCCTCTTGGTCTTTTGCCAACATCTTTGAAATATTTTTTTTGCCGTATAACTTTCGCAAAAAAGAACATCCTCCCTGTCATAAATTGACTCATTGTCATCATCAGCCCCTACTGTGGATCTGGAAGTGTGTGCGATCGTCAGATGGCACAAATCCCAGATTCAGATCCCAACCAAACTAGTTATTTCTTGGGCCTGCGGGCGGATCTGGTAACCATAGTGAGATCCATGTGGCGGGTGTTGGAAAACCTTGTCGATGGATTTAACAGAGCCTTGTGATAAATGAGAAAGGATGGCAGGAAGTCAATGACATGTTAGCTATTTATTGGTTAAGAACTGTTTGTTTTGTTTTTTCCCGTGTTAATTCTCTCCACTCACTTTACAAAAGAGCGAATAAACACACACTGATGAACGATGGACCGGAGCGTAGACTCAGCAATGAAAAGTTGTTGTTTCATGGATTTTAAACATTATGGATTTCTTGAGCTGCTGCATCAGCTGTCAGTAGTTAAGCTGTATGTGATAACCTTGTGGGAGCGGCGGTGCGATTGGGTTGCCTCACTGGAGGATGGGAGGATTTCAACACGATGTCTGTGTGACAGAGGGTGGATTTGATGCTCTTGGAATTGTCTTGACGCATTAAGCTTCACCAAACAGGGTGGGGCTTAACACTGTGACCCACTGAGGGTGAAATGTTGTTTGCCAGCAACAATCGTGATGGTTGCAAGTAATGAGAAACCAAAGATCTGCTTGTAATTAAAACAGGATTTAGGTTTTGGCCTCTTAGTTCTTGTTACGATGAATCTCCTACAAATTAAAAGGATTGTGGAAGCATCCCATCCCTCAGTTAAACCAAGGTAAACTCGGCCTCCTCTAATCATGTGGTGTGAGAAAGCAGCTGATTACATCTACTTGCATAAGCTGAAGTTCAAAGTGTCTGTGTTGTAAATAAGTTGAGGCTGAACAAACATAACCTGGGAAAGACAAAAGAAAGGAAGACGGAGGGATTTGTTTGATTTTCTCAAGTGGGAATCTGTCCAATGGGACATCAGTGGGATTTGCTGAAGAACCTTCTTCTGAAAAGTTTTTGCACCCTTAATTTAAAAAAAAAAATTTTTTTAGTTTTTACTTTTTTGCCACACCTGAATGTTTTACATTCTCAAACACATTTTATTAACACACAAAGAGTAAACGTAAACACAAAATGAAACAAAAACTATTCAAAACAACCTTTCTGCTGCAAAGATCATCATCAGAACAACAAAGTTTTCCTAAACCAAGTTTCTGACAGGGTATCATTGGTTGCAGCATCATGAACACACAGAAAGTTTCCGGATCCCAAAGCAGCAAACGGCCCTCAGCACCATCACACCATCACCCTGTCTTAGCTGATCTTCTGTTTTCTGAAATGCTGTTTTTTAGTTTTGCTGTGGATGTAAAGGGTCACTGTCCATCCTAACAGGTCCAACTTTGCTTTCCAGACTTATCAATGACTTTATTTTTCATTCATTCTTAAATTTCTTTAGATTAGGAACTGACTGGTTTTTGAAATATTTCAGCCCACTTTGTGGTGGGAGAGGTTTGTTTAAGGGGCTTTTGTGATGCTGCAGGTCTAGCAGTGATGAAGTCTGACATTTACCTTTTCACGTAGAATTGATCTGGGTAGCCTTTTCCCCAGTAATTAAGAAAATCATAATTTGCAAACAAACTTTTGCATTTATTCAGGTTATCTTTGATATTAAAATTTGCTTGATTGTCTGAAACATTCCATTGTGACAGAAAAACCACAAAAGACGAAACCTGCACTGGGGTAAATCCTTTTCTCTCTGGACTGTAGCTGTGTGTGTGCGCGTGTGTGTGTGTGTGTGTGTGTGTGTGTGCGTGTGTGTGTGTGTGTGTGTGTGTCTAGGTGTGAAGGATGTAAGTCACGTGTTCCTGTACATCCCATTAGTCTGGTTGGATGTGGGTAAAGATTCGTTATGATAAAAGCTTCTGTGTACGTCCATAAACAAAGCTGCTTCGCTTTCAGGATGAGCGCTCACTCCTGTCTTTGTTTTGTGCTCCACTGAGGCAAATCCTTCTGTCTTTGAACAGCACAGATTTGTGTGTCCTATATCTACAATGGCCAATATGCCTGTCTTTGAAAAGAGAACAAAAAAAAAGTGTGATGGATGAAAGAACTGTGATGTCCATCATTCTGTGTGTATATGTGTTTCTGCATGTGCTCTTTCTTTCTCTCCGCAGGAAATTCTACAGTGTGGTCTTTTCTGCGATGTAGCTTTCACTCATAGGATGGAGATTTTTCGGAAGGGAATTGCTGTAATTAGAGACGGATTTGAGCTCCACTCAAACACTTTGACTCTGACGTTGTTTGGCAGCTCAAACACGCTGTGTACAGTGGGATTTTCCTTTATCCGTGGGACTCATAGTAGGAAACTAATTGAGAAACAAAACAGTGGACTGTCTGACATTTAAATGAAGGATTTCACTGCTTTGGTGAAATAAATTGTGTCCTATAAAGATTTACGAAGCAAAAAGTAAGCAAAGCCCTGTAATTTAAGTGAGTGTGGCAGCTGCATAATAATGATAGAGTAACGCAGGAAAAGCAAGTGACTGAACTCCAAGGGACGATTAAAAAAGATAAAAAAACTTAAATCTGCTAACCAATTTTATGCATTTAAGTGCAATAAAAATTGACATGCTATAATAATACATGCAACTTCAATGAATTTTAAAAACGGGTGATGAAGGTTGAGTTCATGCAGAGCATTCTCTGAGGGCCACTAGAAAGTTGCAGAGAAACCACTTGCTTTTTGTGGCCATCATAAAGCTCCTACCATAAAACTACTTGGATCTTTTATCCGTTCTCTTCTTTTCAGAAAGGCTGGAGCTCCTTTAAAAATGTTGCTCTCTGGCACTGAGCAGTATTTTAATATATTTTTTAACCATAATCCACCAAATTTCACTCGGTATAAAGTTTCGGCCATTCCAAAGTTCAGCTGGTTGTTGATTTGAGGAAGAGTTAAAGTGCAGTAAAGAATTTAAGAATAATCTTCCTTAAATTTCTCCTTCATTATTTCACCCACTCTGTGCAATGCATTGGCAATGAAACAGGCCCTCAGCATGCTGCTTTTATTACCATGCTTATCAGTTGGTATGGTATGGATACGTTTGAAAGCCTCACATTGACTCCTCCTATGGCTCAATCTCTGTCTTGGTTGACTTAACACATAATATGGTAGGTAGACTCTGCCTCTGTAGGTTCTTTTATAAATGAAATGTCCTGATTCAGTTGCTTCAAGCCAGAGGATCTACCCAAAAAGGCTCTGTGGGTGACTTTGCTAACCATTCTTTTGTGTATTAAACAGGAAGCACATTAAGTCAATTGACCTTTAGGCAAAGGAATATTTTAGTGCTTTCTATTTGTTACCCCAGATGGGAATTGAACCCCAATCATGATTTACGAGCCCAAAGCCTCGTACGTCACAACAGTAAAAGAAGCATTGACATTAATGGGGCGACCAGCAACGATGCTTCTTTTAATGACTGAGGGGGTTGAGGGTTCGGACTTATAAACTGTAAGAACAATCAGCTGCTGACAGAGGTCTAATAACCTTCCATTCACGCTTCATAATCAACTCTTAGGTCAGCACCATGCTACACTGACCCTCAGCACATGTCGTTCTCTTGCTTGGGGTGTTTAAAAAGAGCTTTAAATTGAATGCGTGGGTCACTATTCCAAACTTGTATCACTTCTGAATAGCAGCAGAGTCCAGAGAAGCAACTATGAAACCGTTAAAGCAAAATCGTGGAATGATGAAGGAAGTCAGTAGGTTAAACTATTTTCTTTTAGTACAGCAAACATCTCGTTTGTGCTAAAGCCATTAAGAAACACTGAGCAGCACTAACAATCTGTAGCTTGTCTGCCTCTAGATTAATTTTGACAAATGGAGACAACCTATACCATATCCCACCACTGTACCAGCCAGGTGGGACTAAGCAACGTAGAGCTGGGAAATGTTGGTAAAATTATAGTGCAATTTCCATTAGCTGGTTCCAACTCAGTGTTAAGTGTTTTATCTACTTTTACTAATCATTTGGCACAACTAAGTAAAGAAAACAGTTAAAACATATTAGTTGAGGTTCAGATCCACAACCATGGCTTAGGAATCCGGTACCGTACCCATCAGGACACTGAAACGCATCTGCTTGGATACATGTACAGCCACTCTTTTCCTCTTGCACAAAGGACAAGGTGTATCTACAGGTAGTATAGCGCTGCTGATAAAATGTCCAAAATTATTGTTTTGTCTGGTAAGAGACCCCAAAGGTGCTATTAGAATCACAGTACATAAATTCAGGTTCCATTCATGGATGATTAAGATGATTTGTCCTTAAATTTAATCAGTCTATGCAGTAAAATTGCATAGTGGTGGTTCTTTTACCAAATGGAATCCTGAATAAATAATATTTGCATTACACAGAGATGCAGGTCTGTGTGGACAGAAGGGAACTATCCAAAACCCAAACAAAACTAAGGTTCAATAGAAAGCTCATGCTTCACTAAAAGGTTTTAGTATGATTGAACAGAGCTCCATTAAACTACTGGACAGAAAAAAAAGATCAAAACACCTGGATAATTTTCCGATTATCTCCTGTACAACACCTTCACCTGCCTTTTAATGATGAAATAAAACTTGTAGGCTAACACAGTGTAACTAATAAGACTATTATCCCAGCCATTGGTAGGAGGCCATTAGACATAGCATTTCTACCGAACACACATACACTCTGACAAAAGAGGCAGTTTAATGCAAAATGTTTGGTGAAACATGTCTTTTGTCCCTGCGAGAGACTGCTGTTGCACACACAGGAAAAAAAAACAAAAAAAACAATTTGACTTTTAAACAGTTGCAAGTGTATTTAGGACTTGTTTGTATGCATGCAAGATAAAAGGATGCAAATGTTTCATATGTGCCTCTTGTCGGCGAATGCATATAAATATTCCATCATCACTGGCACCTCCTTTTAAATTCATGGCAATAAAACCTTCCACACTGTTAGAAAATAAAACTATGCCTGCTTTATTAAGTCAGCTTGAATCTATTAGCTCCCACAGAGGCTCAGTCATGTTTTATTCATGCAGCATTCACTTCACGAATTGGTTTGCCAGAGACGTTTATGTTTATCAGTCACAGGAGATTATTGGGAGTACATGTAAGTTGTTTTTGGAATGAATAGAGATTTTACCTGCAAGTTATAATGATTATGTAAAGTTCCCCTGCTGTTTCTTTGTGAACAAATATCCACATTTTAATGTAAGCCAAGGGAATGGCATCAGCATGCAGGTTGTTTGGGTATTTTAGATGGAGTACATTAAATCATGGCTGTCAAGATCCATATTTGTTTCTGTTTCCGTGTATGTTTTGTTACAGATAGATGCGGTGCACCCATATGTTAGCTGCATTTCCCATATGTTCTCAAATAACTTAATTTTTTGTGTAAATGTTTGCTTTTCCGAATGAAAAAGAATAATCAGCCCTAAGCCAAGACAGTTAACATGAAAATGCAGGAAAAAGCAGCACAAACATCCATCCATCCATTTTATGTTCACCCTTTGTCCCTAATGGGGTCAGGAGGGTTGCTGGTGTCAATCTCCAGCTATGTTCTGGTTGAGAGGGGTTCACCCTGGACAGGTCGCCAGTCTGTCGCAGGGCAACACAGAGACACACAGGACACACAACCATTCACACACACACACACACTAGGGAGAATTTAGAGAAACCAATTTACCTGACAGTCATGTTTTTGGACTGTGGGAGGAAGCCGGAGAACCCGGAGAGAACCCACCATGCACAGGGAGAACATGCAAACTCCATGCAGAAAGACCCCGGGCCGGGAATCGAACCCAGGACCTTCTTGCTGCAAGGCAACAGCTCTACCAACTGCACCACTGTGCAGCCTGCAGCACAAACATTTTTAAAGTACATCTCCTATTCACAATATTTTTTATAACATTTACCACATGTGATCACATTACAACCAAAACTTTCAATGGATTTTTATTCTAATTTTAATATGATAGACCAACACAAAACTACTAATGACTTTATTAATTAATTCAAATGTGTTAAAGTAGAAAAACAATTGCAGGACACCGGCCTTAGAGTTTGTCAAACGTGAACACTGCACATTACTCTGAATACACCATCCCCAAGGTGAAACACGGTGATGGCAGCATCATCCTTTGAGGATGTTCTTCAACATGAAGCTTATCAGAGTTGATGGAGAATATAGATCTAAATAAGCAGAGGCCAAAACTGAGAGAAAATCTAGTAAAGGCTTTAAAAGTCTCAGTTTTGTCACACCAGGACAGCAACCCTAAACCTACAGAAAAAGCTGGCAGGGAGCAATTCTGTTCAAAGCTTATTAACTTGTTAGAATGGTCTAGTCAAAGTCAAGATCTAATACAAATGAAAGTATGTTGATAGATTTGAAAATTGATATTCACAGACAAAGAAAGACCTGCGATGAAAAATGTCTCAGAAAAGTATTGGCTCACTCAGGTGGACTGGAAAGAAATTCACATCCCATTCTGGTACTTTGTACTGGTTTGTTTGGGTTTCTTATGTAAAACCTTACAATCCCTGTGAACTATAGTAAAGTTTGTTGTTGTAAAGAGAAAACAGAAAAAAAAAAAGTTCAGTGGGCGTGAACTCTAGGCAGTGTATTTGTTATAAGATTTATTATTTATGTCCTCAGTTTCGATGATGATATTTCCCTCGTATGAGGGAGGTTCCAGTGCCTGGTGCATGTAAATATCCCTCCCTAACTTTCCCCAATTTCACCTTTCTCTTATGTTTTCTTTGTGTAGTTCAGTAATAAAGCACAAAAGCTTTCAAAGCAGTATTAAAATCAAGAGACACTCTATTATTCATACATTCTTTCAGATCTGTTCCTATCTAGGCCAGTACTTTCCAGGCTGTGGGCTGGGGATGCAGCTGAAATGTAGATTTCACTGGGACATTCATCTAGCACACACTCCGGATATTCTTTGTTATTAATTTTAATGGAACCCAAGTGGTGACAGTAACATCACTTGCCACTGTTAAAGTCAAACGACAGCTGATTCCTCACCCTGCATTTCAGAATATTTTTGAGCAGAGACGCCCCTGTTGTCTGGAAGGAGTCCTAATTTACTGGCAGCTCGCATCGCAAATAGGCAAAAAATAAAAAGTGTTGCACATCTAGAAGTGTTGTTTGTAGGGGAAAAAACTTTTTGCTCTGCTGCTATCTGAAACTTAATTTTCTGCAATAGATGGAGGCACACTTTAAATACCCCTGCAGCTCAACTTTATGTAGTTATTAAAACTTTGAAAACACTCATGAGCGACTCAATGCTTGTGGGTTTCTCCCCTTTCTGGACAGAGACAGTTAATGGGGTCTAATTAAAACCTTGTTTTGGCAACAACCTCCGACAGCAGTGGACATGCTGTAAATTCACCCATGGGACAATTTCCGACGCTAATATCTGAAGCCATCTTTGGCTAGGGGTCTGTAATTAAAAAAAAAATTCACAGGCTTCAAATTTCTACCAATTTCCCCCAAGTATTAATTTACTCCAATCTGACCCGACTTCACTGCATTTCTTTCTGCTTCCCTTAGAGTTTTCAGCGTTTATCATTATTTCCGTAAAACTTGGGAAAATTGAGAAAAAGTTGTACTCATGTAATCCAAGTGCTGTTTACAATTCCCAAAGGAATTTAATCTTCTGCTACTTTTAAAGCAAAGTAAAACCGAATTAAAACTAAATAAATAATAAAAAAAAGGGTCCAATGTAACACAATCTAGATTTGTTTTATTGCCTCTCTCTTCAGCATCCTGCAGACGTATATTTCTCACAGCATTCCTTTCACCCCGGCAGCATTAGCGTTTCTAATCCACAAAGGCACACTTGACTTGTCGGCCTGCTAGAAACCAGAAGCAGATGGGATCAGCAGCGTCAGACTCGCTCTGACCATTAGTTTACCTCATTAGCTGTAGATTAGGGCGAGATGGAGACGCAGGATACGAGGGTGTGTTCAGAGATGGAGCGAATACTCTGAGGGTCATTTCAAAGTGTCTGTAGGAATGTGTATTTTTAGTTCATGCTTTTGGTATGTAGGTTTTACTTAAAAAGACAGGAATGTTAGAAGACTCTAAAGTTTTTTTTTCCTTTCTTTTTGCATTTTTTGCGCAGTTTTTCGTCACATATGTGCCTAACAGCAGGTGATTTTTCTGCTGAAGATGCGCTCTCGCAGCGTGAACTATTAGAGGGGAGCAGAAGGGGAGAAGCAGCTGTCTGTACAGTCTGAAGGAGGCAGGACCTGATGTGAAAACTGAAGTTTATTGTGCTGCTTTCCCCCCCCCCCAGCATAATAAAACCATAACAAAACAGAAAGTAGCTTGATGGATCACATGGATTAAAGAAGTACAAGCATAAAATTAGATTTCAGAAAAGTGTCTGCCAGAATTTTTAACCTTTAATAGCTTCAGTGCTGGTGTTCCTGTGACTGCATACTAAATAAAGAAAAACCACAAGAATCTGATCCTCTCTACTTTGTCAGTGATGGAGAGATCAGACATGTGCCACAAAATGCTGAAAGTCGGACATCCTTTTCCTGTTTAAAAATGAGAGGATGTAGAGTGACAGATAGGGGAGCTTTATCATCTAGCTTGGCTTTAAAGCATAGAGTCTTCATAAAACTGACCCTCAAAGCCGACTGCAAATCACTGCAGACATCACGACTACCACTAACCTTCACAGGGCAGCTACTATTTTCAGAAAGTGCCCATTTGTAAAATGTTGGAGTATTTTATTGCCTCTTTTCCTAACTAATACTTTACATTTTAAATGCTTTGAAGTTCAGCCAAGAAGCAGAAGCCAGAGACAATTTGAAAGCTGCAGACAGTTTTTTATTTTTTTTTATTTTATTTTTTTTACCTTAGTGCAGACATTTGGAAACTCCAGGAAAGTGTGCTGCAGTAACAAATTCTGCGGAGGAAACACTGCAGTGATTTTTCTGCGAGTTGCCGGCCCGGACCAATTGGCTCGGGTCCACAGAGTCATAAAGTATCAGGTTCAGCAGGAACAAAGACACATTGCCACACTGAATCAAAATCTAAAGTGGCATAACAAGCCATTCCCGACTCATTTACCCACAGGAAGGCAATAGAATGAATTGGACATGCTTTTTAGTTCATTATAATTCATTTCAGTTCATTTGTAGCGCCAGTCCTAAACAAATGTCAATACATATCCAGTTACGTAGAATGAAAATTTGTTCACGTTTAGATCAGATCAGTTCAATTAATCCCAAAGCTGCTTCCATTATTTATTTTAAAAGTTTAACTTGGATAATTTTGACAATGCTTCCCAAACCTGTTGCAGAAAGCTGTCAAAGCAATGTGAGTGTGTTGTAAAATTAAAACAACATTCGAAACAATTCAAGCTGACAGCTGGTCTGTAAGTTTCATCAGCTGATTGTGAATCTGCCAGAGTTTTTAAGCAACAACAAGACCTGGCGAGACCGATAACATACCATCTTTGATGCTGTGCATCTGGCAGTCTGAGTTTACTCTACACTTGGCAGAGCTAGAGAGGATGGAGGATTGATACAGCTGACAGATTCAACCAGCGTAACTCCACAAAGGAAACTGGAGGTTTGGCTGAATAAACACAGCACCAAATGTAACAACGGTATGTTGTGAAATAGTGGGCGGTTAAATCCACTTGCACTTTAAGTCCAACTTTATTGACATTTTCATTTTGAATTTTTCTGAGGAGTGGAAACAACTGATGACCGATTTTTGTGCCTCCCAGTAGTCCAAGGATTTATTGGACTTATTTGTTTATGGTTATTGTCATCTTTTTACAATAGGTGAGGGAACTCTTACTAATAATAACTTCACTTCAAAAAAAAGAAAAAATCAAAATGCATTCACATTTCTGTCAAACAATTGTTGGACAATTCATGGGGAAAGCCAGAAGACTCTACTGTTACCTTAAGCTGAGTAAACAATAAAGTAGCTGCTACAATTTACTCCCTAAACAATTTTCTGATGCGTTTGAGCTTCCTAAACATTTTCTGCATCATCAAACATAGTGAATTTTGCCAGGATTCAGCTTGATTGACCATTGATAAACATGTGTATAACTTTTTCTAAATTTAAATAGAGATGTTGCCCTACAAGGAAAAAAATGACAAACATGTTCACTTGGACTATTATAAAGGAAGTTGGGAGTTCATGTTCTTAATCCAAATAAATCAGCTTAAGTATGAGGAAAATACCATTGTATAGAAATATTTCATCTTTGTGATCCAGCATGAAAACATTATTCTGAGTCAAGCAAGGCCGACTTGAACTACAAGTCAGACACCAAGGAATAAAAAACCCCCCAAAAAACAAATTAGATTACATGTAAACAATAGCCAGACTGTATTGTGTGTATGTAGCATCACGTTGACCTAAACCCAACAGTTGGATGATGATAAATACTCATTCGTCAAAAGGTCGGGGGTCAAGCTGTCCACGTGGGTCTGCTCTTTGGGTGATGCAGTCCAGACCTGGTGTGTCTGTGCTTGGCTGTAAGTGTGTGCTGGTGTGTGTGTGTGTGTGTGTGTGTATCTGTTAAAGGATTTGAACTGAAACGGAGCAGCACGGCGCATTATGCAGAGCTTGTTTGTGTGCGTATATTTTTCTACTTCGGCTGAAGTTGTGGTGCACAGATTGGGGTCGGGAGCCATCAGGAAAGCGATGATGTTGACAGGTTAAAAGATGATTCTAATTTTTCACAAAAATAAAAGAGAAACAAGTCCCGGTCCCAGAGAAAAAGTGGTCTCACAAAGAGAATAAGGGTGCTTGAGGAGTAATGAGGGGCTGGATTTCCAAATGCATGTGGCATCGTGTGAGGGATGAAGCAGACAATTAATCCTGCATCTGGGAAAATTTACAGTGTCCCAGTGGATAGATAACGACATTGTAACCTCAAACACAATGACTGTCTATTATGGATCGAGCCACTCTTGTCACAGCGGGAGGTCAAGACACCAAGACGACCTTCTCCAGCACATTCAGGCACTCTGTGAAAGACAGACCATGAGGGCACTTATACTTAACAAAACAGTGCGACTTTTTTTTTTCTTTTATAGACGCGAGTGTTCGACAAGATTCCATGTGCGCTCATGTCTCCATCTGAGTGCCCATCTGTGTGCCTATAGGCTTTGTTCCCAAGCTTCTGCAGGCCTCCCACTGTAATTGCACCAGTAATTGTGAAGTGATAACCCCATTTCCACAGGAAATGTGCCCCGGTTTCCTCACCCCCCGCGTCCCTCTCCTGCCCCTCCAACGACACCCTCCTCTTGTGGCGCAGCCAACAAAGTCCTCCCTTTGGGAACGCTGCACCAGACAGCTAAAGTTCCCTGGGGCTCAGTGAGCAGACAAACAGACTGACAAAGACAGATGCTCACAAAGACACAGAAACAAAGGTACACACATGTGTAGATCCTTAATGCTCTCACATGGACAATGCTTTAGGCTGGGGGAGAATAATTGGACAGATTAATGGTAAAGGAAGCTTGTGTTTGTGTGTTAAAAGGCTTTGCAATAAGGAATATAATATAGTTGGAGACTAAAGGTAGAGAAAATGTTTATTTCATCCCCATCTACTTTTTATTTCTACTGAAATATTTAGCGATTCTTAGGAGATTTCAAATGGAAACCATTTGAATTGAACCTAACTATTCATAAACTCCGGCCCCTGGATACCGGGACGTCACATCTGTCCTCATATGCTCTTGCTATGCCAGCATGGAAAAACTGCACTGACATTCGCCGCACTCTGTGCCAAATGGATTTTTTTCCCGTCATTCCCATCTTATGACCACCACGCATCACCTTGACAACAACAGCTGTGCTCAGATCTATCTGTCAGCCTCAACCTGCAGGAAAACAAAAACCCAACAAAAGGAAAAGAAAACAAAACACACACATAAGACACCATTCAAAAGGATTCAGTTAGCTTCTTTTTGTCACATTTGAACCACAGACATTGGGGGATTATGCTGTATATTGTAGATCGACACAAAGTAGCCTGTGTTTGAGAAGTGAAAACATCCAAATTTTTGTATTTCTTATACAAATGGAAATCTGCTGTTCTAAATCAAAAATTTGCAAAGCCAACAAGTTCTTTGGGATGTGTTTGTAACAGATCACTGAAACTCAACAGCAATTTTTGATTATTTTATAATTTCTTATTGTGTCTAGGTCTGTACTTTGACTGGGCCATTCTAACACATGTTCTAATCGCTTTAACCCTTTCACTGTGTTTCACGCTAGCTGTAAGTTTCAAAAGTCATAAAGAACATTACTTTGAACATTATGCTATCCTCCTCATGTTTCACCATGGTGTCTTTACAGTGATAGCTTTCCTCCACACGATAAAATACGTTGACATTTTTGTTTGTAGTCTGACAAAATGTGAACACAATCTTTAACGTTATTCCTTGGTATATTCTTAATTCAAAAAGACAAACAAAATCAAAACAGGGTTGCAGGGATGGTGTTTTAGCAGCTGGAGGAAACAAACACATTGTTTATCTAATATAAAATAACTTTTCAGATGTTGCTGTGCCAGACGGTGCTGTACTCATAAGAATTATTTTTATTTTATTTTAAAAATCCAGTAAATATATTTTTCTTTTCCAGAGTTTGAATATTTGAAACTTTGATCTGGCTGGGCATTGATTCATCCTCCAAATCCACAGCAAAAAAAAAAAAAAAAAAGAAAAGAAAAAGAAAGTAATTGCATGAAAAAGTGGAGCAGAGGAATAGGAAGGCACCTTCAAACTCTCTGACAGCTCTCTTTAAAATTGCAAGTAGGGCACTGGCCTTGGAAGAAGATGAGAAGTGAAGCTGTAGCTTAGAGCAGAGCTACTGAATGCTTCAGGCATCTTAAGCAGCGCTGGCCGACACCTGCTTGCTAATTTTAAAGCTACTTTCACTTTGTCTTCTGTTCAGTTCCCTTTACGTTTTATCGTACGTTTTCACCTCATCTTTCATAACTACTCTGACTCCATCCAAATGAATCAAATTAAAGTGTTATTGATTCACGTCTCTCCATTGTGTAGCATATGATTATTTGCACTTAGACACCATGTGGCAAATTGAATAAAGCAGCCCGAGCTCGGTGATTATGTCGTGATAAACTGTTGCCAAGTGCTTGTTCAGAGGAAATTGTCAGATCTTTAAATGCAACCCCCCCCCAGGGTGCCTTTTGTTATGAAAATATATTACGATTTTGCACGTTTCACAGATTTAGTTTTGGAGAAACATCCATGAGTCAAAAATATTATTTAACACCTACTTAGGAAGCTTCAATGCATCATTGAAAATTACCTCCACTGTTTAACTGAGTCTTTTTTTTCTTTTCTATTAATTTGGCCTTGTTAGTTTAGCAGCACACAGATGCATTTGCTTGTCGGTGCGTCCGAGAGAGGGAATGTTCTGCAGTGCAGGAATGTCCTTAGCTGCATCACACGCCGCACATTTGCTCTAATCACATTGAGGTCTGTCAGTGCTCCCATGACCAGCAGCCTTTAATCTAATGTTCACCATGGATAAAAATAGGTGGCTGCTGACAAAACACACATTCATGCGAACACACACCTATGAACACGGTGTAAACAACACACTTACAGAGGCAAATGTGGACAGGCAGAGCCATCCACTGAAAGAAAGGGACCATTCATGCACAGATTTTAGCATGTAGGCACAGACTTGTGGGATTACGGCGCAGGACGTCTGTTCCTTTACACCGTAACCTTTTCCGTCTTTGATTCCCAGCGACAGGAGTCAGAGGCCAATTGGCTCTGATCAGAGGTCAAGAACTTTCTCTACCCTGCTGTCAACTTGATGCTTATAAGGCCTGCTGCGCTTTGCAATTGTGCATGTGTGTGTGAGTGTGTGGGTGTGTGTGTGTGCGTACTTTAAAGTGTTTGAACATATTGTGCTTTCCCTGACCACAAATGACCATTGCCTGCCCTGTTATAACTGCCTGCTAATTCATTTTCTCTGCATTATCTCTTCTTAATCTTTAACAGAGCAACAGATAATTGTTTTTCCAGCCAATTCTTTGCCTTATTAGTCATTAAAATATTAAAATACAATAAATTTGTGATACATTGTACTGCACTGTTGCTAAGTACAGCAGTGTAACCAATCAACTTCAAAAACAAAAAGACATTGTGTATTGAAATTATGGTTAATTTTATGGTGGAAACTATAAAAAATTTCTTATTTTTCTCCAAGATGAAACCCTGACATCTTGTACCTGAATTTGACCTCTGTAGGATTATAAATTGTGGTCTTAGCAAAGATTAGTGGGAAATTTTTTGCCAGTAAATGACGGCAAGTTGTAGAACATTTTAAACGCAGTGCTACAAAAAAAATACTAATGCATTAAAGTCAATATTTGGCTAATCTTTTACATATCTATGACTGATTTAAAATATTTTTGAGCTTCCCAAAAATTGTTACATGCAACACAATACATTTTTGTGAATTTTCCATAAATTAAACAGGCATTTAAGAGCTACAATGTTCAAAATTGTAGAAAGAGCAGATTTTCTTCTAAAATTGTGCCATTTGCAGTAATGCGGCAAAAATAATTAATTGATCAACTAGAAAAATGTAAACAAATAGGCCAAAGTGTCCATAATCATATCAGAGTTAAACTGATAATGATGTTTAAGAGACAATAACAGTATTATGTTTGCAGAAAATGAACAGTTCACAGTAACAAGATTATTAACAGGATTAATAGCAAATAGTAACTAGGATGAATCTCATTTCTATCATAAGAACTCATAAGAAATGTCAAGTAATGTAAACTTGAAGCATTTTTATTGACCGTCGCCTGAATTCTGGCTGCCCTGACGTTAGTCAACATTTCACAAGTCATTTCAGTACTACTCAATAAGATTACAACCTGCAGGGTGGGTTCAAATGATCTATTCTGAGGAACCATGTGAAGAATAACTTCATACCTGTGGCAACTACTGACACTCTTTAGCCTGAGAAGCATTTTTATAAATCGCCATTTGATGGCTTTCTCTCGTGCTTTTTTGAAATGTCCTACTCTGTATGCTGTATAGCAATTTGCTATTATTGTGTCAAATTGTTCCTCCAGCTCTCAGTGTTGTTTGAATGCATTTTAGGAGCTGCAAGTTGTTTTGAAAAAGATCAATTCCAATTCAGAGTTTCTGAAAAGGTTGCAGAGCTGGGGAATGAAATTGCCAGCGGCGAATCAAATCACCAAATTGTCTCTGAAACTTTTGCTCTCTGGTCTTTAAGAACTCTTTCTCAAAACTTCCATCTGGAAAGTTATTGCAGACATCTCCTCTGTCTGTATCGGGTTACTTAGGCCAGACGATTTCAGGTTGGCAGCTACGGTTAATGTCACACTCGGATTCATTAAGGCCTGGATGAGGAACGTGTGTGCATTTTAAATCTTGCCACAGATTCTCAACTTGATTTAGAGCTGGACTTTGAGTGGGCCATTCTAGCTCATAGATATGCTATGATCTAATCCAGTTCATTGCTGCTCTGGATGGTTAGGGTTGTCGTCCTGCTGGAAGGTGAACTTTCACCCCAGTCTTTTATGGCCTCCAACAGGTTTTTGTCAAGGATTGCTCTGTTTTTAGCTCCACCCATTTCCCCTGAAGCCCGACCCACAGCATTATGCTGCCACGTCTGTTTTTTTCCCCAGGTTTAGGTTAATTGTGCAGTATTGGCTTTCCAACAAACACCCGAGTAGTTTTTCATGTAGTGCTGAAAGCTCAACTGTGTGTCTCTGTGTTGCCCTGCGACAGACTGGCGACCTGTCCAGGGTGAACCCAGTAATTCGCATTTGCAAAATAATTTTCCTTTAGTGGACAGGGCACCAGCCCAGGGGCCCACATTTTTGTAAATCCAGCCCTGGCTGCATGTAAGTGAGAAGCATGAGGGAAAGTTTATTATTCTGTTGTATCAGGAAATATGTCTAAGTGTGTGTCCTCAAGGGCACAGCCCCCTACCCTCGGCCCTCTGGCCCCCTGCTGACAAATGTCTTTGATGTCTTAGAAATACTCCATTATTCCAATCGACCCTGTTAGAAATGTTGTGCAGAGGTGTTGGCCAAATCAATCATCTCTCTCTGTATGTGTGTGTGTGTGTGTGTGTGAGGCGGGGCGGCAGCGGGTGGAGGGTCAAGAGACACCCCCTCCTTGCCCCCTCCTAAATTATGTTGGCATGGCTGCCGTATCCAAGGCAACTCTGTCCCAAGAGTTAGGGTGGAGTAGGTGCAGCTGGTGTTTTATGACTGAGGAACGCTCTGTGTTTGTGGCGGATGAAACAATGTTTTGTTTTGGTTTTTCTTATTAAATAAGAGTTGTTCACTCCTATGGGCTCAAACATGCCGGGTTTGTCAGTGTGCGCTCACGCTGTCGTGTCTGCAGAATGAAGAAAACAAGCCAGAGTTGTAATCACACAGAGAGTTGACTCAATATAAAACATGTGATCCTGACTCAAGGGGGATATCCGATTTCTATTATTACACAAGCAACTCTTGACAAATTTATGACAGGGACCTTCATGGAGACGGCTCCATCCTTTTTACTTATTTATTAAACCCCGACATCAACATGTTTCAGCCCGTCTGACCCAACAGGAACCTGTGAGGGTACCAGATGCAGAATCTTGCTGGCATTCTCACCACAGCGGCGGTTTCACATTCAATTAAATTGAGTTTTTTCCCCTCATATTGCGTGAAACAAGGTCATGCTGCTCCTGAGGTGCACACAGTAATTTTGGTGAGTAGGAGCAGGAAGGCATGAATCCCCACCAGGGTCTGATATCCTGTAAAGTAAGAGCCTCTTAGAAACTTCCTTCCTTCAGACGTAGGCTGGCAAGCTGGGCATGTTTGAAATTCAAGACATTTATTGGCTAAACACAGTTGGTGACAAAGCAGGTAAGTAGATTTCTTTTTCAAGAAATTAGATCACTTTTTTTTCCCCTTCTTTATTTTTGCTGAAATATTCATGAGGTGAAGAGACAGCCAGCACAGAGAGCGGCTGCAACGTGACTGCCATAATCAAGTGTTGACGGAAATGTAGCTGAAGTCCTACAAATCTTCTTTGACGCAACAAAGTTGAACAACTTTTGATTGAGTTTTCCTTCAGCACTCTTGCTTATTTCTCCACTGTGCAGGGATTGTCAGGAAAAACATCTACAAACGTTTGGGGATTTTCTTTCATTCTTAAGTCTTTTTTTTTTTTTTTTTTGTTCAACCCCAATTCCAATGAAGTTGAGATGTTGAGTAAAACACAAATAAATAAATAAAAATGACAATTTGCTAATTCGTTTTAACCTACAGAGTGGAATTGAATGGAACAAACTTCCAGAAAACCTCAAAGCAGCTGAAACGCTGAGTTTCTTTACATTGATGCTAGAAAGACACCTTTCTAGAACTGCCTTTTGTTGATGTAAATGAAATATTGATGAACATATTTGTGCATTAATGAGCTTGATTATGGCTTTTTCACTAAATGTAATATTTAGTGGTTGCTTCATAACCAATAAACATTGTAATGTATTTACTGATGCAGTTGTTCACAAAGTGGTGAACCCATTCATGACACTCACCTGTGCACCTGTGGAATGCTCCAATCAAATGTTTCCGTCTTTTGTTGCCTCTATCCCCAAACTTTTTTTGGAAACTGTTGCCGGCATTAAATTCAAAACGAGTGAATATTTGCAACAATCACAATAAATGTGTTTATGCCTTTGAACATTATCTCATCTTTATAGAGTATTCAATTTAATTCGAGTTGAAAAGCGTTCACAGATCATCGTATTTATCATGAATTGCGGTGGTGGAGGTGAGGCAGACACTGAGAAACCCAGCTTGTAGTGAAAAATAATGAATTTAATGAGGATATGGACAACGGGGAACAGGACGCCAAGTACGACGTGTGACGAGACATAGACGAGGATCCGACAAGACACAGAGACACAGGTGACACTAAATACACAGAAGGTAATCAGGGAACGAGACACACCTGGGAACTAATCAAGGGGAGACAGGACAACACAGAGACTCAGACACACAGGAAACTAGAAATAAATACATCGAAAAACATAGAACCTGACAGTATTCTGTTTTAATGTTTCACTCAACGGCCCAGCCTCATTGAAATTGGGGCTGTAATTGTAGTAGATTTGTTAGGCTTAAAGTAGGTTACTATTTTAGTCAAAAATCAACTTTCCTGCTGGAAACAAGAACTTTATTTGAACATTCCTCAAGGACCAAGCAAGTAATTTAACCACTAAGAAAGATACCTAATAAAGTGGCCAGGGAGTGTAAGTGTTGATTTTAAGTGGATTTAATAACTTTCTTGGACTTACAGTAAGTCGTGCACAACTTTGCTGTCTAAGCCTCAGGTATTAGTAAATATGAAATCTTAAATGACTGGGACTGGTAGCACATCTAACATTACAAGATATTAAAAAAACAATTTTAAATGTAAACAAACCAAAGCAGGAATGGTCGGAAAGAATTCTCTTCCCTGTTGATTTTTTTTTTTTTTTTTTTTAATAGCATGTTTCCTTTCCAGCAACTGTGAACTTTATCATTTCAACAGAACCTCCTTTTGGAAACCTTGACGGTTTTCATTCTTTTAGCGAATGCTTGGAAAAACGTTCATCTTTGTTTGTGTCTGAGTTCAGCCACATCTGAGCTAAATGAAGGGAGGGACGGCGGGGAAGGAGAATCTGTTGAAGTTATTTTGTTGCTGATGCACTCTCTTGGATTAATGAGACATAGATCAGTGTGAAACAAAACAATTTACCTCCTTGATGCTTTGCTGAATAACAACAAAGTAGCCAGTGAGGTTTCATGCTGAGCTAACCATAAGTTTCTGCTATTTTCCTTTGGGGCTGAAAGTCCATTTCTTTCGTACTGTTTCTCTGTTGCTGATTATTTCCATTGAGTCATGTTTTCCTCGCCTCTTTTAAAAGAAATCTTATTTCCTTTCTGCTCATCCATGTCGCGTGTTTTACCCAACTGTCAGCATGTTGAAGTTCTTCTAATTTCTGTCTGCTGCGTCAATCTTTCTTTCTTTGCTCCCTCTGTTAATTTTTCCTTCCTGTCTTCTTTTCTCACTTTGCCACTTTTTCCTCATCATTTTTCACCTCGTCATCAAAGAATTTTGCCCTTCTTTCAGGTTTCATTTTCCCTATTTTTTAAACTTACCTTCGGCTAATCTTCTTCTCTTCCTCCGTCCTCTTACCTGCCGTTTTTCTTCTTGCTTATTGCAGTGTGACTTTCCCGTTTTCTTCTCATTCCTGCTTTCTCATTTGACTCCACTTCTTCCTCAATCCGCCCTTGTGTCCATCATTTGGCCCCCGGTGTCGTCAAAACATGATTTCCTCCTCCCCCCGTATCGACCTATCTCGCCCAATCCCGCTGTTTTCTTCCTCATCCCTCCTCTTCCCCTCACCCTCATCATTATCCATCATTATTTATTAATTTCGTCCATCAGGATTACTTTCTGTCTGTTCGCCTCCTCCCCTCTCCTTCCCTCTCTCATCTGTCCATCATCATCCGTTGTTTTGACGTTTTTCCCGTTCTCATCTCGTAGCTGTCTTCCCCCATCTGCCCGGTTTCATCTCATTGTCACTTTGCCATTCCATTTTTCTCATCTTTCCCTCCAGCTGTTCATCTCCCCATTGACCTTCTCCTCCTCTCCTCCCCGTTATCCACTTGGCTTTCACCCCCTACGGGTTTATTTGTCATCTTCATAGCTAACAGTGCAAAGAAACAATCAAGGTTTTCCATTATTCTTAATTCAATTTGACCTATTTTAATCTGTCAGAGCTATTGGCGGAGGAATGAAAGAACTTGTGTTTTTATGAAACTGTAAGATGCAATGCTCTAATAAGCACTCCTTTTCCCAGGATGAGAAGAAAAATATTCACTACTGTTTCCTGATTGTATCCAAACGTCCACTAATTCATTTATTTAATTCAATTACATTCATTTATTTTGTGCCACATAACAGCGACCATCGTCTTACTGCACTTTGAGACAAACAGGGCCAACTCAAATTGGGAAATGTAGAAATATGTTATAAAATCAGTCCAATACTATCCAGTAATTTGCATTAATATTTGACAATATGCAGTTTGACTTTAGTTATAAAATGGTTTAGTCAAATTTAGCTCAAAATGCCAGCTGATAAAATATCCATTTTAATATCTACATCCAAATTCCCATTACAAACATGCCCACAACTTTGTCAATGTCCTGTTAATGTTGAAAAAACAAAATTTCATGAATCTTCTTCAAAGGTTCTTGAATGTAAATCATATTTTGCTAAACCAGCCTAGAACATTTTAACAAGATATTTTTTGTGTATCTTTTTCAGAATTTCAAAGCGTGGCCATGTGAAGTTCTACATTTTATTCTTCTATTTATGTATTGCATTTTACAGCAAGAGAACAATTTTATGTTCCATTTCTTTGAGACTCAGCTACTTTCATATCAAGGCAGAGAGGTTTAAATCTTGGCTATTCAAATGTGTCAAAATGATGCCACCCAGGAACTGTAAAGAAAAGTCACATGAGCCCTCTGCATGAAGCCTTTTAATTGGATCCAGTTGTGAAAACTTGTCATTTTGATTAATCTTCAAGGGATCACAGCAAATCACACCCAGCTTTTTGTACATTTTGTAAATTGTTTTGGTTTTCTTCTTTATATATATATATTTTCTAGAAATAATCTCAGGAAAAAAAAAACACCCAGTGGTGATTTCAGCAGCTTTAAATGGACTTTTAATGGAGAAAAACTCAAGCAATGACTCTGGCACTGTGAGGATTTGAGTTTTCTTTGTGTTTATTTTAGGTTTCTGTGTCTATTGAGTCTCCATGTTGTCCCTGATTGTTCCCAGCTGTGTCTCGTTCCCTGCTTACCCTCTGTGTACTTAATCCCACCTGTGTTCCTTGTTACCTTGTCAGGTCTTACCTCTTGTCTAATCTGTTTAGTTGTCGCGTCTAGTCTGCCATCAGTTATTCATTTGTTCCGGTTGCTACCAGCTGTGAGCATTAGCCTTCAGCTAATTTGTGCTGCCTGGATTATTGTGGGGTTTTTTTTGGATCACTAAATGATCATTTCTTCATTCCGACCTGGGTCTTCAGCGTTTTCCTCACCACCTCTCAACTGCATATCATGACAGGCACAAGTTGCTGAACAGACTTGCTTAAGCGCCAACACCAAATTTAGCTAAAGTCAGGAGAAAATCCTTATTACCTGAGCTGGAAATTGAAATTGTCTTTACATCTCAGGAAGGCTTATTTGATTCAACTTGGAGTGTTATGTACAGAACATATTGAACCATTTTCATATTTGTGGTGAAAAATACTAAAGACATCTAATCAAACAACTATCTGCAGAGTTAGCAAAACAAAAAAAAAACTGGCTTTTGTTGAATACATGTATAGAAAAATATGATTAACTAAAACTGCTTGGTGTATCATCTGTTACATTTACCAAATTTTCATCAATGCATGAGACACTTTCAGCTAAATGCAAAGTTAAGAGCTTTTGCTTATACATTGTTGCATCCAGTGTGATCTGGTTCTATCTTTGTTAGATAAGGTGGTTGTTAGTTATGTTCAAAACGTAACTTGTTGATGTAGAAATAATTATTTTCAGGACTATGTAACAGATGGACACATTCTTTGAAGTTTTAACATTTAAAAACCTATATTTAAGTGTTGCGCGCTCTGTAAACATTTGGAAGGTTGCATTGCTCACTGTCTTTTAGCTCTCGAGGTAAAGTTGGTCAACAAAGACAAAACTGAAAACCGAAGACCTGCGTTTCACATGCATAGTGGTTGTTTGGTATCAGGATAATTAAAATGTTCTTGTTGCCACCTGAAGAAAGCACTATTCAGCTAAGACACTGCAAATATGCTCCTGCTGTGTCTGACCTCTCTGTCACCCCAGTCTGCAGTTTGCCATGTCTATATCCATCCCTGCATGTTATTCTCAGTGTGTCATCACTTCGTGCTCTTCCACCACCAAGCTTCCCACTTCTTTCTGTCTCTGACAGCTATGTTTCTGTCTGATCTGTTCTTTCCTCGTCTTCTAAGTTTTCTTTTTTCGTTAACGCTATGCAGTGCAGCACAGCACAATAAAATGCAGAATAATACAGAACAGACAGAGCAGCTTGTTTGAGGTATTTAGAACCTCTGAGGACTTTGATTAAATACAGCACTTCCTCCACTCTTCTTATCCGTTTCATCGTTCGACCAGAAACCTGCCTCTCTTTATAAACATAACAAATTTCTTCATAACCTTGGATTATATCCTAAATCGAATTTGAAAGTGTCTCTTGTAATAATGCAGTGAGACTCGTGCCAAAAATTCAAAGTGTTGCGCTATATTAAAGAAGATTAACTCAATTATATTATGCATGATACACTTCAGAGCACAATGTCGGTTCACATTTACCAGTCCGATGAAACAAACGGTGTGTTTCAGAGGTGTTATCCATCACCGCAGAGGAACAGGCAGCACAGGACTGCCCACCGTCAGGAGAGACCAAAACTAAGCCTAATTTTTAACATAAAAATGAGCTGAGTTTGCTGCTGCTGTGGAGGGTGATAAATCATGAAGCCAAGCAGCTATTCGCTCTGAGCAGCAATTTATGTAAATTAGTTGCTGGAGCATAAATGCAGCAGCCTAAAAAAGCATAAATGGTCATTTTATGTCTGGCTTAAACACTTGCCCTGAGATGGTGGTCCTATCATGTTTCTTTGGATTTAAGGGGGCAGGTTGACAGCAGGGGAAGATGTTCAGTGTAATTTACCAACACAGTGCGGCAATGTCATCCAGATTTTTTATAAGACAAATGTGTTTCGAAATCTCTCTGTACTTCAGTGTACTATTAGGAGTGTGTGAAGCCACGTCTGCCACTGCTTTTTGCTTTTTGACGCCAATCCACTGAAGGACGCTTGGCTCTTACGCTTTGATGGTTCACGCAAAACAGACTGACGTGCCGTTTGTGTCCTTGCTCAGATATCGAACAAGCTCCCTCACCATAGTTCTCATAGTTTCCATAGTGCGACAGAGTAGTCATTTTAGAAAAATGTAATCAGTACATTCATCATTAGTCATTTCAGAATCCGTTGTTTTCCCACAGCCTGTCTGAAACACATGTAGAGCGTATCAAGATGTAAGTGTGTGTGTCCATATAACATTAGTTATGGTAATTCTCTCTGAGCTTTGCAATTGAAAAGTTACCTGGATTGATCAAATAGGCTAATCAATACTGAGTTATCCTAAAGACAAACTTGAACAGGATATAAAAACTTTAAAAGTCCAGAAAAGCATCCCTCTTTCTGGACCTTTGACCTTTTTGGGCCTTGCAGCCAAAGTGTTAAGCACAGGTTTCACATATTCTGGTGCATTTGCTGAAGTTTCAGCCTTCTCTGCTTACGCTTGGTCTTGTGTTATGTTTATCTTCTTCTTCTCCACTGCAGAGCTCATTCAAAATGGCCGTCTACTGACGCTGCCTTTGGAAGCAGGAGACCTCCACTCCCTGCTGCCTGATGAAGACAGGAGGCGTCTTTA
Source organism: Gambusia affinis (assembly GCF_019740435.1). NCBI lineage: Eukaryota > Metazoa > Chordata > Actinopteri > Cyprinodontiformes > Poeciliidae > Gambusia > Gambusia affinis. Next base: position 21,536,524 of record NC_057868.1, on the reverse strand, counting down.
CGTGGCCATGAAAGATAATCTTCTCTCTACGAGTCTGGATGACATCACACAGAACCCGCGGAAGGTATGAAGAGGAAGACGCACACATACCAGTAAACCAAAGGAAGATAACCAGTCAATGTGTGTGCATATTGGCGTAAATACAAACTGTTGTCACCCAAGATTGTGTCAAATAACAGCAGATTTACAAATCTGATATCTTGACTGAGGTAATCACTGGCAATTTAAGAGCAAAGTCACACCCTTCTGACTTATATCCCATCAGGAACCCTTATCTGTCCTGATGCCTGTAAGCAACTACAGCAGTACAAATCCTTCTTTAGACCTTCATTTCTAGTTGATTCATTCTTTATTGAAATATGTTTCATCAATGAATATAAAGAGAATCTCAGCAGCGGAAGAATAATTTGTATCTTTTATCTTCCACTGTTTGTGGTGAGCAGTGAAAAAATTATGAGAAGAGGAAACAAAATAGAAGAATTGATTATTAAATTTACCAAAACTTTCTTGATCTCTAATGTAAAACAAAATGAAAGCATCTAATGTACCGGAGTCTGATCATCCCACTGCTTTTTGTTGGAGGATTCATATTTCAATGTCACTTTTGAACTCATCAGGAAGCCAGTGTAAACAATTATAAGCTGCCTGTTAGATTTGCAAACATTCTAGACTACTAAACAATTTATAATATAGTGGTAAAGGTGAAGAAACAAATGCATTAAAACGTATTTTAGTGAAGGGGATGGTACGACAGGTCTGAGTTTTGTAAAATTCCAGAACATAAAGAAGATTTTCCACGAGTCCAGATTTGAATTTGGATCAGAAGTTACTGACATGAACTGGACTTGATGGAGAGAATTAAGAAGCCAAAGTCTAAGTATGTCTGTTCAATAATCATTGCCTCTGTTTAAGTGCCATTGAACAAAATGGTAATATTCAGTCAGCTGATCTTTTATCTGAGTTAGACAGTTGGTTATTTGGCATCTACCTCGTCCTAAGGTTTTTTTTTGTTGTATTTTTTAAACCAAGGTTTTTTTTTATTTTAAAAATGTATATGCATGTTGGCAAGACGTACAAATGCATTAAAAAGTCTCAGTTTTGTGAAAAATCAGTGATGGTGTGGACAGGATCCCTCCGGCAAGAAGCGCAGACTTTAATAAAATCCCCAGATGATCTCGTTCCCATGCTGCAGGCGCTGGTGCAGCAAAACTCACCAAACGTTGATGTGGATAAACGTCATAGTCTCCCACAACATCAAATACAAAATCAGTTGAACAGGTCTCATATTCGTAGAGTTGTACATATGGGAGGAAACTGTCCACAGGATGTTTCACTACCCCGATGTTTCACACCACATCCAAACGGCCAGACAAACACGTTAATGGCTGGCTGAGTTCAGGGTCACAGCAAGGACAGCGACAGCGCTGCCTTTTCATAACCACGATCTGTCGGATCAAATCAATATCCTCATCAGTCAGACGCGCTCGCAAGCTGTCAGGGGGACAAACAGGTAGGCGAGCAGACGAACAGCTTCTGGAACAGACAGACACACCGGTTCTTCCAGCCACCCACCCACTGTGCCCGGCTCTCCGCCAGTGAAAGAGAGATAATTTTAACTCATGACTTAGCTTCATGTGGGCTTTGCATTTTCACATACAGTATTTATAGTTTGTTTATACCACTTCATATTATGTTCAGTTATTTTCCCCTCCTATGCTGTTAATATTCACAGTGCTATGTTCTCTCTCTCTCTTTTTTTTTTTTTTGTTCAAACTTTCAAACACTGATTTCATTGCAAACTCTTAAAAGTGATTCTGGCAAACAGATTGACATGTAACTACTGCCCCCAGTTCATCCCAGGGCAGCCATTAACTATCGCCGATGGAGACACTGACTTTGATGAGGCTACGGTTAAAATAAAAAATACTGCAAAGTAAAAAACAAAACAAAACTCAAGGCATTCTTCTTCTGTGAGCCTACAGCTGGCAGCCACCATTACCCAGAGAGAGGTCACCATGGGTTGTGTTGTGTTTCTGTGGCTTTTTGTTTTCAAACTTCTCCTTTCATCGTTTGCCCCTTCTCTGGTTTCGCAGCAGAACTTTCAACATTTTCAACACTTTCTGTCTTTTTTTTTTTTTTTGTTTTGCTTTTTTTTTTTTTGCCGTTGATTTACTAGCCCTTCACTCTTCCTGCATGTGGTTTTAGATGACGGCCAGCATGCTTTCCACAGCAGGATAAATTCCCATCAGCCACAGCTTTCACCTGGTGGTACTCTTCCAGCGGTGGTCCGTGTTCCTGTCAGTGTGTGGTACTGGAGATTAGGCCGAGTGCGGTCACTAATCTAATCTGATCATCTTGGCTCCGCAGCGGGCTCTGCGGGGATGACTGCATCGGGGAACGATTACGGGACGTTCTAAAATTGTTTCCTAAAACCACCAGTATTTTGTCACTAATGGCTTTATTTGACTGTGTGTCACATTTTTTTTTCCACGGAGTGGTGATTATCTGCTCGGACCACCAATTAATAAATGTCAGATCTTGCGCCTTTAAAGTCTTAATTAGCATTTATATATCTTGGAGTTTTATGGATTGTGATTTTTCTGAGAAATTGTTTGCTTCTTGCATTTTTTCAGAGCAGCTTTAGCAGTTTTCATGGTCGTATCGCTTCCATCTCAGCCTCACGACTCTGGTCTCTGAGGGAATGACTGAGTCAGGGAAATACTTAGATTAGTCATGTAGCCGCCATTGGAGTCTCTATTTCTCTCTTGCTTGCACATTATCAAGAGCTCAGTTATTTCCTCTCAGTTTTGATTTCATCAAAAAGAGTCGGGGGGGGAAGTGGGGTGAGGTTGGGCCCATCCTGGGTTTTCTATGTATTTTTATTTAATATATGTGATGGTTAATGTGATTATGTTGGGCGATGTGTGCTGTTTTGATTGCTTTATTAGCGAAGTCAGACATTTTCATTGTTACCAGAACATGTTTCATGGAAGATAATCTTACCTGAACCTAGAGTGAGCTCATCCTTCCAGCCCCCCCGCCATTCAAAACACACACACTCACACACACTTTAACAGAGCCAGAGCAAGCAAATCGGTTAGAAAACTCAAAGTTTTCACTCAGCCACTGGGGCCTTTCGTTGTCTCTCTTCACCCTAAATCTGAACCCTGAAACTGAATCGCCTCCATTAGATCTGGAACACTGACTGCCGTTAAACTTTATAACATCCTATGACATTAAAACCACATGGTTTAATACATTTTATTACAATGTTATGATAGACTGACACAAAGCAGTGCGTAATTGTGAATTGCTGGAAAATAATTCTCTTTATGAGTTTTTCTTTTTTTAACAATTTGGAAAATAGTTGCAGACATTTGCATTACGGCCCCTTTATCCATAACGGCCCAGAACGCCGCCGAGGTTCATTGGAGAACGTTAATGAACAAACGGCGTCATGGACACGAGGAACAGCAGACAGGTCAGGGGAAAGTTGTTGAAAAGTTCAAAGCAGAGTTGAACTTACTTAGCCTAATCTGACAATCTGGTCAACATTACAACCAACCCACAGGTCCGTGGTAAATTTGGTGGAGCGGCAAAGATCCTCAGTTCAGGCGTGAGAATCTGTTCACAGGAGTCGTCCGCTCCACAAAATAGTGAATTGAACGATCTTTATTAAAGCTTATTTATGTGCTACAGTTGCAATAGTTAAAGTTTTTAGATGTGCAGAGCTGGGAGAGCTCTATCCCAAAAGGTGGGCAGGAATGCACTGCGTCTTCAGTAGTCTGTTTACTAAAAGTCCACATTCTTCCCTTTGAATGTTCATCTCCATTTCTTTATTTATTTATTTCTGCTGTTGGGCACTTCTCAGTGCATGTTGCTCAAGAAAAAGCAGTCCAATTTCTTCTGCAGGTGCAGTCAAATTGTGAATTAGTCATGCTGTCACGGTCCCTGCTGCCCTGACAGTTTGGCCCATTATCAGGACTCATCAATGCTGCCAGTTGGTTTTTATTTTTCTCCTCCCTGAAGCTGTTGCTCTGCTTATTCCATCCAGATTAGTCATGTGCTGTTGGCTCTCCCTTCCTGGCTGACCGTCAGAGCACCTGCTGCTTCCAATAGCTGTTTATCAGAAACGTAGCACGAGCAGGAACGCAAAATTGAACAGGAAAAAGATTTTTTAAATGTCCTTCTCTCTCTCTCTCTCTCTGTTTGTTCTTGTTTCTTCCCTCCTTCGTTCCCTCCTCTCTCTGTCTTTCTTTCCCTGTAGCTTTTCTGGCCAGCCAGTCCGGACCGGGTCCAAGAATGTCTCATGGCTGGGAAGGATTCAGAGGTGATTCAAGACACACTCACTGATTCCAGCACAAACACATGTGATTGAATGACAACAGCAACATTTAAAACAGGAGCTTCCATGTTTTACACAGGTAAACCATCATTTAGCTCATCTCAGAACGTGATTTCAGTCACAATGTTGCACAGATTAAAATCTCTTGACCGACAGATCAGGCCATATCACCTTTCTTCTTTTTTTTTTTTTTCCCCTGATCGCTGCAATGTGATACGACCAAACGAGACCTGCCTGAAATGTTCTGCAACAATAATCCCAAAACAGTTGTGCAATAGATTGCAATCTACTGCGGAACTGAAGCTGATTGAATCCGATTCATTTAAGGACCTGTAAACAAACACTCTGACGCCGGCAGGGGAATCAAGATTCAGGAGGAGACAACTGCAGATTACGATTGAAATAAAACAATTATTCTGCTGTTACTGAACACTCCAATACGAAACGCTGTGGTAAGCTGCTGCTCTCTTTGTGTGCATCTGTGTCTCTGAACAGCTGGAGTGTGCGAACTTCCTGCGAGCTCTGCAGCCTTTTAATCAGACGCACCTGTACGTGTGTGGCACCGGGGCCTTCAATCCCCGCTGTGCTTTCATAGCTACCAGCATCTTCCACCAGGTAAAACTGCACACACACATACACGCCTACACACTGTCAAAATAAAATCACATATGGGCTCGGACTTATAATTTAATCAATGTGCTACTTAGAAATGAGTCTCTTTGTTAAAACGATAACATAGGATACATCTTCTTTTTTTTCCAGTATCTCACAGTGATATTTACACATTTTAATGACATACTTATGTAAGTCATTGAGCGCACATTTATTTATGGCTTATAGGTTTGGTCCTTTTTTTTTCTTTTTGTAAGTAAAAGCGTAGCAGAACACTGAAGATGACAAAATGTGAAAAAAGATAAAATTTTTAAGAACCTTCCTTACTGACGTATTGTTACAAAGAGGAAAGATTAGAGAAGTCAAACGTATCTGCAGATATTTCCGTAGTTAGGCCGGTGCTCGTCGTAGCCTCCATCTTACCTGTGTGATGGGGCTCCCATGCCCCTCATGGTGGCCCCTGAACTGCTGAAATATCAGATGTGGAGTCTTCCCCCATGCTCACACAACCTGTGAGGGTTTACCTAATGTCATCTGACATTAATATGTGGCAACATTGTGCAGCTCACCAGACACCTGAGACTTAGTTGACATTTAAATGTCAAACACAGAGTAAAGCATGTCTAGAAGACAGGTTGTGCCTTGTTTTCCAATATACACCCACACATAATATTCACTTAAAACTTCTGAGACCCTTTGGGGATTGTTCTCCTACCAGTTTTTAATACACATGTCTGGGTGCAATCCTCCAGTAGAGTCCTGAATGTTGTTTGTGTGTCAGAAAGCAGCTAATCCCATGAAAGGTCTTGTGAGATCAGAGCAGACACGGACTTTAGAGGAGCTGGTGGTACTGGCTGGTTTTAGTCTGGACTTCACACATTTCAGATTCCCTGCACTTAGTCTGATTAGCCTCAGTTAGCTGCTCTGTGTGTGTGCGTGTGTGTGTGTGGCAGCCGTCTGTGTTGAGCTGCCTCAAACACTCTTAGAGCTCATCGCCTCAATGAATAGGATTTAAATTCTACAATGGAGTTATTTTAATATCCCTAAAAAAACTCTTATCTCTTTCTGGTTTATTCAGCAGATTTGCTCGCTTAATCTCGACTGTGTGGCTTTTCTTTTTTAAGGCAGAGTACCAAACTCTCTCCTACAGCCAGACAGAGTGTGGGAAAGGGAAATGCCCCTACGACCCGTTCCAGAAAACAGCTTCTGCAGTTGTTGGTAATATTAATTATTCTTCAATGTAATTAAATGCTGGTTAGAGTTATCAGTGTAAAACAAGGTGTAGTTTTAATTTTCCACCTATGGTTTGAAGTTTTTGTTTTTTTATGTCAGGGAAAGTGTTAGGATGATCAAGTTCTTTCCAGCCACACAATTGCAACACCGACCCACATGTTGCTGCATACTAAAAGTTAGCTGGCAGAAGAACACTTTTAAGAAAAACTGAGTCCAGCAATATTTTTAAGATCGTCTAATTGTTACTTGCTTTAAATAAAAGAGATGTTGCATCGTCAACTTTCTCTGTCAACGCCATCACACAGTAAAACCTTCTGTCTCTGAAGATCATATTGTGAGAATCACATCTCATGTCCCCACTTCACAACATGCACTTGATGCAGCATGACTGACGGTTTTGGGTAGGTGTTGATGATAAATATCTGAGATTATTTTAAGGTCTTATAAAGCCTGCTAAAAGCATTTAATGTTGAATTGGTCATTTAACATGAGAAAAGCAGCCAGACAGCATGTGGGTGGGCAGTGGCAGTGTTGTTTACAAAAGCATGCCTCTGACCGTGTTTTGGATATTTTGTTTTCAAAGCTTTCCCATAGTATATTACCACCTTAACTGTTGTAAAGACCTTTATACTGTTGGGTATTTTTGCAGAAAGTCTAACTAAAGAAGAGGTTCAATGTGTGACTGAGAGAACCATGATAAGCTCTGGACAGAGTTATCATGCAGTGTTGAATAAGGATGTAATCAAAGGTTTTACTGTTTAGATGGAGAGTTGTACGCCGGCATCACTTCAGACTTCATGAGTCGAGACTCCGCTTTCTTTCGGAGCCTCGGCAGGCGACACGTCATCCGTACAGAGCAGTACGACTCCACCTGGCTGCAGGGTGAGTCCCAGAACTGGAAACACATTTGAGAAACTCAAGCAAGTGCAAAAAATAAAAAAAATAAAAAAAAACTTAAGAAGTTTATTGATAATTCTACTAAGAATTTTGTTTAATTATCAGTAGAATTATAATGCAAAATATGTAAAAGTCTAATTTTTTTCTGACGCCTTTTCCAGTCCACCTTTCTGCAATCCATGATGCTTTGCATGAACTGTGTTTACAACCTTCAATCCAGATTAATACATATCAACAGATGGACAAAAACACATGGGACATTTAACTTTCACACCTTCAACAGATTAATATAATCATAGACACGTTTAGACACTGCGATATTATTAATTTAATTAAATGCTAATGTGATTCTTTCTGTGCTTCTAATTAGTTGTAAAAACATTAATTGTCTACTATTTTGATACTTTTCTAATCTGAGTAAGAGTTGGACAGACTGGAATAACGATGATTGGTTCCTGTCATAAAAGCCAACATCTACTTGGCTTGTTATTCCTAAAACCTATAATTGTGCCGTTCTGCTCTCAGTGGGGCCATTAAGGTTTTTTCTTTCTGTGGATCCAATGTTTCTTTTCTGGGAGTCAGTTGAGAGAGTTTGCTATTTTCATTGACAAAGTGAAGATGCAAGATTTTCAAAGGTAGTTCAAGTTGAATTTTCTTTGTCCACATTTGTCGATTGCTTTGCTGTTGGCAACAGAAACTGTTGTGTGCATGTTCAGTTTGCACCTGCAGAAGACACAAGTTAAGTTCTGATTACAGAAGCAGGCAGCCGACGCTGCAGCTGGCAGTCATGTCAGAACATGTCTGCACTTTGCTGGCACATTTGTGAATATCAAAACAAGGGGGAAACAAACCAAACAGTTTTAGCAAAACTGCCAACCATTCACTTAAAAATGTAAGTGTGATAAAACGCAATTATCTGCCAAAAGAAACTGATTTGGTTTAACTTCTACAGCGACACCGGAATAAGTTAATTGCGCTCCAACAGCTTGTTTAAATTAACTAAATATCTTTTGAATTATAACCCATTAACAACTGCCACAACTTCATCTTTACGTCTCAATTTGAAAAATAAATATTAAAAGTAAATATCACATGATATAAATCAGCATCTCTACAGTCTTCCTGCTCTCCCGGTTGGTGTTTTATCAGACCAGTACGCTGATGTCTGCTGCCGATAACCACCGATCACCTCTCCTCTCTGTAAACTCACATCCACCTTCATCGTCTCTCTGCTGTCACTCTCCCATATTCAGTTGCACAATTGAAAATGTGACGTCAGCGTAGTTGTGCTGCTCCACAGTTGATTTGCTGTAATTTAGCAATCTTTCTCTGTGGGTGGGTGTTTATGTGTGTGTCTCCAGATGCCCAGTTTGTGCGGGTAGCGCCACTGTCTGAAACTGATAACCCAGAGGACGATAAAGTTTACGTGTTCTTCACTGAGCGTGCCCAGGAGGCGGAGGGGGCGGCCGGGAAGGTTCTCTACTCCAGAGTGGCACGAGTTTGCAAGGTACGATGTGCGTCCGGTGAGCAGAGATGGAACACAGATCAGACCAGAGGTTGCCTGCATGAAGTTTTCGCAGAGGTGTTTTCCTGCGAGCGTCTACGTGCAGATTAGTGTGTCTGCACAGGCTGGGGTGTGTGCTGAAGTCACCGACTCTGTGTCCAACTGAATGTCCCTGTCGGCCTGTTTGAGGTTTGTTTATAGAAAATCTCTTGCTTCACGGTTAAAATGTATGATCAATGAGAACCAACTGTTTTTTTTTTATTTGCTCGACTGTTAAAACTTGGTTGGTGTTTAAAACTTTAAATGTTCACATGTTTCTTGGGGAATAAACTACTAATAAGTTGGTTGTGGGTTTTTATATTCAGCTGCCTGTAGTTTAATACTTTAGTGGATCTTATTGTCTGGGACTTCTACAGGAATTATGTCAGAATGAATATCCGGTATTTACAATTAATTTAAAATGCCCTTAGTGTTTTAAACCTCCAAGCAGCAAGACCCTCTGAAAACTATTAAAAGGACCAATTGTATTTAAGGCTTTCTCAGGCTCTTTCTGAAGTTTATTTGGCTTCTTTTGGGCTTCCCTTACAAAAAAATCCCATGAAAATCACATGTGTTCACATGTGATCACATGTGATTTTCATGGGATTTTTTTGTAAGGGTTTACTCATTTTTGGGTTCATTTCTTAAATTTGATCATGACAGCATATTGTGTAGTGTGTAAGTATAAAAACGAGAAACGTGGAAAAGTTCAAGACAAAAGGAGCATGGAGAGAGGGAAATGAACAGTGTCTGAAATGTCTTTATGTCGTGTCTTTAAAGAAACGCGAATAAAAAACCTGACACAAGTCCCGAGAGAAGCATCAGCCTTTATCCAATCAACATCTGTGTGCGGTTTTCAGCTCTTCTGCAATTGGAAAACCCAGCAATGAAATGTCAAAGTAATTTCTTTGCGACAGACTACCAATATTCATTTCAATGTGATTTCTTTTACAGACTCATTCAATAAATTGGAATAGTATTGAAAAGTTAAGTTGATATATATCTGTATACATGTATGTATTCAATTGATCGAGATTCAGTGGGATTAAAACTCTAAATCTGATTTATTGCTTAGGGGTATTTTAATTGCTGAATAAAGTTTAATAATGTCCAGGTTGAACAATAAAACTGACAAAAACAATTTCTGAAATTGCTTAAGTCGTGGACTGAAAATAAGTGAAAATTTATTTCCGAAAGCCTAGAAAGTTATTGATCAAAACCACATTGAAAGAGGGCAACCTTGCAGTTAGTGGCTCCTTAGAAACCATAATATAAACAAACAATAACTCAAAACCTTTGCGCAGTTGAGTATATGTAATGTGATGCAGCCAGAACCTGTGTGAGGAAAACTTCTTTCATTTCTTCGTATTGTGCACAAAAACAAAACACTTCTAATCGTGTTGTATTGTCAGCTTGAGGTTTACATGAACATATTAAGTTTGTTTTAAATTGTGTTGCAGAATGACATCGGAGGTCAGAGGAGTTTAGTGAATAAGTGGAGCACCTTCCAGAAGGCCCGGATGGTGTGTTCGGTTCCAGGACCAGACGGCCTGCAGACTCATTTCGACCAGCTGCGTGAGTAAAGCAAATGGCAAACACATTACACACGCAATCAGACCGTAGCTGCGAGAGTTACAACAGCTGGACCTCTGCCACTGAATGCTTCAGAAAACAGGAATTGAGCTCAGAAATTCAGCCTGTGTGTGTGTGTGTGTGTGTGTGTGCGTGCGTGTGTGTGTGTGTGTGTGTGTGTTCATACCATTGGTGTTTTTGAAGAGATTTCACACACCGAGGAAACCTAAAGGGGCTTGACGGCCTCCTTGGCCTACTGTACGTCTGCATAGCCAGACTGTTACCGCTACCAACAAAATGGCTGGTCACCTTGCTTCACCCATGGTTGCCACGGTAACTCGCCTCGCATAGAGATCCTCAGACTTTATTCATTATCAAGGATTCCCTTGTTGGACAGATCCCTGGCTTAGGAGGCCACTGCCTTTCCCCATCGGGCTGCCGGAGCTTTTGTCGTTTTAATAGCGAGTGGACAAAAACGTCAACACTGAAAGAAATATGTGCAACAGGGCATAAGCCTCACAGTTTACAGCAGTATAAAAGATTAGGCTTGTACAATAAGGAATTAAATGTAGCGTGAATGCTTGCAGTGACCTGCAGGTTATGGACCAGCATGCATCTGCAGTCATTCAACCCCCACATTACCTTTTCTTCTCAGCTCTTGGAGGACCAAATGAATAAAAAAGCAGACGGGCATGCAGCGAGATGGAGCTACACTCTTATCTCAGCTGGTCGTGTAAACAGAGGGATTTTAGAGTAAACAGAGAGACCCGCACAGTGAATTAGTTTGTTTATGCGGTACCTTAACTCATTAACTCTTTCATGTAGCCCAGAACTTAAACAAACACACATGGGAAATTAGGAAGCACTTGTAAGCACACATATTGAAGGTGAAGCTTGATTTTAGTTGCTAACACACATGCACAGGCCTCGCCTCGTCTGTATACACAAAAACCGCCCGGACTTGTCAGACGCATAAACATTTCCGTCCCTCGTGTCTGTGGCCATGTTCTACGTATCTGATAAGACTCCATATGAATTTGTTTATGAATACACTTCAGCAACACATGCACACAAACACAAAAACCACAAGTCCCACGTTCTGAGGATTTACACATTGGCTTAAGAAGGCTGCTTGTGTTGTGTTTATGCCATGCTCTGTCAAACGGAAACACTGGGGCTCACATTCGGTGCCTTGCAGATGTATTAATCCCCCTGAAATGTGTTCATGGTTTTGCTGCATCGTAACCACAAACGTCAATTATTTAATTTAGATTTGATGTAGTTGACCAGCAAAAAATGGTGCGTAATTTTGAAGACTTATATATATATATACATATATATATATATATATATATATATATATATAAAAGTTTTGTCAGCTATTTCACAACTACGTCAACCCAATGTCCATTTGGCCAAAAGATGCATCAGAATACTAAAGATAAACCAAAAATCATTCCCAGAATATCCCCACTAGTGAATAAAATTGCTGAATTAAAACAGACAGAACAGGAATTGTGTGAATGCTGACATCCATGCTTCTCTTACAAAATGCACAGCTTTGTCCAGATAATATAAAACTTTTGCAAGGGAATGCAAAAGAGAAAAATCCCCCATTCCGCGACTCATAGCAGGGTCTCCACAAATCAAATGAGGTGGTTAGAAAAAAAACAGCAGAATTGGACAAACTAACACAGTTAAACTACAAGCAAAATTTACGACTACAACACCACGAATCATTGAAATGCTTCAGAACCAACACAGGCAAACCTGTGGAGCCAACAAGGTCAGAAGAAACATGCTCACCACTGTCTTCTTCCTTTTCATCGTGTTGGCAGGAAGGTTAAAGCTGAATTACTGCCACCTAGTGGTGGTAATAATAGCTCGATCAGCAAGGCCAACCAAGGCATTTAGACCAAATATTGTGTCTAGCTTTTGTTTGTAACAAATAAGAATAGATATCTGTGTCTACTCTTCTTTACCATTTGTCTGAGGTTGTTGACTCACATGCTTGATGTTATGTAGCACTTCCCACTGTGTTTCGTTTCGAGCAAAGCATCTGGTCTGCGATCACCTCATGGCTCGATTCACCAGACAGTTTTGCTTGGACTTCATTGTTCTGTTGTTTTTGCTTTTGCTGCTGGAGTGACTTTTTTCACGCTCGCATGTCTCACTTTCAATCTGTGGGCTTCTCGTTGTTGTGGACGCCGCCACCGTGAAACAAGTCTAGCCCCACTGAAACCATAGTTAGTCAAACACCAGTGGAGAAGAAGGTCAGGCAGTTCAGATGTGAATCCATCTCACAGGGAAGGATTCTCAGTGGGTTTCTGCCGATGTCCTTGTTGTGGTTGCTGCCTGTTGAGGAGAACAATGCAGGGAGATTTTGGTGCTGGAGACAGACAAGCTTCTGCGGTCTGCCAGAAGAGACAATAAAATACTTCCAGTTATTTTTCCTCGTCTGTTTTTGTCTGGGTGTAAAACGTTTATACATGTCCTAAACAAAAAAAACGAAGGCCATAACCGTTTCCGAAACTGGAAAGAAACCTGGAACGGTTTTTGATGCTCCTGAAAGTTGGAAAAGGTGACAATTAGGAGAGAAAGGCGCCAGTTTGTAATTTTCCAATGGTTTTAAATGAGCATAAAGAAAAAAAACCCCATCTAAATCATGTTTTTCTTTGTTCAAAATAACAAAATACGCAGAACCCTCTGCATTTAAATGTCTTTCTTTTAGAAATTACTCCCACAAAAGGAAACTGCAAATATCATTCACCTAAAAAATATGATTTTCTTAGTTTTTCTTTATATAAGAGTAGAAAACTGTACATACATGTATCATAAATGTTTTTAATTATTTTCATCTGTTTTTCCTTTAGTGTAAAAATTAGTCTTTTGAATTCTTCTTTTTGAAGCCATCATCTGGGCCCGGCTATAATAAAGATTGGATATTTGACCAAATGTTACGTTTAGGTTGAGGCCGGTGCCATGCCAGAAAGATTTATATCCACACCAAAATCAATTTTAATGTTTGTTTGGGCTGGAACACCGAATTGTGTCTGACTTTCAATCATCTGACCCAAAATTAGACCAGAATTAGACCAGGGGCCTTCAACTCCGACCTTCTGAAAAGTTCTGAAATCAAATCAAATCAATTTCTTTTGTAAAAAAACAAACAAAAAACAAATCGCAAAACACTGAGTCATGTTTTTTTCCTTTTTCAAACCAATGATGCCCCGATTGAGTAACAAACATCCTCAACCTAAAATATAAAGTGTTTCTTTTCATAATTTATCGTTGAAGTCAAAATCCAGATTATTCCCTGATTATTAATATTCATTCTCAAATCAGTTTCAGGTTTGCCTATTTAAAAATATGGCTGACTCCTTAATTATTACTTGAAGCAAAGTGGTTCACCCCACTGTGAAGGCGTCGCCGTTATTGATCTCTTAGAGAAACTGATGACAGCCACTGGACCACAATGTGGAAAAAGCTATTGAGAGAGAAAATAATGATTTTTATTGAATGAATCTCCACAGTCAGATAAAATGAGCTACCAGCAGATATGATTGACTTCAGGTATCTGACCGTGGAGAGAAAATTAACTCTTCATCTCACCATCCTAGTTTTGTTGTTCCATAAAATGACTACTTTTTTTTCTAGTTTTGATCTCTAGAAGGTCCTTAAAAATAAAAAGATTTTGGTTTAGATTAACTTTATTTTGATTGAAGGGCTTTTATGACAAAAAGGGGAAAAAAAATAGTTTGTAGAATTTAATTTCTTGAACTTTTAAACCTGTGTCTCTGATATCCAGTTTCCAAATACCTGAACTGTACGTGTCGGGAGGAATGGGCAACATTTCTCAACTAAACCTTCTTTTTAAAATCCTGTCTTACTAATGTCTGGAATTGTTGTGTCATTTTTTTAATCCTGCACTGCATCAGAAAAAAAATAAAAAGGAAAATCCAATTCTCTCCTTGTTTTAAAAATAAATCAATAAAAAATCTCCCAATTCTTTCAGATGAATCTCGAATCCTTTCTTGACCTAATTGCCTCATCAGCAATTACAGTTTGCTACAAGTGGCTTGGAAGCAGGTTCTGTAAGTGAAAAAATAAATTTCCCTACTCCCCCAGTGAGGCTGTCTAATCCATCACTGCTTGAAGGGAGTCCCAGTTTGTCAGGAGAAGAAAGAAAAAAGGAAAGAATAGATAGGGAGAGAGGTGGAGCCATCAGTCAGATTAGCTGCAGGGGTAAGGAGGGAACAAGTGGGCTTTGACCTGACAAGAGAGCCAGGATGGAGGAGGGGATGGAGCAGAAATACAGGCTGAGGAAAGGAGATGATGAGGAGTGTAGAAGCTGTTATTGCTGTGTTGTTGCTTTTATGCTGTTAACGAGAAGTTGGGGGAATAAAGGGAGCAGGAGAAAGAATATTAGGAGGAGCACTAGAAACAGACATGGCTTCAGGAGAGAGAGAGAGAGAAAAAAAAGGGAGAACAAAGTATTTTTCCTAAGGAAGACATAAAAAGAATGAAATCAGGGGAACATCTCCAATGTCGCAGGTATTTCAAGGTTACGCAGGACTTCAAAATTGGAAATTGCAAAAGTAACGCTCTCCTACTTCTGTGCTCTTTCAGCAAAACTCATCTGAAATGCAATGACTTCTGACATTTTGATTTATATTTACGAGGTGCAGATCAGAGAGTAAATATAAAAATGAAAAACATAACAGATTAACAAATGCACAAAAGGATTACCACGAGAGGATTTTCATCTGACCTAAAAAAAAATTAAAAAAAAACTTCATGAAGTGATTCTAACAAATTACCTTTTGAAAGTTATACCAAATTATTATGCAAATTGGATTTAAGTGTCATAAAGATATATTTTTTTGTAGTGCTATTAAATTTCTAGATGGTATTGTCTGTCAGGGCTCTTTGAATCACTACAATTAGTTTCAGAGAGCTGGTTGAGCAGAGAGATATTCTAACATCCTGCAGAGAAATTCAAGCAGAAACTTTCCACAAACTCACAAGTTCAATGAATCAAGAATTGTGCTGTGATATCACAAAAGGTTCCATGTTAACATGTAACTCGGTCTGTTAAGATGCTTTTGATTGAAATAGCTTTTTACTTTAGTACATGTGACCACTTAATGCTGCACATTCAAAGAATGACTGTTTGCAGTTCTTTATAATCCATAAAATGTTTAGAAAATCTGCTGGGCATAATAATTTGGAACACGGTGTATACTGAAAAATAAAACTTTCCAGATAGTTTTCTTTACATCAGTTTTTATGATACTATGGATATTTAAGGACACACAAGTCATTTAGATGGGTTTTATGCTGAAACTCTATTTTGATAAGTCATTTTGCAGTTTTGGATCCTTTAAAACCTATAATACTTCAGGACTTCTGGACTGGATTAAACACAGATCCTTTCAATTCGAGCTGAACCAGTAAATCCGCCAGAGATCAGAATCACAGTTTTCTCTTTTGTTCAGCATGTCAAACACAAAGTAATCAGTGAGTTGGATGTGACATGTCGAAGATAAAGGTAATCATCTAAATATGAAACAGACTTTAAAAGGCCTTTGTTTTTGAGAAATTAGAAGGATCTTTTATTTAAACCAATAAGTCAATACGCCTGGAATCGCAACCTTCTTTCCATGTTTATGTTTCATTTTAGATCGTTATCACGACCGAGAAAATCCTAATCAAATCTTTTACTTTTTCAAACAATGTAGAAGCCTTATTTACAAACAATGAATATAAATGTTTCTAATCAGATACAGCGAAAATGTTTTCTTTATTTTCATGTCCTAATCTACAGTAGTTTATTCCTCTCAAGATAAATTGTTGTTTTAACCATTTTAAGACATAAAGAAGATACTTGACTCATCTATTTTTTTTTCTCCACAAAAAGTAGCAATATTGCACATGTTTTGCTGTACTAGTAAATGGAAAATCCATCTACAGAGATGCAGCTGAAAATAAACTAAATATGTTTTATTATGAAAGGGCCTTGTCAGAGTGTCTGTACTTCCTGCACTTTACTCTTTTTAGCACGTCACAACCGTCACAGTGTCTAAGGTTCAACGCTATATGTATGACAAAGTTTTAAAGAATAAGATTTTTAAAAAGCATCTCCTCCTCAAACGTAGTTGGTGGTGGCAGCATCATCCTGTGCTGACGATTTTAACTCAGTAGATACAAGGAATCTGAAATTGGTTTAAACGTTACACTGGATTAGATAAAAATGTAATGTTTTAGAATGGCTCAGTCAAAGTCTGAAACTAAATCCCAACGGGAATCTATAGCAGTATTGAAGATTTTCTGTCCAGAGGAAATCTCCATCCAATCTGACTGAGCTGCAGCTTTTACCAAGACAATTGGGCGAAAAACATAGATGCTAGATCTGCAAGCTGGTTGACACTTAAAGCTGCAATCGCAGCATAAAGTTATCAAAATATTGACTTGAGGGGGCTGAGATTCAGCACTTTTCAGGTTTTCATTTGCAATAAGAAGGATGGAGACAGAGGCAGGGAAAGGTTAGGACCGCTGACGGAATGGGTGGAAGACAAGATGGAGGACTGATCCTGACAAATTACTGTGAGATGGCGTCCTCACTCGAAGACGGCTGACAGGAGAAAGAGTCGGTGAAATGTTGGTATTCAGGGTGGCTGGCCTGAGAACGGAGAGAAACAACAGTGGAGACATGAGGAGAATAGGGGTATTTGCCTGGGGGTCTCTGACCAGACAATTAGGATGAGCAGGAGGAGGAGGAAGATAGGGGCTGAGGCAGCAGGTCTGCGGGCCAGACAAGACTATCTTCCTTCAGGGGGGAATCGGCCGTGTTTTGTTTTGGGAAGAAGACATAAGAACAATCCTCTGGAGAAAATAGGCCAGACAGACAGACAGATGGATGAGGGACTGAACAGAGAGATGGTATGATGGAGGGATAAAGGCTGGGAGGGGCAGAGAAAGTGAGAAACAATGAAAGCGAATGCCTCCTTGAGGGATCGTGGGAAGTCGAGGTGTGGAAAGGGGCATGGAAATAATCACCTGACGAAAAGTTGAAGAGCCAGAAAGAAGAAAGATGACAAAGATTCAGAGGGTGTCAAACGAAAGCAAGGATGTGGTTAGATCAGCACTACACATCTCACAAAGTCAAAGTCAAATCAGACTGAACAGAAAGATGCTGGCTGATCTCATGTGATGGACAAAGGTTTTGCTCACCCCTCCTGCCGCCATGAAAGATTAATGAAGTGAAAGCCGGCACAGCTTCATAAATCCGACACTTGAAGACGTGAAGGAGTGAACGTCTCTAAATCAGTTCTGAGTTAAACTTACCATGAATGATAAGAGATTTATCTGAGGTTTTTTTTTTCCCATTTTTTCTGAGGGTAAGCCATAAATAACTGAGGCTTCTTCTATAATTTTCTGTCGAAAAAAAAAAATGTCGAGCTGCGTCTTCCAAACTTGAGCAACGTTTTCAAGTGGAGATGAATGTACAATGAGGTGCGGAAGAAGAATCTTTGAAGCTCAAGGCAAGGATTCAGATTTCCCCTACAGGGATAATCCAAACTTTTTATTAACTTTACACCGTACTTCTTCAACACCAAACTCTGTTTATTTACTTTTACGTGCTGTGAGGTCGTCCTTCTTGCCCATCCTTGAAACACTGCACTTCATTACACACAGAGAGTTGATATTTCTAAATCTTTAGATCTTATTTCTTTGTCATTCTTGGCACGTTTTCACTGTTTTGAGAGGAATCTTTTTCTCTTTTGTACTGTGTGAACTCTGTGATGAGGATGGTCGTAATTAAGTCAAGTTTTATTCTTTTTGAATTTTTCTAGCAGATGTAAAACATAAATAGGGTAAACTTTCTTAATTAGAACTAATAAAATGTTATTAGGCATTCAAATGTTATAATTAGTTTAAAACACACAAGACTTCTTTTGGCTGTGCACCCAAAAACCTGTTTTTTCTTATAGTAGCAAGGGAAAAAAAAGTAAATTATATAAACTAGACAGGGAAATGTTTTTTCTGTTTTCTGTATGTAAGGCAAACATGAGGACGAATGTGATTTGGACAGATGAGACTAAACTTCACTTCCTTGCCTTGATGGAAATTGGTAAAGCTAACACAGCACATCATCCTAAATGCCCCATCTTCATATTAAAACATGGAAGTGGCTGCAAGATACTGCAGGGCAGCTTTTCTTCAATAAGATCAGAGTGTAAGTTCACCTTCCAGAGGAACAACAACCCAGAACCTGCAGTCAGAACCACAGTGGGACGGGTTAAATAGATTTATACTGGAACGGCACAGTCAGTCCAGACCTAAATCTGATTGAGAATGTGTGTCCTGACATAAAAAGCGTATTTTTTATCAACTCAGAAGGGCTTGATGCAAATGCATGCCACACTATTCAGATTGTTTTCTTCTTGAATTGTTTTTTAGACAGTCATAAATCCCATTTCTCCCACTTGCCACCCGTTTGTTTTGGTTAAAATCCAATATAATGCTAATGCAGTATTTTGAAACTTGCAGTTGTAATATGACAAAGTGTGGAAAAACTTCAAGGGGGTTTGTTATGTGTACAAGCACCTGTAACATCTTAATTATCATTCCAGCAGGCCCACATTTACCACTGCGCTTGATCTCTGATATGGTTCTTTTCAACCATTTAGTGTGAAGAACTGGTGGTCTCCTGTCCAATGGGGGAACTCTTTGACATCGGCTTAGGAAGATACAAAAACACTTAAATGGGATCCACTGAACTGGCTGAAAAGCTCTAAATCTTACCAGAGCACTGACTCTCCCACTGCTCCTGTTTTTAGTCTGGCTATCTTTCCTGCTTTTGAAAATATCACATCGTTTTGAGAGAGAAAAAAAAACAAAAAAGAACATAACACATCATGAAGAGTTATCCGGAGTGATAAAACAAGGCTGCCATAAAAATCTTTTAAGACAAGTGGAATGGGAGTGGAAAGAGCAGATGATAAAGGTAACAATCTGTTATGTGAGCTTAGAAGTGGGGGACATTTTCTGAAAGATCTGACCCTGAAAACAGAACCAAGAAGAAGGAATTATGGAGACGAGACGAGCAGGTGTAAAAGACAGCAACGCCTCGGAGCTAAAAAACACATTTACACTTTAATAATAGGGATAAATATATATATTAAAACAACTATGCTCCAGGATCTGAACACGTACAAGCAAATTTAGGAAGCACAAGGTTTACCTCCTGAATGTGACTGTGTGTGCGGTGAAGATGTGTTGATCAGATGAGATTAGCCGTCGTTTCTGGAGGCCACCTGGAATGTGGGATCTGTCATCCGCCTCTCTGTTTCCATCTCCACCCCTCCTCAACACGAGAGAGGAAACGTCGTGACTTGTGTTTACTCCCTTCATTCGGAGGGATGCACACTGCAAACTGGTGAATAATCCCACTTATTCACTCCGTTTGCCACGTAAGATGCGAAAATCTGAACAACACACTTAAAGAAAAGTTCAGCAAATATATAGTCCCACTTTCTTTCCACTTAGTTCTCCTTGTTAACCAAATAACACATTTCCCTATTACCTCAGACAGGCTGTGCTACAGACTCTGTGCCTCAACATCAGCATGAGCTCAGAGAGTTTCTAAGACTCTCAAAGCTGTTTGGCAAACTCAGCCCAGAAGCTGAATCAAGTCATGTATTTATAGATTATCACAGCACGCCACCCAGAAAACAAAGCGCTCTGTTCTCTGCTGTTGTGATGGGACGATAAAACATTCGCCGCTCTTATCTGAGACAAAAGTGCAGAAACAGAACAGCTTTGATTTATTGTGATTTAAATAAACCATGAGAGCCAAGGTCTTGTCTGAGCCGAGACGGCGAAAAAGATGAATGCTGCGACAAGGTGCCAAGTAGGAATTTATTTGAAGAAAGAGGCAAAAGTGGATCGTTAAAGTTTTGTCTCTGAAGATTAAATAAAAGCTCAAGTATTTGCCAAAGTTAGACAAGGGACTGTTGTTTCCTCATTACATTAGGTTTGAAGAAACACCTGTAAACATCTCTTTGGTGCGTTGGCATAACGTCTCTTTCTGTCTACTCCCATATGTTTAAAGTTTGAGTCTTAAAGGGAGGGCATTTTGCAAAAATGACTTCTTTTTTTAGGTTTGTTTGTGCCATTTTATAATGACAAAAACACACCTGCAGTTTTGCTTTGACTCATTCATGCATGTTTGAGAAATCCCCGAATCTCCCATGGCAACCATTCATTGGATGCCTTAATGCTTTTGTCATACAATGCAGCGCCTATTTTCCCAAAACTCCACCTTTTAACTGCAGTTCCCAGTCGAGGTTTTGCTCCACAGAGAACCTCACACAGTTCCTCCAGATCAGCAATTAGAAATTAGCAGCTGGTGGAGCTGCGAATTTCACTGAGTTCATTAAGAATGATAGTAAAAGCTATCAGAGGACAGCATGGGGAAGCATTGTTATAATAATGTGCTGAAGGGGAAATGTCGGAAAGGTTGGGAGGTTCTTAAAGAGACAGAGGCCAATTTTAACACATCAGATACGGCTCCTCCCTTTAAAAACTGCTAGTTTCTTTGTGGGCAAGTAAAAACCTTACATCAAATAAAGAAATTTAACAGTGCATTTCTTTACTGCTCTTTTAAAAACATAACATATACAATGAAAGTTATTCAGGATGTTTTAACACCAATTAAAGCAACTTTTTAAAAAACTAGTTGCAATCCATTTGCCCACCAATGAGATATGCGGCGTATAAAGAAATGTCTTCATATAGTGGAAAGTGATGACAACAAAACATTAAATAGGTTTGAATGCAAGGAAACAAAAACTACAAAACAGACATTAAACTTCTGTAGGTGTAAAAAAAAAAAAAAAACACTTTGAATGGGAGTCAACAGCCCCTCGTAAAGAAGCAATAAAGATAAAAAGGCAACAAACTAAAATTCAGCTACCTGGACAATTTGTGTTATATTTACATCAACGAATCAAAGTTACTAAAAAATAACTTTGAAATGGACAGAAAAATTCAAAAGTTGAGCAACATCAAAAATGATCAGTGTTGCCTTCATGTTCTCCAGTTAAAAACAGCTTCATTCAGTTTCTTGCTCTCTAAACTGTGACCCCGGCTCTCCATCGGGTTTATTTGAACTCTTTCATACACAATACTGACAATATACTACAAAAATGGTATAAACTGGATTAATCTGGATTAGACTTGATGGGCAAGTTACACATGAATCTCCTTATATATATATATGTATATATATTTTTTTCTCCAATTAAAAAATGTATTTCTACTCACCTTAGCAGAGTGCTTATCAATTTCTCTCAAAAGAAGGCAAATGTTCTAAAACATTGCACATTTTTGCAGCTAACCTATAGTTTCCATCAGTCTGGTTTGATTTCATAGTTAACCTCACCGATAAACCTCTCCAAATCCACCTGTTTGAGTTGAAACGTAATTGCTCTGGCTTTAAAGGCTGGCCGAGCGAAGACGGACAGATGGAGAGAACAATCTCCACCTGACAGCACCGCTTGAGAGAACACAGCTTGAGCAACGGCAGAGCGAGAAAAACCCGGCTAATGTTGCGAACTGCTGTTTTTTAAAATGAGGAGCGAAGACCGAGGCGTGGCGTTGGTGTGTGTAACAGCAGGTGTTGTTCTCCTGCAGCGGACTCAGCCCCCAGCTCTCCCACTGCGGCTGTTTATTAATGGCTACAGATTCATTACCAGCAGCCAGTCAGCCATGCTGCCTGTACGCCCAACGCTATTAGTCACACAGACGCAGGAATGCAAAGGATGAATACAAAGTGTCTAACTTAAAACATACAAGCACGGTTCTTCACACAGAATAATGCTCAGACACACTTAGTGCAATAAGAATGTGAAATGTTATTTAACTGACTTTGTTGTTTCTCTCTTTCTTTCTTTCATTCATTCATCCGTCCTTTCTTGACTCTTCTCCGACCGTCTCCATTCAGAGGACATCTTTATTCTCCATGGGAAAGACAAGAAGAATCCTCTCATCTACGGCCTGTTCACAACTTCAAGGTATTTCCTCCATAATCCAGAAACAACAGGAGCAGAGTCCCATATGCTTGTAATTTATGGAGCGTTTTAAATTTGCAGCAGATAAACAGTTTGTCCTCCTACACATGGTTTATATGAAAAAAATGTACAGATGTTTATCAGCTCTCTTTGTAGATACCGGGGCATTTAAATCCAAACTCTGCTATGATGGTTTATGGGAGTAAAGATAGAGTGTTGAAGCAAAGAAAAAATATTTAAAATAAAAAAGCGTAAGAGAAGCAGAGGCATAAAACAGCAAATGTCTCTTGCTGAACTACAGGTGCACTAACAAATTCATGTATCTAACACGAAAGCCTTCAAATGTCTTAAATTCATTTAAAACAAAACAAAGTGTCGGCCTTAAATAGATTAATCACAGGTTTGTCAGGGACGGCCGTGTTCACTCCAAATTGGCAACAAGCTCAACTGTTTTTCATTTGGGTTTTTAAAAAACTAGAAAAGGTTTCAATTCTACCCAATCTCTCATAGAAATGGATACGGTACCTGAAGGTAAACATTTTATTCTTTAATTCAACAAGCGAGATCTTTCAGTCTCCTAAACCAAGTAGTTTTGTTTAGTTTGTAATGCAGCTGTCTTATTTCATGTGAATTAGACAAAACTAACTTAATAATAATGTATGGTTTATAACTTGTTTGTTTTGCAGTGTCCATTCCAGTTTGTGGAAACGGCTTTAAGCTCTTCCTTTTGACAAAACTTTTCCATCATTGGTCATTTCAAATTAAATCCGTGGCACTTTTGCAAGAGTAAGCCGTTTCTGTTCTTGCAAACAACAAGATCTCAGCTGCTCTGGTCGGTTTCCTCCTGATGTGTTTCATCACATTTTCAGTGGAAAACAGGTGTGAACTGCAGGGAGGCCAGTCGAGCATGTGCACTTTGTGTATATGAAAACACGGCTGTGCAGAATGAAGTCTGGGATCTTCCTGCTGGAATAATCACAGACCTCCGTTGTCTTGACAGCGGCATCGTTTTCACCGTCGCTTCAGAAGTGGCTCCTGCATCGCTGGAACCTCCACTTTCACATATTGTCTGTTCTGAACACTGAGCAAGTGTGCTTTGTGTTTTGTTTTTTTCTAAGATCTGAATTTGCTCAGAGAAGTCCGAAGTGTTTCTGTACAGAACGGTCACAGGGTTTGATTGATAATTTACAAAATTGTGCTTGCATTTCTGGAGCCACCGGCTGTGTGATGGAGAATGTTCTCTCATCATTACTGAGCCAATAAGGCTGTACTTATCATCCAATTTTTATTTGTTGATATTGTTTTAATCTATCAGAGGTCAATAAATATTAATAAACTATTAACATATCTAAGATTTTTTTTCCGTGATTTCAGTTCTCCCCATTTCATTGGGGATTATTCTAAAGTGATATGTAACCATTTTGGAAATTGCACTTGTAAAAAGAATAAATATAATTTCAGAAGCTTGCAGCAATGTTCAGGCTTCAAATGAAACTTCAGAGTACAGTGAAGGACATTCTGCGGTTTTAATCAGTGAGCATTCCTGCACCGACCAGATAGCTCTCTAAATAACCCTGACATCCAAAACTAGAAATTCCTGTGGTTCCTGGAATCCCTTTCCGATAAAAAATATTTTGATCGTAACAACTCCACACGTAACAGTCCTTATGTTTGCATGTTAAAATCTTTCTTACATTTTACATAACAGCATGCAGTTTTCTTCTACCACTTGAAAGAAGAAAGAAGACAATGAAATCATCTTCCTTTTAACTTCCAGGCAAACACAACATCTGCGTTGTTCTGCCTCACTGTGACATGACGCTTCGCCACGAAGAGCGTGTCTGTGACAGGGAGCCTCATATCGCACTCTGGTGCGTGGCACACAGATGTTGGTGTCACACGCTGCTGGTTACACACCGCTTGCTCTTTCTTATGTCACTCTGAGTCATGAATGAAATTCTTGTTCATTCACTTTTAACAACAATGAACATTCATCTTCGCATCATCGTCATTGTCGATGGGCCAATCTGTCCCATTCTGACCTTTTTCACATATAAACATACCTACAGTGCAAAACAAGAACAAAGTTCACAACTATTCACCCCCCCTTTTCTCTGATACCCTAGAATAAAGTTCAGTGTAATCACAAATCTAGTCTTTATGTAAGAGTTGCAAAAAGAAAGCCAGCATCTGTCACAAATTTTGCATAAGACACAAAAGGCCCTGAAGACATTGTCCCTATGATGAAAGACCGAGTGTCTTCAGTCAGAGGCTTTGCTGCTATAATACAGACTGCTACAGAAGATCGTTGCTGCCCACAGCCATCACCATCTACAATAACTCTGAAGAATCTTGGATTTATACGTGTTTTTAATTTCCCTTTGGAGTGAATAAAACAGTTTTGAACAGAACTGAATTGAACATGGTTTGTCTTCGACCATGCAGTTCTGACTTTGAGTCATTTTGTGTCTTTTTCATAGTCTACTATCATTTGCCACCACACACAGTTTCCATTCCAGTATTTCATTCTATTAAGCACCAAGCATCGTCTTTGTCTGTGTTGAATAAATGTCTACTTGCAGCATGATGCTGCCACCACCCTTTCATAAATAGGATGCTGATAGTTGTCCATAATTTTCTTGATTTTTATACAAGATCCTCTCTTGCTAATTTGTGCAAAAGGTTCAACTCAGTTCTTCTCTTTCCAACCCCGACTGAGCTCGAGTTGTTCATGAGAAGGATCGGCAAAAACACCTGCAGCCGTAACTGCAGGCAGACAGAGAAAAGAAAATGGCCGACGTCTAAAAGAAACAGACTCGTAGAGGCGGAGGCAGCTGTCAAGTCAACAAATAAAGAACCCAAAGAGCAGGCGGCGTCTGAAAGAGCGGTTTAGGAAAAAGTTAGTCAAAGAGAGAGGAAAATGAGCACCCTCAAGGCCAACTAAGACAGCCTGGATTTCCTCATTTTCTCCACATCGCTGCTGGCACCACACACTCCCAGAGTTAACAGCGTTCCTGAGCTAAACCCCAGAGCTCTACAGTAGCAGTAGAAGCATGACTGCATTTGGCACGGCCGAGCTGGGTGTTGGCCTGTTTCTGGGGGATTTGGAAAGTGTCTGGAATCTTAGCAGGGAATGGACAGAAATCCAAAGCATCGCGCAGGGTGGGGTCGCAACCACAGAAGAGTGGGTGAAGAGGGGTCACTCCTTCTGAATGGAAACTCCTCCCTGCAGCAAAGTCATGGTTGCTCACGCTCTCTGACTTTAGGATAGGGTTGAGAGTGAAAACTGAATCAGTCTTCTGTATTTCTTTTTCCTTTGTAATGACTTTTGAAAATGAGATTTTATAGAAATTTATGTTTTTATTTCAGAAAAACCATTGTAAATACTCTCCTAAAATCCAGCAAAAATAGTCTGTTTGAATTAGGAATGCCAGGTTTTCCCTAACTTTATGAGCCTGAATAGTGAATCTGGTTTTATAGGAGTCCAGAGGTTTTGTAGTTGTGATTCTTCGGGCTTTGCGATGTGTCAGAGTGAAGAACTGGCTGGCCACAGAGAGGAATGAAAGGAGGATTCCTCCAGCGCAGCGTCAGAGCATACGTGCTGCATATGTGTCACCCAAATGAACCAAGAGAAACCAATCTGAGTCATGTAAATGTGGCTTTTCTGTCCCGTTTCTATTTCAGTGGATTTTTTCTTTTTTTTTTTTGCTTAAAAAAGCATTGATAAGCATCCTTTCCAGAACTGACGATGGTAGCTCCAGTTGTTGGTATGTTTTGTGGTTTAAACCTCAAAGGGAGCACATTTAAATACTTTGACTGCTGGCGTAGAGAGGTCAGTAAAAGTTAAAGAAAAGCCACAATGAGATGCAGCTTTTCATTTCCAGTGCCAGTCAGATGTTTGTAATAAACACTGTAGACGTAACTCTCACATTGATTTTGGGCTCTTAATGATTTACTGAACCATTTTTTTTCCCTGGTAGAATGAGTTTAAAAGAACTTCAGATAATTAAAAAAGCAGAAGAATTTCATTATGACTTTTCTGTAATCCTCACAGGGTCAAAATTGTACATACAGTGTTTAAGTGGCCCTTAGAAAGCTGCAATTTGAATGTATTTTGTGGCCACCTAGAAGCTACTAGCATACATCCTGCTGGATATTCTTCTATTTAGAATCAGTGGACTCAACTTGGTTGGTTTCCTGACATAAACCCAGCTGTTGAGCACTGGCCACTCTTTTTTCTTTTGGTATAACTGGGGTCAAAGTTTTCCAAAAAGCGTAACGCCACCCTGCCTTCATCATTCCAAAACCAGTTTTCATACGTGTTTAGGATTATTGTTCTGATAAAACCCTGTGCTTTGTAGGAGTTTCAACCATTTGGCCCAAACTGTCAACCTCTGATGAAAAGAGAGCAATCCATAAATCAACAAGGCTCAAGTCTACCATGAACTGAAGACAGTCTCAAAGCTTAAAGGCATTGCTCTGAGTGGTGCAGGTTTCACATCTCTACGGACTCAAATGTCACGGACCAGAAAAAGAAAACAATTGGAACTCAAGCAGCTAACTATCTATGCTAGACAAATTTCTTCCAGATAAATGTTAAATGTGAAAATGTATCTGTTTGCCCCTAGAGAAAGAAGGAGTCGCGTTCAAACTTCAGAGCAATGCATTCACTGTTAAGCATGTTTCAGGGTTTCCGTTTCTTCCTGTTGTTATGTTCCTATTTCAAAGATGGGTGAATTAAAAAGTAAGAACACTTTGAAATTCTTCCCTTTTCCTCTAATCATTTTCTAACCAGCACTCCCAAACCATGGCTGAAAATTTCCTCCCAGATATTTTTGTGGAAGCTCACAATTACTGCACACGTTGATTGCTTCATGGTCCAGTACAAGTAAACACTCCTCCGCTGGGGTAGACGGCTGAAGCTTGGACACGTCTGGGTTTTCCAACAGGGAAGTGAATTCAAACACATAAAATCTGGTCCCAGAATGGACAGATCAGGCTAACATTTCTCTTCTGGAACGCACTTCTGTGCTGGAAACGTATGCCCTGAACTTAAAGTTTCCAGAATCCAATCAATTTAAAAGAGCGTTCTCAACTGTGTTGTGAAGAATAATTCGGTCTCCAGCCAGATGTGTGCTGCAAGCTTA